>NC_052151.1:88758276-89072770 GCF_902713615.1 Scyliorhinus canicula | reverse complement strand
CTTGCATTTCTAGAAATTGTAACTTAGAACAGCATATCAAAATGTTTCATAGAAGCACAGTCAGAAATTAATGCAAAATTTGCAAAAGAAAATATTAGGAGGCCTGACTAAAAGCTTGGTCAGAGTGGTGCCTTTTCCAGACATGAATGTTGGCTCTCCATTGAGCCCTCAAGCATTCAATGAATGACAGATTTTCTTATTATATTTTTGTTCACTGTCTGGCCCATTTTAAACATGAATGTAATGATAAACAAATTAAAATATAGAAAATGTTAATGTCTCCACATTCCCCGAAGACCATTGGCTGTTCTCCCCTTTGAGAAAGAGACAACTGGTGTTGAGTGAACCTGAGGATCCCCACAACTCAGGTGAGGGGCAAGGCTGAGAAGGCAGGGTCTTTATGAATAACTTCTGCCGGTACGGGAATTGAACCCGCGTTATTAGTGTCGCTCCACATCACGAACCAGCCACCCAACCAACTCGGTTAACCAACACCCCCTATACATATCATTGGGTGAACGGTAATTTTTCAAAGATTAACAACGATTGTGAGCTTTCGTCAAACTTTGGTATTTACATTTTTTTTGAAATTTTGTAATTTGATTTCTTACAGGTAATGCAAACATTTGAATGGACACGGTATTTTAAAGTTATTGATCCTTGAGCTGCTGGCATTGCTGGCAAGACTGGGATGTATTGTCCATTTTTAGTTGCTCCGAGATGCTGGAGATAGGCCTTCGTTTGTTACAACTGAACGACTTGCTTGGCCACTTCAAATGTCAGTTGAGAATCAACCCAGTTGATGTGGGATTGAAACTGCAAATAGGCTGAATGGGTAAGTGATGGCCAGCTTCCTTCCCTGAGGGACAGCAGTGGACCAAAACTGGACAGCTTGGGAATATCAAACTGTAGTGTTATTTCTGTGTGAAAGCCCAATTAAACACCCTAACATGGTAAGTGTTACACTTCAAATGCAATCTACTTTGACATGATTTCATTTTCTTTATACCAGAGATGAACATTGTGCAATATATATAGTGCTGATTATGAAACTGCCTGTTAGTCCCTAGCCTCTGTATTTGTAATTAGTAGACAGCAGCAGCAAAGAATAATAAGTCAAGTGCAAAGAAACTTCATGGCTACTGATCTGGATCGCTGCTGCAAAACAATTACCCACTGTAGCTACAAAAATGGAATGTGTGGAAAATTTGATCTTTTCAGTAAATGTAATTCATCTTAGACATTTGCACTCACAGAAACATGTACAACAAACAAATTGACAAGATAATTCACATTCAGGAGAAATTCAGCAGGAAAGCAATGTTAAAAAATATCCTGAAGAACAATATCTTGCTGTTCCCTTCTATTTATATAATATATATATATATATACACATTATTTTAACTGTAAAATTTAATCTAATTGTCCCTCAAGATATTAAGGGATGAAAAAAAATTGAAAAGCTGTGGGCAGAATTTAAGGCGGCTTGCATGTTGGAACCCTCTGGATGCACAATTCAAATCCAAATTTGGAGGGTTGATGGCAGGCGCATGTGACACATGCCATCGTGTGGCAGTGGAGCGCTATTCATTGGTGGACCTCACTGGCAGGTGATAATGCCGCAGGTACAGGTAGGTTACAAAAGAGCCTACTGGACAGAGAGGGAGGGTGTTCATGACTGGTACAACTTTTTTGCTCGCCTCCATCCGATCAGTCTTTTGTTTCATTTCTTGTTGCAACCCTTCATCACCCTCACCTCTCCCTCAGAACACTGTTCTATCACTCACCCTTTATTACTCTTTTGTGACTTGGACACACAACCTCCCACAGCCCAAATCCCTTCCACCATACATATGACTGAGCCCAGACTGGGACTGGCCCCATGGTTTAAAAATGCCTCCCTGCAGGTTCTCCTCCAGTCTGTCAGAGTGGTGGGCGGTACTCTTTCCCATAGATGACACAGATAAATGACAGACCTCTAGTCTCAGCCACAGTAAGACTGCCGGTGATGCAAAATATAGGGGAACATGTGGTGGAGATGCCAGAGATCAAATGCAACTTTGTGAGGGCAATAGAGTGAGTCCAGGCATGCACTCTGCCATGTCTCAGGCATGTGAGCACATGAATTTCTCGATGGAGAGTTTGGGGACTGTCATGGAGAACCAGTTCCAACATGCAACCCACATGCACTCTAATCTGCATTCTGTCACCCTAGCCATGGGCTCATTGCAGCAATGGTCAGGCAAGAGGTGATGATGAAATATCTGGACCTTCCTGAGGTGCTCCTTTACCCTAGGGAGACAGGAAGGTTGCATCATGCATGGAGAGGAAGAAGGAGCATGTCCCTCCACAACCACCCCCCTCACCCCCTGGACCTCTCCTGGGGGCTTCCTCTCAGAACACTCCCCCCCCCCCCCATTGTGAGTGGAATCTCTCCTTTCCCGCTGCCTTTAACATCATTGTCTCTTGCAGATGAGGCTGTGGCGAATGCCCCTACATCAGTATAGGAGGCCCCCAGTAATCCAAAGCCTTTAATGTTTCAGACCAAGAAATGATTGCAATGACTTTGGCAGCCACCATCAAAACTTTAAGGTGGATTTTCATGATTCGTAGCCTCACAGGAGTTATAGATTTGGATAACAGCACCGCCGTTACGCGGGACGAATTCCAGTGTTTTGCCCAGACTAACCGTATACAACACATCTGGAGAGTGCCATGATATGCAAACATGCAACCAATGAACACTCAGAATAGGACACAACCAATGGGTAGTCAGGACACTCAGAGTTGGCATCACCACAAGGGGGCATGACATAAACACTATAAAAGGGATGAGGCACTCACACCCTGCCTCTTTCCACAGACAGACATCTAGAGAGTTAGACAGGGTTGATCAGCAGCATCACACCTCAGCATGTGCTGAGAGCAAGCTGGTTACAGTTAGACTGAGTTACTACAGTTAGATTAGCAGAGTCGAACTCATTTGAGAACTGTATTAATAGTTCAATAAACACGTTGAGCTCATTTCAGAGTCTGGAGCATTGTTTAGTTAAGACTGCATCAAGTAGCAGCCTGTGTTATCCAAGTAAGAAGTCTTACAACACCAGGTTAAAGTCCAACAGGTTTGTTTCAAACACGAGCTTTCGGAGCACGGCTCCTTCTTCAGGTGAATGTGTTATCCAAAGCAGCAAAACACAACAGAGAGCTCCCTATCACCAGGCCTCAAATGGCCTGGCAGAAAGAGCGATAAAAACTTTTAAATCCACGATGAAAAAGCAGTCAGACAAGCCATTGTGTCTCAAGCTAGCCAATGTCCTCCTTTCATACAACACATGCCCCACATTACCACCGGGGTCACACCAGCAGAACTGTTGCTGGGTCGTCTTCATACTCGGCTAGATCTGCTGTTCCCTAATTTGGTGGGGAGGGTGGAGGTGAGGCTAGCTAAGCAGAATCAATACCATGACATGACCAAATGTAACAGATCTTTCAAAGCAGGTGATCTAGATTTTGTCAGAAACTTTGGGGTTGGATCAACATGGTTACCTGGATCTGTATTTTATTTGGTGGATCTATAATGGAGATAAATGTGAAAGCATGTGGACCACTTAATAAGCAGAAAGACTGCAGCCCTGACAAAACAAGTGGATCCGTTGGTTACCCGTAATGTTTCTTCAACATGGACGTTTGACAAACAGTCATCCAGACTCAAAACATTAGCTCCCTTCTCTCTTTCTCCACAGATGCTGTCAGACCTGCTGCAATTATCCAGTATTTTCGGGGCGTTTGTTTCACATTCCAGCAGCTCCGGTAATTTGCATTTAACATATTGATGAAAATACTCTGCACCATGTATCACTGCCAAACCCGATTTCTCAATCTGTGAATATTTTCTTTCTGCATTGGTTACCAAAGGTTATGGGTCGATTAGTGCTGTCCTCAATTTTGTGTGATAGGAGAGCTCCTATCCCATATGGTGAAACATCAGATGATGAGATGAACTAGTAAGTTGGCCTGTTCAAAGGCCTGTTATTGAAGGCCTTTCCAGTGCCAGTGCTGATATTTTTCAAGGAGATGGTGCAATGGCACTCACATTATTTTCAAGTTTGGGATGAAATGGCTGTAGTAATTGATCATGCTCAGAAACAAATTTAGTTCCATGCCGTTTTTTGGTGCAGGAACCACTCTGAGCGTTTTCACCTTATCTTCTAAAGGGTGCAGGCCTTTAGCGTCAACTTAAACCCCAATTATATAACTTCACTGCCCTGAAAGGTGCACTTTTCCCTTTTGAGTCTTATGCCTGCATCTCTAAACCTCTTTCTTCTAGGCAGGCCAGATGTTTTTCCTGCAAAGTCCCATTCACCATGACATCGTCTAAATACACTATGACATTTGGAATTCCTCGCAGCAAGTTCTCCACCATCTGTTGAAAATCATGCATGCTGACAATATGCCAAAAGGTAACCTTGTATACTGGAAACGTTGTGTGTGTTGATCATTCCATATTTCCTGGAGTCTCCTTCTCATTCTGGTAGGCATGACTTAAGTCGAGCTTTGAAAATGTAAGGCCTCCCGCCAGCTTTGCTTAAAGATCTTCTATTCATGGAATCAGATACTTGTCGGTTTGTGCCGCTTGGTTTATGGTGAGTTTGTAATCGCCACAGATTCTGACAATGGGGTCATGTTTTAGGGCAGGAACAATAGGGTCTGCCCATTTGGAGGAGTGTATTGGTCTAATTATCCCTAATTCCTCCAAATGAGTCAACTTATCCTCAACTTTCTGATGCAGAGTGCACGGGACTGGCCAAGTTATGAAAGATTTTGGTGTGAAATCAGGTTCACGAAGGTTTTGATCTTGACACCTTGTATACAGCCCAGCCCCTTTTGAGAAATATCTTTAAACTTGCAAAGGATTTCGTGAAAAGCACCATCTGATATTGAAAAAATTCCTAGCCAGTTTAGCTTTATCGGTTGCAGACAGGCCCGCCCCATGAGGCTTGGCCCCTGACCTCCCACAATGATCATGGGTAATTGAGCTGATTGATGTTAACATAATACCAGTGCAGTCATGGTACCTAATATCTTTGGGTTTCTCCCATATAAGCTGCTAACTGGGCATTGTGATGTTGAGTCATAAAGTTGGACTGCTCCTTGCAGGTACTTGGAGGTTTGTTCACCCACCACTTTAGCTGAAGGGCCTGTGTCAACCTCCATACGCAATTGTTGCCCACTGACCATAAGTATTATCTTGATGGAAATAAACTTGCTCACTTTAACCATGTTCAATTTATAAATTTTGGATTCTTCCTCAGGAGTATTTTCTACCTTATAGAGTCTAGGTGTGATGTTTTTAAACTGGGTACTCTCTGCCTGGCATGGCAATGTGTTTGAATGTGACCCTTCCTGTTACAATTGAAGCAAACAAAATCTTTGCAATGGCACATCTCTTGAGGGTGGGCTCCCCACACTGTGACACTCAGAAATATTCCTGGGTTGAGGTCTGTTTTCCTTCTTTCCATCTGTCCATGATCCTGCTCCTGGGATGTTGGTTCATCCTCCTTTTTCGACGACTAAATGTGGGATGGCATTGAGAGCAACGGAAGATTCTTGGGACCAGACCCGCATACACACAGATGTCAGACGAAGCTGTCGATGTGAACGTTTAACAAAAGTTTTCGGCAGAAATTGTGAGTAAGAAGAATGAAGTCGGAGAAGACTTGTATGCGTTGAAGTGAGTGGGGTCTGGGCTGCAAAGACCGTGCATGTGGCATGGGGTGCGGGGAATGGCGATTTCGAAGACGGCTGACTCTGCATGGGCCACTACTCAGGTGAAAAGTCCAAATATACTCTGGCAAAAAGGGGAAAGAATTTCTAGTTTCTTGTTCAAGTGACTGTTTGTACCATACTTTCCAACACAGCTGTGAGGGTGGAAGTTTAAACCCTCAGAGCCAGGATCCAAAAATGGTGGGAAAATTGGGTGTCATGGGCATGTTTGATGAGGATTACAAAACATGGAATTTATATGAAGAAAGATTCCGATTGTCTTAACAGCTAATCAGATACCAGGGGACCTAAAGGTTGTAACATTTCTCAGCTCAGTTAGCTGCAAAATGTTTACACTGCTACAGAATATTGCTGAGGCAGCAAAACCAGGAGACAAGGGATTGATTAAGAAGGGGCAAAAACAATATAAAAGCAAGCTAGTGGGGAACATAAAAAATGACTGTAAAAGTTTCTATAGGTATGTAAAGGGTTAGGGGGAGTTCATAACGGAAAACAAAGAAATGACTGAGGGACTAAAATTGTAATTTGCTTCTACCTTCTCAAAGGAAGACATGACTAATGTACCAGAAGTTTTGCGAAATACAAGTTTTACTAAAGAGCTGAATAAAAATCAGTATTAGTAGATAAATCGTTTTTGGGAAATTAATCCAGGGCCTATGATAATCTTCATCCCAGAGTACTTAAGGAAGTGACCCTAGAAATGGTAGATGATTGATAGAAATGGTCTACCAAATGACTAGACCATTGGTAGTCATTTTCCAAAATTCTTTGGAATGGTTCCTACAGATTGGAGGATAGCTAATGTGAGTCTGCTATTCAAAAAGGGAGGCAGAGAGAAAACAGGGAACTATAGACCAGTGAGCCTAACGTCAGTAGGGAAGTTGCTGGAGCCTATATTCAAGGATTTCATTGCCCAGCATTTGGAAACCAGTGATGTGATCAGACAAAGTCAGCATGGATTTACAAAAGGAAAATCATGCTTGATGAATTTACTAGAATTCTTTGAAGATGTAACCAGTAGAGCTGACCAGGGAGAACTGGTGGGTGCAGTTTATTGAAACATTCAGCAGGCTTTCGACAAGGTCTCACACAGCAGATTACTGTGTGAAATCAAAGCACATGGGATTACGGGTAGTGTATTGAGATGGCTAGAAAGTGGTTAGAAGATAGGATACAATGATTTGGAATAAATGAGTCTTTTTCCGATTGGCAGGCAGTGACTAGTGGGGTACCACAGAGATCTGTGTGAAGATCCAAAATGTTCACATTATATATGAATGATTTGAACGAGGGAACTAAATGGATTGCCTCCAAATTTGCAGATGATACAAAGCTGGGTGGGAGGGTGAGCTGTGAGGAGGATGCATAGATGCTTCAGTGAGATTTGGATAGGCCTGAGTGAGTGGGCATATGCATGGAAGATGAAGTATAATGTGGCTAAATGTGAGGTTATCCACTTCGGCAGCAAACGCAGGAAAGAAGATTATTACTTGAATGAGTATATATTGAGAGAGGTGGATATTCGGCGTGCCTTTGGTGTCATCGTGCATCAGTCGCTGAAAATAAGTGCACAGGTACAGCAGGCATTAAAGAAGGCAAATGGTATGTTGGCCTTCATAGCAAGAGGATTTGAGTGTAGGAATAGAGATGTTTTACTGCAATTGTATAGGGTATTAGTAAGGCCACACCTGGAGTATTGTGTGCAGTTTTGGTGTCCTTACTTGAGGAAGGATGTTCTTGCTATGGAGGGAATGAAGCAAAGGTTTACCAGGCTGGTGACACTGTCATATGAGGAGAGACTAAATCGGTTGAGATTATATCTGACTTTAGAAGAGTGATAGGGGATCTCATAAAAACTTATAAAATTCTAACACGATTAGGCAGGGTAAATTCAGATAGAATACCCGCTATGGTCATGGAGTCCAGAACTAGAGATCATAGTTTGAGGATAAGGGGTGAACCTTTTAGGACTGATGTGAGGAGAAATATTTTCACCCAGAGAGTGGTGAATCTGTGGAATTCACTACCACAGAATGCAGTTGAGACTGAAACGTCTGGTTTCAAGAAGGTATTAGATGTCAAAGACAAAATGCTAGAAAATCTTAGCAAGTCTGGCATCATCCGTAGTAATGTTCATGCTATAGATATAGATATAGATATAGCACATGGGACGAATGGGATCAAAGGTTATGGAGAGAAAGCAAGATGGGGCTATTGAGTTGGCGGATCAGTCATGATTGTGATAAATGGCAGGGTAGGCTTGAAGGGTCTCCTACTCCTATCTTCCATGTATGTATGAGTGATATTGGCTCAGTAGTATTGCAATACAGACAATTTATCAGCAAACGCAGAGCATCTGCCTTCAAAACTGTCAAATGTGAGCCTAAGAACGCATACTGAAGAGGTTGTACCATTAAAAGGATGCATTATGGTGAAAGTAGAAGCAACTGTGCAGACAGAGAAGTTGCCTCTTCACGTCGTCCATGGAAATTTTCCTATTCTATTTGACAGAGTATGGGTGGCTAAGATTAGCCTTAACTAGGAAACAGTCAATCAGTGGATTCAAAGAGCAACTTGCAGCAACTTCTGAAGAAGTAAGAGGTGTTCAAAGATTTATTGGACTCTATGACTGGAGTTGAGCTACACTTAAAAATCAAGCCAGACAGCACAAATGTCTCAAAGCTAGAACCGTACCATACGCCATCAAGTCGAAAGTTTAAGAAGAAGTAGAAAGATTAGAAAGGGCAGGAGTCATTGAATCTGTTGCTACAAGTGATTGAGTGACATCAGTCATTCCTGTATTAAAACGGTTTGGCTCTGAGAATTTGCGGAGATTTGAAAACTATCAACCCAATTTTGTGTGATCAGTGGATTATTATCCACTGCTGCTTATTGAATACTTTTTTGCTGGACCTTCTGGAGGACAGAATTTCAGTAAAATTGACAATTCACAGGCATATCTGAACATGAACGTGGCTGCCCAATCATAGCCGCTGCTCACCATCATAAATCACAAAGGTCTGCTTCATTACAGGAGTCTTCTAAGTGGTTTGAATGGAGTGCAGTGTTATTTAGATGACATACACCCTATGTTGCGCTTACTCATGTATTGCTTGTTTGACACTTGTTCCGCACTGCAACCAATCACTATTGTTTGATGTACTCCATCTCTTATTCTTTTGTCTACTATGTAAGTACTGTGTACACAGCCGCAGAACAATACTTTTCACTGTACTTCGGTACATGTGACAATAAATATCAATTGATCAATCAATCACCAGTTTGAGTGAACAGGAACAATTGGAGAATTTGAAAGATATCCTGAAGCAGTTACAGAGCTTTAACTGGGAGTTAAAGAAAAGTGGGACTTTTTCAAGTCATCCTTAAATTACCTTGGTCATATTATTGACAAAGAACCTAAGAACCTAATACGCAAAGAACCTAACCAAATGTCAGCAATCACGTCCTCAAAATGTGACAGAATTAAGGTCGTTTTTGGGATTGATTATGGTAAATCTGTGCTGAATTTAGCAACAGGATTGAAGTCTTTACACACTTGGTTATGTGTCAAACAGGCACTGGTCAGGAGGATGTGAAAAAGTGTGCAATGAAGTGAAAGAAGTTTGACTGAAGTCAGAACTGTTGATTCATTATAATCCAAAAATGAAGTTGCAATTATTTTATGATGCCTCACCCTGTGGGTTGGTGCAGTCGTCTCGCATATTAAGCCTTCAGGAGAAGAACAACCGATAGCGTTAGCTCCATGCACTCTTACTTATGCAGAAATGACTTACTCCCAGCTAGAAAAAGAAGCTTTGAGCTTCATCTTCTGTATAAGAAATGTACGTTTATGGGTGCCATTTTACCCTTTTGATTGATCATCGATGACACTCTTTGAGCTGTATATAGGTGTCCCTTCTTTGCCAGCTGGAAGATTAAAAAGATGGTTATTAATATTGTCAGCACACACTTCCCATAATATCCCATATCCCATATCGTAAGCCCGAGCAATATGCCAACGCTCTGCCACGAATGCTGTTACAAGTCAAGCACGAGCCAAATGAAAATTTTGTCAATATTTTGTATTTCTCGCTCATGGATAGCATACCTGTGACTTCATCTCAAGGTACACAAGATCTGACCCGGTTACCCTGTTCTTACAGAGCCTATTAAATGCCTGGTCCCAGGAAGTTCAAACTTATGTTGGGTGATTGCCCGCGCTAAGGACCAACTAATCCTTCGATTTAAAATGCAAACTTCAGATGGTTCCGATTGGTTCCCAGACCAGTTACCCAGAATAGGTCTGAAGAATGTTACACCGTTCTAATTCACTGACACCACCGACAACACCACCCCCGACACACACACACACCTCTCCCCTCCCTCACACTAGAACTCCCAGCTACCATCCTTACCCTGCCACGGGACTTACATTCATCATCTGACTGCACCCCACATACCCTCGAATACACTTCATTCCCCCACCCCAACTACTCCCCCATATCCTGACTACTTCCATCTATTAACGCTTACCCACTGGCTGCCCCGACCCACTGACTAACAGCCATCCTTCCAGCTACCTTCAGACCTCCCCCCGTCAATTCCCCCATTCCCTATCCTCCTGATCCTCCTCACAGAGCACCCTACACCCCGAGTACCATTTCACCCCACTCCACTGACCATCCGACCCGCCTGTCCATCCTACCCCTCCTCCCCCCCGCCCATCCTCCTAATTTATCTGACACACTTACTTTCCCCCTGGCTTCTTAGAGCAGTTGGACATCAAAACTAAAAGCAGGTCATGATGTTAAAAAAAGGGGAGATGATGCTTCCTGTCCTTTGAACCTGCTGCACTTGGTTGAAGGCCTCAGGAATCTGCTTCACTGCACATTTCTCAGCCAGCTTGAGTTGGAAGGTCAGGCAAGAATGGGGCAGCTCTTGAGCGGAGTGGCAATCCGACTGTGATTTTCACTCTTCAGAGGTTCTGCCACATTAAATATCGAGAGATCTGGTTTTATGACTGGAGACGTTGTGGAGTTCTGCAGGTTAAATGATGACCCTAATAGTAGTGGATAATGCTCGCCCCAGAAGTATAAAAATGGGTGAGTCGATAAACATTAGTGTGAATGTAAGATGTCATCAAATCACAACACAGCTTGCTCAAATGCATGTTAAGCTTAATCAGGTTGACAGTATATTTCCTAATACACTGATTCAAGGGAAAAAGCCCAATGAATGCTTCTAAGCATACATCTTAACCAGTCAGACTAACATGAAACCATGGGCTGGGCAGCACGGTGGCCTAGTGGTTAGCACAACCGCCTCACGGCGCTGAGGACCCAGGTTCGATCCCGGCTCTGGGTCACTGTCCGTGTGGAGTTTGCACGTTCTCCCCGTGTCTGCGTGGGTTTCGCCCCCACAACCCAAAAAAAATGTGCAGAGTAGGTGGATTGGCCACGCTAAATTGCCCTTTAAAAAAAAAGTAAAAAAAAAATGAAACCATGGGCTGCATTTTACGAGGGCGGTGGTTTGCCCACTCTTCCACACAACGAAAATCAACTGGAAGTGGACTGTCGCGTGATGTGGGCGAGTGGAACTTTCACACATCACTGGGAGGAAGCCCTGCCCTTGGGAGCTGCTGGCCAATCCAATCTGGGGCACTGCCACTCCGCAGAAGAAGGATCTGGTGTGAGGAAATTCCAGGGTATGGGCGAGGAGGCTTTTGTCAGCTTGGGGGATGGGCATTGGGGAGTGAGGGTGGTGAGTTTTGGAGAGCATGGGGGTAGGTAGAAAGGGCATATTGTCTTAGGGAGGCTGCTGCCCCATGCACATACATGCTCAATTAAATGAAATGAAAATGAAAATCGCTTATTGTCACGAGTAGGCTTCAAATGAAGTTACTGTGAAAAGCCCCTAGTCGTCATATTCCGGCGCCTGTCCGAGGAGGCTGGTACAGGAATCGAACCGTGCTGCTGGCCTGCTTGGTCTGCTTTCAAAGCCAGCAATTTAGCCCAGTGAGCTAAACCAACCCTGTAAATTTACCTGTAATTATTTATTTAAATACAGTGGGTGTGCTGTCAGTTTTGGTGCCTACGCATTTACCATGTTGTGGGGGGTTCTTGGGAGTGGATGGGAAGGTAATGGGCTGGAAACCCAATCTCTTTCATGTGCGCTCCCGAACCAAAAATAAGTCCAGTGGGGGCACATAAAATTCAATGCCATCTTAAGTGCTCAAAAGACTGAAATTATTTCAGATAAACCTCAATTGAATAAGATAGCAGTTGTGTCATTGTCACCTGCCTGTCTTTGAGTACAACATTAGGTATTGGAGATAAAATTAAAAATAGTGCAATCGCATGTTTTCCTCTTTATTCCTCAGATACTACAGAGTAACATCCAATGAAAAAAAATATGCACCACCTCAGTTGGAAGCACGCTGTACATCACAATTTCAGTCCCAGCCAATATAAATCATATGACTCAGTGATTTTGCCTCAGATATGTGAGTGCCCACCCTGTCATCGAACATCAGGCAAAAAGATCTTCAGAAAATATATTCAAGTGGGTTACAAACTTATAAAGCACAAAAGACCCTTGCTTTTAATGTTTCCACCTGAACCTCTGAATACTTTGAAACATGCACCAGCCTTTGCATTATCCCAGAAATTTCATTTGGCATTTTCATGTCTGTCACATAGAGCTTTATTCCCTTTGCACAGAAGCCTCCCAGAACCCTTTCCCCGTGGCTTAGCAGTATGCTCAAATTCTCGCCTTTCACACTGTGATGAAACCTGAAATTCCATTAACTTTTATCTTAACAATTTTATTAACCCGAGGTGCTGCCCTTATTCAAGAAAAAAATTTCTACTTTTAATTGATTATAATGCATTATTAGCATATCTAAATATTTATGTAGCATGTTTCCGGAAGTCAGTATAGTTAGTGTAATATTTTTCCACATTTAATCTTACTGCTAGCATTAATTGCTACCAAATCAAGTGTAAAGGGAATCAGGATCAGTCCCAAACTATTCTTACTTGCAGTGTCGTCTAAATGTTTTGGGCATTACAGTTTTGCACCTTATCTTGGATTCAAACTGGCACAAGTTAGCATGGATTTGACTGACTAATCAAGTTGTAGTTTTTAAGGAGGGCACTCATGTGTAGTATAGGATAACGAAAGAGATTGGTTATCGCAGTTGGCTGGATGACTGGTTCGTGATGCGGAGGAATACCAACAGCACAGGATCAATTCCCATACTGACTTAGTTATCCATGAAGGCTATGGGACTATGGTGGCTTTCAAAGGCTAGTGTCTATGCCGATTTCCAGACACCTTTGATAGGGTCAGCACAATTAAGCTATTATTTTTTTTTTTTTTTTATAAATTTAGAATATCCAATTCATTTTTTCCAATTAAGGGGCAATTTAGCGTAGCCAATCCACCTAACCTGCACATCTTTGGGTTGTGGGGGTGAAACCCACGCAGACACGGGGAGAATGTGCAAACTCCACACAGACAGTGACCCAGGGCCGGGATTCGAACCCGGGTCCTCAGCGCCGTAGGCAGCAATGCTAACCACTGTGCCACCGTGCCGCCCTACAATTAAGCTATTATGAACAAAAAGTAGAACACATGGGATTGAAGGTATGCTTGTGAAATGAGCCAGTTATTGGTTGGGAGATGGGAAGCAAAGAGTGAGGATGAAGGATGATTAATTAGTGGGTTGTGACAGTGGTTTCCCAGAAATCTGGACAAGAATCTCAGGTTTTGACTGTTCTTTAAAGACTTGGATGAAGAACAAGAGAGTTGTGCATCCAGTTTGCAGATTGTAAGTTAGGAACCACAATAGATTGCGTAGCTGGCAGGAGGAAGTTACAATGCATAGAATAGATGAGCGAGAAAAACAATGTCAGAGTTCAATGTGGGGAAGTCCAATGAGAAAGGCGGCATTCTTGGACCTCGTTTGGAGAATGATGTGGGCCAACTAGATAAAGTGTCAACAGGAGAACATTTATGGGATGGTCATCATTGCATTATAATATTTAGCTTGGCTATGGCAAAGGTCAAGGTGCAGTCCAAGGTAAGAATAGTTAACTGGGGGAAGGAAAACTTCATTGTCAATAGATCTGGCCCAGATAAGTTGGAATTAAAGGTAGCCGGCAAAGCCATATGGAAGCAGTGGCTGAATTTAAAAAGGCGATTGTTAGGGTACAGTCACGGTGCATTCCGAATGAGAAGGAAAGATGGAGCAAACAAATCTAGAGCTCTCTGGTCGATGAAAGACCTGGGGCGGGATTCTCCCGTACCCGGCGGGACGGAGTGGCGTGAACTACTCCGGCGTCGACCTGCCCCAAAGGTGCGGAATCCTCCGCACCTTCAGGGGCTAGGCCAGCACCGGAGTGGATTGCACCCCGCCGGCTGACGTGGAAGGCCTTTGGCGCCACACCAGCAGGGGATGAAGGGACTCCGTCGGCCGGCGCGGGTCCGCGCGTCGGCCATCCTACACATAGGAAAAGAGTGCCCCCACGGCACAGGCCCATCCCGCGGATCGGTGGGCCCCAATCGCGGGCCAGACCACTGTGGGGGCACCCCCAGGGCAAAATCACCCTGCGTCCCTGCCCCAGGACCCCGTACCCGCTCGCGCCGGCAGGTCCTGCCGGTAAGGGACCTAGTCTAATTTACGTTGGCGGGACTGGCAAAGAACCAGCGGGACTTCGGCCTATTGAGGCCCAGATAATCGGTGGTGGTGGAGGGGCACTGTGAGCAGCTTCCGACTGGCGCGGCGCGATTCCCGCCCCTGCCGAATCTCCGGTGCCGGAGAATTCGGGGGGCCGGCAGGTGCGGGATTCACGCCTCCCCCCAGCGATTCTTCGACCAGGCGGGGGGGGGGTCAGAGAATCCCGCCCATAGAGAGCAAGGCGAAGCAGAAAAAGGGTACAAATGACAGAGGTCAAGTGGATAATATAGCCGGAACCTATCGGCCATTCATGCCGGCTTGACGGTAGCATGGTGGTTAGCATCAATGCTTCACAGCTCCAGGGTCCCAGGTTCGATTCCCGGCTGGGTCACTGTCTGTGTGGAGTCTGCACATCCTCCCCGTGTGTGCGTGGGTTTCCTCCGGGTGCTCCGGTTTCCTCCCACAGTCCAAAGATGTGCGGGTTAGGTGGATTGGCCATGCTAAATTGCCCGTAGTGTAAGGTTAATGGGGGGATTGTTGGGTTACGGGTATACGGATTACGTGGGTTTAAGTAGGGTGAACATTGCTCGGCACAACATCGAGGGCCGAAGGGCCTGTTCTGTGCTGTACTGTTCTATGTTCTATGTTCTATGATCTTCCAGTCCTGCTCGCGGTGCAAGCCCACCGCAGGTTTCCCCGTTCCAAGGTGTGCATTCAACGGGAAATCCCATTGACAACAGCGGGACCAGAAGATCCCTCCAAACGCCAATGATGGACTGCGTCCGCCATCCGCCATTGTGAAACACATAGTGAGTTGCGCAGAAAATCCTGTCCTACAATTGAAATTCAACCTCAATATAAAAGGTTCAGTGAGGAATTGAAAAACAAATAAGAGAAACAAAGAGAGAATATGAGACAAGACATGTAGTATTGTGTGAAGCAAATAATGGCATGATGGGAAAACTAGTCAAGTCTTCTTGGTACAAGTGAATTTAAACTGATTTTCATATAACCTAAGGCCCAGAATACAGAGACAGCCGAGGTCAGCATGTCTTGGGAACTGGGTGACTCTGAGAGTCTAGATAAGGCTTGGAGCTAGTAGTCTTAATACATAACAAGCTGAACAACTGTCTCCTTCTGTATGTAAACAACTTCTTCCCTTTCTTAAAACAAAGACAAGATAATGATATGCGACTCCAGTCCCCTAAAGGTTAGCAAGGTGCCGCCATGGTAACGATTATTACTTATGTTTTACTTTTGACCAAATTCCTGACCAAGCTGTATTCATGTTATCTTGATCCTATAATGTATAAGAATCGCCTTCTTTTTCTGTACTAGCGCAGACTTGGGACGGACTCCGCAGTTTGTAATTGACTGCCTTCCGACTCCAAGTATCAGCCAATTTCTGCTAGCAGTTCTAATTAGTGAATAAAGTTCAGTTTTGCTTATCTAATGAATGCTGTTTGAATTTCTCTATCACAGTCAAGACGCGGGGAAAATATAAAATACATTTGGCGCTGCGAGAAAAAATCCAATATCCTGAAGTGAGCTTCCTTGAGGGACTGAGAAAAAGTGATCAAAGCCATGACCGGAGTAAAGAGACGGACGCCGGCACAAGGTAAGATTGACCTTGGTCTCTCTCTCTCTCGGATCTGTGCTGCGACCCCTCATCCCTGACGGAAGTAACTAAACAGGTGACGGTTCTCGAATCTAAATTTGACTGTGAGTACATTTTTTTGTGTAATTAGCCGCAGGTCAGGGACCTTGTTGATCTCGTTTTTCATTCGCATCAGATTTATACAGGCTGTCAATAAATTTGGGTCAGGGACCCTTTGATTAAGTTTTGGGGTCAGGGACCCTGTCAATAAGTTTTGGGGTCAGGGACCCTCTCAGTAATGTTTTCGGGTCAGGGACCCTGTCAGTAATTTTTTGGGGTCGGGGACCCTCCAATTTGATTTGGTACCAGAAATTTTGTTTGAGCGTTTTTTTTTGCCTGGGGCACATTTTACTGACATTATGCGACAAACTTTAGACAAAACTAGCGGCAACTCCCCTCTATTTTTCATGTGTTTAGAAACCCTTTCTCAAGAACGTAATATTCAAAGATTGGCTGCAGCGCTGCTTTAAACAATAAATTAGGTAACGATATCTGGCCAGTAGGTAACACAGGGAACTTGGAACTTTGAGAATAACATTGATGCAGAAAAAAAAACAATCTGGGAAAAAAAAAATGCCGGTTTCAAATTGTTTAATTTTACAGTGGAAAGAAACAGTCCACTTAACGCAACGAACAATCACAATGAGTTCGAGAGATAAAGCCCGCAAAAGAGATATTAATGAGTGTGTGAACGGTAAAGAGAAAAATTGGGAGACTTTAAAATTGTAATGTGAGCTTTGGGATAAAGACAATCAAAATGATAAAAAGCAATTCGGCAATAACAAATCTCCTGTCGGCAGAAAAGTAGGACTGGCCAATAAGATTATAGGAAAGGAGGATCCTCCCAGTTGCTCTGGCATGCCGATGTTCCCATATTCAAGCGATACGGAAGACGAGGAGAATTTGAACCCTGGACCCCACCCTCATTTTGCGCTCCCCGATTTTACAATTCCACTTTCCCAAGTCCTGACTCTCACTTCTGATCCCATTACCAATGAAACTCCTGCTAACGTATCCCCCTTAGCGACACGCACTCGGTCACAGACGCAAGCCGTAAATATCGAACAACCTTTCTCTACGGAAAACATGATAATTGACTAAAAGGTATTGATTAAAAGATCCACAATAAGGAAATTTTAGAAGTGAAGTTAATAAGTTATCAATTTAGAAGCATGCTGGCAATAATGACTGGATTTTAACATTTCTTTTGCATGAAATTTAGATGATCAGATGATGTTAACTAACTACTGCTTGGAATGTTGTATTGGCCTTATTATGATAACAAGTGGTTCTTCTGAAGGACAACAATATGCATATTCGAATTGTTTTTAAACTAATGGCAAAACATTCATAATTCCTCTTGCAAATGTTCTCAAAGTTGTTCAGTTCACACTATATCAGTTTAAAAGAAAGTAACTTTACGAATAAGAGTAATTGAAATATGAATAAGTTTTTAGATTGCGTGAAAAGACGTAAATGGCATCACGCCAAGTTCTCCGCCCCTTAGATTCTGCAGGAAACATTAACCATTTCAGCAGACAGTTGGTCTTTTCTAATTGACAACCGAAAAAATTACGTCTCTAAGAACAGCTATTGCCTCTAAAATTAATCAGTGCAAATTGACTTAAATGGAATAACACAGATAAAGTTTTTGAAAGAGAATGAAAAAAATTTTTGTTCAAAATTTGTCCACAAGGACAAGGGCTGAATCCAAGAGAGAGAAAGAGAGACAGAGGAAGAGATTGAAGGAGAGAGAGCCAGCGACAAGAGACAGGAACTGTTAGAGATAGCGAAAGAGAGCGAGTCCGGGAGAGGCAGAGATGGAGAGGTAGGCAGATAAAGAGAAAGAGCAACAAGAGTTCCAAAGACAGACAGAGTTATGTAGAGAGGGAGAGAGATAGATAAGAGAGAGAGGGAAAGAATTCATATTTCATTTTTCAGACTTTGACTTTAAAAATTATGTTTCAAGCTGTGATTATTTGAAAGAGGTAAAGAGATATCGATGCCAACATGGTCTTTGTTATTACCTGAAACCTTCGCGATAAAAGGTTCCCCTTAACTTTGTAAGGCGGGTGGCATAGAATCTTTACAGTGTCACCTTCGAGCTGTTAATTGGTTTGCACGGAGCGCGATTACTCCGTGATTTAAATTATAATCTCCTGCAGATGCGGATAACTCTGCTTAACAACACATAAACAGGGCAAAAAGCGTGCGGACCCTGCCATAAAACATCACACACGTAATTTCCTTAATCAATTGTTAAAATTGTAATCGGAAGGACCATCTGGCATCAGACAAAGTGTGCAATGGGTAAAACTTTAGATACAACTTTTTAAAATGGCAGCGTACTGCAAACGCTGGGTGAACAACTAAAGACCTATCAACAGTAATAGAAGCTCAACAAGTGATTTAGGAAAATAATAGGGCGTCAACTGCTAAAAAGTTAGTTGCTCTATGGAGGGAATATTGTCCAAAATTGAAGGATGCTTCCTTGTTAGCCAGCTGGCAGGATAAAGAATTAAAATTGAGTATAGAATTGACAGGTCTTGAAAACGGAATGCGCATATGGAAAAGAACCAAGTTAGGCTATCCACCTTGATTAGAAAGTTGCTGATTAGACACTGCAAACTCGGAGCGGTAATAGTGCATTGATAATGGTATGTTTATAGAACTGTCTCAAATACGAGGTCACCAGCTGCAAGATTTAATAACTTCTGTGCCTGCGCCTGATTGCTCTGTGTTCTATGCTGGCAGCTAATGTTAACCCTGAGTACCACTGTTTAAAACACCCGATAGAGTCCAGATGAGAGAATATAGTGACCCAAGCCTTGATAACCGCATTACTATATCACCTATTCTGCAGGCCCAGCTTCGAAACTTTCCCCTATTCACTACTCCACAGTGGTGGTCGACTGATTTTGCTCCCTCACACTTTTCACCTCCCTTAGATATTCCCGATCCACATGTCACTTTAGAATATTTTAAACGCCCATTTGTCCACATTGGCACACTGCACCATCATCATTCAACGCAATCTACGGCTTCTGAACTACCCGCAGATTTATAGGCAGCCTCCAAACACGAAGTTAGTCTCACTAATGTCCCTCCTGTTGTTATTAGAGTCAAACCTGATATGCTCTTGCCCTCTATTTCACAGTACCCTTTGCGCCCCGAGGCTGAAA
Source organism: Scyliorhinus canicula (assembly GCF_902713615.1). Taxonomy (NCBI): domain Eukaryota; kingdom Metazoa; phylum Chordata; class Chondrichthyes; order Carcharhiniformes; family Scyliorhinidae; genus Scyliorhinus; species Scyliorhinus canicula. The sequence continues at coordinate 89,053,467 of NC_052151.1, read as the reverse complement.
AAGGAGTCTCGGTCATGATTCAATCGTTCCTTCAACAGGGAATTTTGATACTGTGCCAATCGCCCTGTAACACCCCGATTCTTCCACTTCCTAAGATAGGAAGACCATCCGAATAGCGTTTAGTCCAAGACCTCCGGCTTATTAATCAGATAGTTGAACCCTTACATCCTATTGTCCCAAATCCAGTGACAATCCTTAGCAATGTCCCACCGGAAGCAACTATTTTTACCCTTCTTGATTTGCAACATGCCTTTTTTGCGATACCCCTCGCCCCTGAATCACAGTATTTGTTTGCCTTTACATTTAAGAAGATGCAATACACTTGGACTTGACTTCCACACGGTTTCATTCATTCTCCAACCCTTTTCTCACAGGCATTGCACTCCCAGTTAGCAACATTAGCACCTCCTGGTGGCTCCACCATCATTCAATATGTTGATGACTCACTCTTGCCAGCCCTGATTTCATCACTAACCAACGTTACACCTTTTACCTGCTCATCCGTCTCCATTTATGGGGATATGTGATCCCGCCCGCTAAAGTTCATAAAGGCCAACGACAGGTCAAATTTTTGGATGTCCTAATTAGTGCTACTGATCGCTCCCTTACTCAAGAACGCATTACTCCTATATTGCAGACCCCATTTCCTACATCGCCCAAGCAGGTGCGAGCCTTTTTAGGATTAGTGAACTGTTGCAGACAATGGATTCCGAATGTTACTGTATATACTAAAGAATTAACTCCGTATTCTTCTCAAAATGCTCCTCTTAAGTTTGAACTACCTGATTCAGCAAAGCTATCTTTTATTACTCTGAAAAACGCCCTGGCTATCGCCCCAGCACACGACCTATGTATGACAGACCTTTTCACCCAAATTCTTACTGCTGTCCATTTGTTAGCACAGGCAGCCTCTAATCTAACCCTTCACCAGCCAGTACAAGTGCATACTTCACATTCGATTGTGGCTCTCCTAACGTCTCAGCAAACCCAGCATCTGACTCAAGCGCGATTGAGCTGCTATGAGGTTTCACTATTGCAAAACCCCTACCTTTCGTTTCATTATTGTTCAACCTTAAATCCTGCTGTGTTCCTCGAATAGCCCCCCGATAACCTTAACCACCACACGATTGTTTGCTTCGGAATCACTTCCTTACCGCACCTCGCCCGGATTTAACAGACAGGCCTATTGATAATCCAGATCTAATTTTTTATGTTGATGGCAGTTCTTCCATTTCCCCATTTCCCGTCCCACAGACGAAATATGCCGTGGTAACCGACACTGACGTGCAAGAAGCAGCAGCCTTCCAGACCCCTGTCTCTGCACAAAAAGCCGAGCTATTTGCCCTTACTCCAGCATGTATTTTGGCCACAGACAACAGCACTAATGTTTACACTGATTCTAGATATGCCTTTGGCATGACCCCATGATTTCGGCCGCCTCTGGCAACAGCGAGGTTTTCTCACCTCTGTGGGAACTCCCATTCAAAATGCTCTTTGGGTTAAAAATCTCCTCGATGCTATTCAGCTTCCCCGTCAATTGGCAATTATTAAATGCGTTGCGCACACAAAGGGTGACACTCCTGTTCAATTAGGAAATGCCCGTGCTGATTCAGCTGCTAAAACTGCAGCTTCATCAACCTCTTTAATTGTTCCCAGTGGGGCTAATCAGGCTCTAAACCAGGTACCTGCATTACGGACGAAGGGCATGCCAGAGATAGCTGAAGTTCAAAATTTACAGAGGGACGCCTCTGATTCTGAGTGAACACTATGGAAGTCAATGAGGTGTTCGCACTCCTTGACACGAGACCTCTGGCTGACTCCAGTTGGTCAAGTTTGTATTCCGAATTCTTTATTGCCGTTACTTGTTGATTATTTGCATTCTTGTACCCATCTTGGTAAGGAGGGAGTGGTACATCCACTCCTAAAAATTTGGTGGTACCCAGATTTGAATACAGCAGCGCACACGCCGCTGGATCGATGCGTCATTTGCATGAAACATAATAAGAGTAAAGGTATTAAATGCCCTCCGGGAACCACCCCCTTGCCAGATGATCCTTTTGCTTGTATACAGCTTGATTTTATCGAATTGCCAAAAGCACAGTGCTATAAATATTGTTTAGTAATAATCGATGTGTTTAGTAAATGGATTGAAGCCTTCCCCACCACTAATTGTACGACACATACAGTAGTGAAATTGTTGTTAATGGAAGTAATTCCTCGTTTTGGGGTACCCAAAATGGTGAGCTCAGACAATGGACCACATTTTGTAGCTCGGATCAATACTGAATTGCGCAAAGCACTTGTAAATAAACAGCAACTGCACTGCGCGTATCACCCGCAGGCAGCAGGAATTTTGGAAAGAGCCAACGGGACTTGAAAAGAAAAATTATCTAAATTAACTGAAGAAACTGGGTTAAATTGGCTAAAAGTATAACCCTTGGCACTGTTTCACATGCGAGTGACTCCCCATTCGCGGACCGGACTGTCAGCTGCAGAGATAGTCTATGGTCGGCCAATGAGGACTCCCTGGGATGCCCATGAAAAACCCCTAGAGGGAGTAGACAATGTGATGGGGGAACAAATGCAGAACTATTTGAATCAATTAACACTTTCTTTGAAGTTTCTTCACTCACAGGTAAAACAGGTACATCTACCAGTAATGACAGGGACAGCCGTCCCTCGATATCCAGTGGTCAAGCCCGGAGACCTCGTGTTGGTAAAAAACTGGGACAGAAAGAAACTAGAACAACGCTGGAGCGGACCATTCCTCGTACTACTGACGACGCCAACTTCGGTCAAACTTGAAGGACGTTCAAGTTGGATACATCTATCCGATTGCAAGAAGATAGTCTCCAACCCAGACGAGAACACAGGATGAAGATCTTCAGTATAATTTTTGGACTTTCTGGACTATTTAGCCTCAATGGCCACCCGGTAGTAAAAAAACGAACTAAACGAGACCTGCCATCCAATACCTATTTACATATGTCATATCTTTACGCCGAAAAATTGAATATTAGCAAGTGTTGGGTTTGTACCCATCTCCCCGTTCATTCAAGGGAAGGAATACCTCTCCAATCTCTCCCCCTTTCATACCGCAGAAACAGTTGAATGGATTTTACGACAAAATCAAACAGGCATCAGGGGAGATAGGGGGAATATGAAAATATGGAGATCTGCTGGCTATGACATGACTAAATTTTCAGCTTCGTATCAACCTACCTATAATCATGCCTTAACTCCACCCTCCCTCACTGTCCACTCATATAATGTTCAAGGTTCCATATGTTTTAATAAATCAGGGAAAGGAAAGTTAATGGGGCAAAGTAGGTGCAACCTACCAATATAATCCCCTGGATGACATCAGCTGATGAGTGTACAGCCTACAATGGAACCTATTTCATAGGCGGCACTAAAGCATATCCGTGGCTCCCCATTAATTGGACAGGGTCCTGCTTTTTGGGATATGTCATACCCCAAATGCATCACCGACCCATCCTTAAGCACTCCCCCTCGCGAGCAAAAAGAACAATTTCTAAAACGGAACGGGCAAGGCATGAACGAACTGATCTACATGGCCTCAGCATTGGAAAATCTGGCAAACGTAACGGCAACAGAAGCCAGGGACACTAGACAGGCACTGGCCGAGGTCTCAGCTGAGCTAGTGGCTGTCCGGACCGTGGCATTACAAAATCGACTGGCTTTGGATTATCTGTTAGCCTCGCAGGGAGGAACGTGCGCTATCATAGGCCAAGAGTGCTGTACTTACATTCCAGATGGCTCTGAAAATATCACTAACCTGGCCGACCATATTAAGAGACAGGCTGCTCAAATTCAAGAAATTGGCAGTGAATTTCACGACTATAACCCGCCGGGTTGGCTAGGGTGATTGGGTCATGGATTATTTGATTGGATCTTTAAGGCCTTTATTCTACTACTACTAATGCTATTAGGGATAGGATTGCTTTCCTGCTTGTGTAAATGCATTTTCAAACGAATCATGGATATACCTATTTAGCTAGTTGTCATGATATGACAAAAGGGGGGAGTGTAGTATTGTGTGAAGCAAATAATGGCATGATGGGAAAACTAGTCAAGTCTTCTTGGTACAAGTGAATTTAAACTGATTTTCATATAACCTAAGGCCCAGAATACAGAGACAGCCGAGGTCAGCATGTCTTGGGAACTGGGTGACTCTGAGAGTCTAGATAAGGCTTGGAGCTAGTAGTCTTAATACATAACAAGCTGAACAACTGTCTCCTTCTGTATGTAAACAACTTCTTCCCTTTCTTAAAACAAAGACAAGATAATGATATGCGACTCCAGTCCCCTAAAGGTTAGCAAGGTGCCGCCATGGTAACGATTATTACTTATGTTTTACTTTTGACCAAATTCCTGACCAAGCTGTATTCATGTTATCTTGATCCTATAATGTATAAGAATCGCCTTCTTTTTCTGTACTAGCGCAGACTTGGGACGGACTCCGCAGTTTGTAATTGACTGCCTTCCGACTCCAAGTATCAGCCAATTTCTGCTAGCAGTTCTAATTAGTGAATAAAGTTCAGTTTTGCTTATCTAATGAATGCTGTTTGAATTTCTCTATCACAGTCAAGACGCGGGGAAAATATAAAATACAACAGACAGGCAGCTAATATAAAAGGAAATCCAAGTCTTCTCTATACATATAAATAGTAAAAGGTTGTTGAAAGCAGGATTGGGGTTGATTATGGAATTAAAAGGGGATTTATGCATGGAGACAGTGGACATGGCTGAGTGTGTTGCATCTGTCTTTATCAAGGAAGAAGACGCTGCCCGAATTATAGTGAAAGATGAGATAGTTGAACAACTTGATGGACTTAAAATTGATAAGGAGGAGATATGAGATAGATTGGATGAAATTAAACTTGATAAGTAACCGAGACCAGATGAGATGCACTTTAGAATACTGAGGGAAGAAAGGGTGGCAATTATGGAGGCACTGCCCATAATTTTCCAATCTTCCTTCATTACATGGGTAGTGCCAGACTGCAGGATTGCAAATGTCACACTGTTGTTCAGAAAAGGGTTTAAGGATAAGCCAGGTTTATCCTTAGGTCAGTCAGTTTAAACTTAGTGGTGGGGAAGGTTTTATAAATGATAATTTCAGACAAAATTAATAGTCACTTGGGCAAATGCGGGTACTTAAGGAAAGACAGGAAAGATTTAATAAGGAATCCAACTAACTTGGTTGAATTGTTTGATGAGATAACAGAGAGGATAGATGAGGTAATCTGATTGATGTCACTTATGGGCTGTACGGTGGCACAGTGGTTAAAACTGCTGCCTCACAGTGCCAGGGACCTGGGTTCAATTCCGGCCTCAGCAGACTGTCTGTGTGGAGTTTGCACTTTCTCCCCGTGTCTGCGTGGATTTCCTCCGGGTGCTCCGGTTTCCTCCCACAGTCAAAAGATGTGCAGGTTAGGTGGATTGCCATGCTAAATTGCCCCTCAGTGTTCATGGATGTGTACGGTTAGGAATAGGGCGGGGCAGTGGGCTTGGGTAGAGTGCTCTTTCTGAGGGTCGGTGCAGACTCGATGGGCCGAATGGCCTCCTTCTGCACTATAGGGAATCTATGAATTCTATGAATTCTTCATGGACTTCCAAATGGAATTAAAGGGACAGTAGCAATAGCGACACAAAATGGGCAGAATGAAAGGAAACGGGATGGTGAAAGGTTGTTTTTCGACTGAAGGATGGCTTATTGTGGAGTTCCCAGGGGTCAGTGCTATAACCTTTGTTCTGCCTGACATATATAAATCACCTAGACCTTAGTGTACAAGCACAATTTCAAAATTTGCAGGTGACACAAAGCTTGGACATATTGTGAATTGTGAGGAGAATAGTGGTCGACTTCAAAGGGACATGGGGATGATAACAGGCTTTGAGGGGAGGAATGGAATGTGGAGTTGGATAGTTATAGAGTCCAGGGTAATGTGGGGAGGCTTGAGGAGGTTTGAGGACAGCGAGAGAGGAATGGAGATATTGTATGGGTCTATAATGACGGAGGGATGTTAAAAGGTGGTGGAGCATGTTGAGAAAGTTACACACACCATACTTCCAGTCAATGTAAAACTGCGAAGCATTGAAGTGGGAAGAAGGCCATTTAGGGTCAGCAGAGTTCAAAGTCAGCACAATTGGACATCTTAAGAGACACTCTAACCAGTGTCACTGGCGTCGTCATGAAATGCTGTTCTGCTCCCTGCCCTTGAGTTGCACCTGTGTCATGAGGGAGGGGAATTCAGAACTGGAGACCACCTTAGTCTCCTTGGTGGCATTGTCTGTACCATGCTGCTGCCACCCTCATCAATGGAGCTCAGTGATCATCACAGAATGAGCCACGCCTTGGATACAACCACTCAAGACGCGGACGTCATGCTCCAGGCTTCCCATTGCGATCGCCACCCTAGTAGTATTGGCCTCGGTGCTGTGCACTGTCGGCACCAGCTCCTGCACCAAAAGCCTTTGGGACTGCTCCAATCGGCCTTACAGTTGCTGGAATTTTGCTGACACCACTTCCTGAAATTCTCAGATGTGTCCTATCATTTGCTTCCAATGTCCAGTGGCTCAGCATTTGGCCAGGACCCAGCTGTGTCCTGGGATCCAGCAGACCTCAGACTGCTGTCTCACTTGGATGTTCCTGTCTCCACCTGATGTGCCTCAGGAACTGTGTGGTGCTCATCAGATCACCAGATTGTGCCTCAGATGCCCATCCACTAATGTTCTCCACTGAAGTGTGTGTCTCTATGCTGGTGGAAAGTGCAGGTGACAGTGCGTGGTCGTCTCAGAGGGGTCATCTGGATGAAAAGGAAGCAAATCCTCACCTCTGTGGTGCTGATCAACCTTGCTATTGGTGATTCTTAGGGTATGTTCCTCATAGGGGGTGAGGACTCAAATCTCTGGGATTCCGCCCGCTTTTTTGGGCTTTTCCTGTTTACTTTGGACTGTCTTCTCCTGCGGCGATAAAGAGAGGGCATAGTCAGCTGCATGCTTGATGGGTCAGGGGGGTCTATAGCAGGTGGCATGTGGGTCACTGCACCTGGACATGAAGGGATTGAGCTGGTGGGTGCCGGGGGGGTTTCTGAGCAACAAGCATGAAAATTGGATGTGGTGTGTAAGGTGTAAGCCATCCAATTCGTGGAGGTGGTGGTGGGGGGGGGGGGGGGGGGGTGTTGTAAATTTAAGGGCTAGCAGCATGCAGACCTGCTCCATGCTTTGGAGATGCTAACTTCACAAGGCATGTCAAAGCTGTGGATGAGAGATGGGACACCCTGGGCGGGATTCTCCCCTACCCGGCGGGGCGGGGAGTCCTGGCGGGATGGAGTGGCGTGAACCACTCCGGTGTCGGGCCGCCCCACACCTTCAGGGGCTAGGCCCACCCCAGAGTGGTTTGCTCCCCGCTGGCCGGCGGGAAAGGGGCTTGGCTCCACGCCAACCGGCGCCAAACGGCCTCCGCTGGCTGGCGCGAGTTGGCACATGCGCGGGAGCGCTAGCGTGTGCCGGCGGGACTGGCAAAAAACGGGTGGAACTTCGGCCCATCGCGGGCCGGAGAATTTGGGCGGCCCTGAAGCCCATTGAGTCGCGCTGGTCCCCGCCATTCTCCGTGGCTGGTGGTGCGATTCACACCGGGGCAATTTTTGGGGGGCCGGAGAATTCAGAGGACGGCGGGAGCGGGATTCACGCCGACCCCCGGCGATTCTCCGACCCGGCGGGTGGTTCGGAGAATCTTGCCCCCTGGTCCCCCAAGGCGTCAGGAGGACCAGCAGCAGGGTGAGCAATGCAACCTGGGAGGTAGTGGCCGTCAGTTCAGGCAGCATGACAAGGATGGCAGCCATTCAATATCGGAAGAAGACCATGACCTCCAATGAGTTGCAAGGGTAAGTTACCACCTATCGCCTGGCATCAGTTACGTCTGCCACCCCATCAAATTCCCAAGCCTACCCTGCACAAATCACTGCCTGACACCTTCCCACATCCGATCACGTTTATTCCTCAGCAGCCCCTGGCACCCACCAGCACAACCACTTCAGGTGCGGTGCCCATACATTTGCAATACACCCCCCGACCCATCAAATATGCGGCTTACAATAACTTCTCTTTGTCCCCGCAGGAGAAGATTGCCCACAATAAATAGAAAAGGGCCAACAGAGGCGGTGGGCGAGGGGGTGGAGAAAATGCCAGAGAACCAAGTCCTCATCCCCAATGATGAACGGGCCCTTGAGGTAGGAGAGGATTGGGGGGGAAGGAAGGAAAGGGAAGGGGAGGGTTAATTGGGGGAAAAGAGACAGAGGAAGGGTGATGGGGGGGGGGAAGGAAGGACATCGGGGGGGGGGGCAGGAGGTTGGGAAATACGGAATGAGGGGAGATTGAGCTGACATCCCATGAGTAGCTGGAGACGATGAGGACCCCACTGGTCCCCCTGGTATGTCGGACCCTTGCTGCTGCCTATTCTCCATCCTCTGGCTCCTCCTCAGGTGCATCCTCCAGTCCCTCCTGGTCCATCTCCCTCTCCTCAGACGAGGCTGCATGTCCCTCCTCCTCCTCCAGCATGTTGCCCTGCTGCTTTGTCAGGTTATTGGGGGCACAGCAGACCACCTAAAATTGGATGACCGTCTGGGGGGTGCACCACCAGAATAGTCCAGGCATCAGGACTGGATTTTCAGGAGTCCGATGAACCGCTCAATGACAGCACGTGTGGAAAAGTGGGCCTTGTTATAATGGGTCTCCGCGTCGGTCTCAGGCCTCCTCATTGGCATTATTAGCCATGACTGATGCGCTAACAAATGCACACAGAAACACGAAACGGTACAAACGAGGCTTTATTGCCGTGAGATGTTATTCCCTCAAGTGGAGCTGTAAAATGGCAGCTCAGGAGACTTCATGGATATTTATACTGCTCCCTGTGGACGGAGCTAGCCGGCAGTGGCTTACCGACAAACTATAGAACATAGAACAGTACAGCACAGAACAGGCCCTTCGGCCCTCGATGCTGTGCCGAGCAATGATCACCCTACTCAAGTCAATGTATCCACCCTATATCAGTAACCCAACAACCCCCCCCCCCCCCCAATTAACCTTATTTTTTAGGACACTAAGGGCAATTTAGCATAGCCAATCCACCTAAACCGCACATCTTTGGACTGTGGGAGGAAACCGGAGCACCCGGAGGAAACCCATGCACACACGGGGAGGGCATGCAGACTCCGCACAGACAGTGACCCAGCCGGGAATCGAACCTGGGACCCTGGAGCTGTGAAGCATTTATGCTAACCACCATGCTACCGTGCTGCCCCTATGCAGGGGCTTACTGACAAACCTATAATAGCAGGTACAATTGTACATCCCCTAATAGAGGCACACACATATATATATATATATATACAGTGGTATTACCACATTCACCCCCTGTTAAGAATGAGTCCGGCGGGGTGACGTGAAACTATAATACATAAGCAGTGATTTATTTACAGAGGGGGGGGAGAAAAAAATCAGGTGTCCGTCTTGCAACTCGGTGACCATCATAGGTTGAATCTGTCCGGTGGTCTGACGGTTCGTTGAGAGCGACGCAGCAGTGGTGGCGACGTCTGCACAGGCGGTGTCGGCTTCGACGGCATCGGTGGTGGCGGTGTTGGTGTTGGCCAGTGGCGGGATGACTCTGGGAGCGTGCCGAAATCTTCCATGTTCTCTAGTGTGGGCAGGGGAATGAGGGATGGACCTGGTGGGGCTGATGTTGGGGGCGCCGGGGAAAAGGAGGGTGGCGCGTGGGTGGGGAGGTGTGTGGGCGTGGGATCGGCACCCGAGGGAGCCAGGTCCTTGAGCGAGACGGTATCCTGGTGGCCGTCGGGGAACTCCACGTAGGCATACTGGAGGTTCGCGTGGAGCAGGCGTACCCTGTCCACCAGAGGGTCCGTCTTGTAGAATCTGACATGCCTACGAAGTAGGACGGGCCCTGGAGCTGTGAGCCACGTCGGGAGCGACACCCCGGATGTAGACTTCCTAGGGAAGGTAAAAACACATTCATGGGGTGTGTTGTTAGTAGCGGCGCACAGCAGTGACCGAATGGAGTGGAGCGCATCAGGGAGGACCTGCTGCCAGCGAGCGGCTGGGAGGTTCCTGGACCGTAGGGCCAGCTGGACGGCCCTCCATACCGTTCCGTTCTCCCTTTCTCCCTGCCCGTTTCCCCGGGGGTTGTAGCTCGTCATCCTGCTGGAGGGAATACCCCTGCTGAGCAGGAACTGACGCAGCTTATCGCTCATGAATGAGGATCTCCTGTCACTGTGGATGTAGTCGGGAAAACCGAACAGAGCGAATATGGAATCGAGGGCCTTGATGATGGTGGCAGACGTCATATCCGGGCATGGGATGGCGAAGGGGAACCTGGAGAATTCATCGACCACACTGAGGATATATGTGTTGCGGTTGGTGGAGGGTAGGGGCCCTTTGAAATCTACGCTGAGGCGTTCAAAGGGACGGGACGCTTTAACCAGGCGCGCGCAGTCTGGCCGGTAGAAATGCGGCTTGCACTCGGCACAGACCTGGCAGTCTCTGGTGACTGTCCGTACATCCTCGAAGGAGTAGAGCAGATTGCGGGCTTTGATTAGGTGGTACAAACGAGTGACCCCCGGTCACTCTCGTGCAAGGCACATGTACCTCAGGAGAGGGCGTCTGGGGGCTCGTTGAGCTTGCCGGGGCGAAACAAGATCTCGTAATTATAGGTGGAGAGCTCGATTCTCCACCGCAAGATTTTATCGTTTTTGATCTTGCCACGTTGCGTGTTGTTGAACATGAAGGCAACTGACCGTTGGTCAGTAAGGAGGGTGAACCTCGTGCTGGCTAGGTAATGCCTCCAGTGCCGCATCGCCTCAACGATAGCCTAGGCCTCCTTTTCAACTGAGGAATGTCAAATTTCGGAGGCATGGAGGGTGCGGGAAAAGAATGCCACAGGTCTGCCTGCCTGAGTGGCGGCAAGGGGGACATCTGAAGCGTCGCTCTCTACTTGGAAGGGCAGTGTCTCATCTACTGCGTGCATACTGGCCTTGACTATGTCTGAGCAAATACGGGCGAAGGCCTGTTGTGCCGCAGCCGCAAGGGGAAATTGCGTGGACTGGATCAGTGGGCAGGCCTTGTCCGCGTATTGTGGGACCCACTGGGCGTAGTAAGAAAAGAACCCTCGGCATCGTTTGAGAGCCTTGGGGCAGTGGGGGAGGGGAAGCTCTATGAGGGGGTGCATGCGGTCGGGACCGGGACCCAGTAGTCCGTTTTGGACTTCGTAGCCGAGGATGGCTAAGCGGTTTGTGCTGAATACGCACTTCTCCTTGTTATAAGTTAGATTGAGGAGAGATGTGGTGTGGAGAAATTTGGCAAGGTTGGCGTCATGGTCCTGCTGGTTGTGGCCGCAGATGGTGACATTATCTAAGTACGGAAACGTGGCCAGCAGTCAGTACCGGTCAACCATTCGGTCCATTTCTCTTTGGAATACCGAGACCCCGTTATTGACGCCAAAGGGAACCCTAAGGAATTGATAGAGGCGACCGTCCACCTCAAAGGCAGTGTCGGGACAGTCCGATTTACGGATGGGGAGCTGGTGGTAGGCGGATTTCAGGTCAATTGTTGAGAAGACCCGGTACTGTGCAATCTGATTGACCATATCAGATATGCGAGGGAGGGGGTACGCATCGAGCTGCGTGTACCGGTTGATGGTCTGGCTGTAGTCCACGACCATCCTGTGTTTCTCCCCCGTTTTTACTACTACCACTTGAGCTCTCCAGGGGCTATTGCTGGCCTCAATAATACCCTCCCGAAACAGCCGCTGGTCTTCGGACCTGATGAAGGTCTTGTCCTGGGTGCTGTACCGTCTGCTCCGGGTGGCAACGGGTTGCAATCTGCAGCCAGATTAGCAAAGAGAGGGAGGATCAACCTTGAGGGTCGTGAGGCCGCAAATGATGAGTTGGGTTAAGGGTCTGCCGAGTTTGAGGGTGCGGCTCTGGAGGTTACGTTGGAAGTCCAGGCCCAGTAAAAGTGTTGCACAGAGGTTGGGGAGAATGTACAGGCGGAAATGGCTGAATTCCACACATTGTACGGTGAGTCTGACCAGACAGAAGCCCCGGATCGGGACAGAGAGGGATCCGGAGGCCAGGGAGATCCACTGGTTGGCGGGATGGACCATGAGGGAGCAGCGCCTTACCGTGTCTGATTGAATGAAGCTATCGGTGCTCCCGGAGTCAAGTAGGCAGTAGGTCGCGTGGCCGTTGGTGAGCACTGTCGTTGAAGCGGTGGCCAGGTTGCGAGGACGGGATTGGTCGAGCGTCATGGAGGCAAGTAGCGGGCGATCGTCCGAAGAGTCCGAAGATTCCGATGCGTAGTGGCAGCAACCCAGGTCCCGTGATCCAGTCCCGAGGGGAGGACAAAATGGAGGCGTCCGGAGTACCTGCGGGGCACGTTGTGGGGGCAGTGCCAGATGACGGCAACCATGGAGCGTACTTTGAGGGGACGGGACAAGATGGCGGCGCCCATGGTGCGAACATTGCGGGGGCGGCGAAAGATGGCGGCACCCACAGATCGCACGTGGCCCCGGGAGCTGCGGACGCCATTGTGCGATCGGCCAGGGAGAGGGGGAGGTTGGGTGCAATATAGGCAACAGAGCTGGCCTGACACACCACTGCAAAGTGGCCTTTCTTGCCACAAGATTTGCAGGTCGTGGCGCGGGCCGGGCAGCGCTGGCGGGGGTGCTTCTGTTCGCCGCAGAAGTAACAGCGGGGACCCCCAGGGTGCGCGGTATGCGAGTAGCGCAGGCATACTGCGCGGGAGCTGCCCCAGTCGTGGGGTGTTGGTAGCGGAGTCCACGAGGGGTAGGATGGGTGGGCCGGGCGGTGGGCAGTGTAGGACTGCACGTTACAGGAAGCGGCCGTCATAGAGAGCGCTAAAGTCTTTGTCGCTGCTAGATCGAGAGCGGCCCCTTCCAGCAGTCGTTGCCGGATAGGGTCCGATGCAATACCCGTCCCAAAGGGATCCCGCATGAGGAGATTCGAATGTCCCATAGCCGTGATGGCCTGGCACTCGGAGTCCCATACTAGAGGGATAAGGGCCCGCCAGAAGTCCTCAATCGACTCACCCAGTTGCTGGACGCGAGTGGAGAGTACGTGCTTCGCAAACAGAGTGTTCGTCGACTGTACATAATTTTCTTTGAGCAGTTCCATAGCCCGGGCGTAAGTTGGCGCATCCTGTATCAGCAGGAAAACGCTGGAGCTCAACCTTGAATAAAGTAGTTGAATTTTCTGAGCTTCCGATGGTGCAGGGTCCACAGAGGTGATGTAGGCCTTGAAGACAGCCAGCCAGTGGTTAAAGTCTTTCCTGGCGTTCGGCGATTGCGGATCCAGCTGCAGGCGGTTGGATTTTATTCTGATGTCCATGATTAGGGAAATCTCACGATAATAAATTGATGCGCTAACAATTGCACACAGAAACACGAAACGGTACAAAAGTGGCTTTATTACCGTGAGATGTTATTCCCTCAAGTGGAGCTGTAAAATGGCAGCTCAGGAGACCTCATGGATATTTATACTGCCCCATGTGGGCGGAGCTAGCCGGCAGGGGCTTACCGACAAACTATGCAGGGGCTTACCGACAAACCTATAATAGCCGGTACTATTGTACATCCCCTAATAGAGGCACACACATATATATATACAGTGGTATTACCACAATGACCTCAGCGAGTATCCCTTGTCCCAGATGAGCCAACCCGTCAACCTGGGGTGGCCATCAAAGACACCGGGGATCTCCAAGTAGCCCAGGATCTAGCTGTCATGTATGCTACATGGGTAAGATGGCATGGTGGCACAGTGGTTAGCACTGCTGCCTTATGGCGCTAAGGACCCAGGTTCGATGCCCAGAGGCAACTCCTGACCTAGAATGCTTCAGCCCCCTGCGCCTTTGAGCTGCATTTCGAAAAATAGAAATGGTTACTCCACTCCTCCTTACTAAACAACGCCAGCATGATTTCTCGCTGTGGTGTCTGTAGTGATCTGTACATCTGTACATACATCTGCACATACATCTGTGCTGAGGTCCCTGGTGTAACAGCCACAGCATCACTAGAGGGCAGCATCAGAGACGGGTCCAGCCCAAGAGAGGATCTGCCTCTTTCAGAAGCACAGGGCTAGTGAGCAGCAGCAGACAGAGACAGCTCAGCATAAGCAGTTTACCTTAGCTTCACTGGTCATACCTCTTGACTGTATTATATCTAGTTAGGCTCTGGAAACAGAACAAACCCACTGAATAAAGTATTTATGTTAACTGGAAGTCTACAATCTTAATTCAGACTTAAGAGAATAACATATGGTCTGGTGAGATGCTGGAAAGATTTAACTCTTGTCAGAGAAACGGAGGGCCCATCTCTGATTTTATTGCAAATCTCAAGTTAATACCACAAGGCTGTGAGTATGCTGATTTCAGAGACACTATCTTAAAGGATCAATTAATAATGGAGGGCCTATTTGGACTATCTGATAAAAATTTGAGGGAAGAACTTTCACAAAATAAGCATCTAACTCTAGAAATTGCTATACAAAAATGCTTTGCTTATAAACAAAAACAAAATCAATACTTTGAGTCTCTACAAACACAGAATCATCATTTAGAAAACAAAATTGGCAAAAATGGCACAATAACTCACCACGAGGCAGAGGCAGGGTTGAATCGGAGGAAGATGACGGTTCTGAGCGGCAGCCATCTTGAGAAAGGAGCCGCACATGCGCAGTTGCCAAAAGAGCACACAGTACAGGAAACTTGGAGTGCACATGGGCAATCGAGTCCTATGCATGATGTTGGAGCGTCATCACATCAGATGACCAGGACCACGCCCACTTAAAAGTGAAATGCACGAAAATGAACAAAAAGAAATTTAAAGCTGCAAAACCCTCAAAAGACAGAACAATGCCCGAGCTTACACCAGCAGTTGAAAATAACTTTCACAACACCCTGAAACCGCCCTAGAAGATGATATGGTCCTTACAGACTATGACTCAGACGAAGCTTTCATCTTGAGAGATAGTTACCCCAGTACCAAATCCGAACCGCAACTAGAGGTGTTGTACCGTGAAGACCCCGACGATGAGTTCATCGGATTGGGGAATCTTCAGCCCAGCATATATGACATCGCAACTTGTGAGTGCAGGATTATGCTGCGGCCTGACGCCGAGAAACAGAGAGTGGTCCATGCACCACGAAGGGTCCTCCACACAAAGATGATTTGTTCATTGAACATGAAGAGAACGATCACAACTCTGAAACAAAAAGCGCTGATTTGTCTATCGAACAATACACACAATACTGCTCAGACATGGCTGAGTTTTTCAGAGATCCTAATCACAGCATCAGCAACATGGTTGAAAAGCTCAACACGACTCTTCTCATGGTAGATGAATCCAACACCATGGTGCCATGGCAGATCATCGATACATTGGATGACAGCAATACCCAAGACGAAGATGTCGCCACACAGAGCGCACAGAACGACTCTGCTGAGAGAGCACAGATCGACTCCACAGCGAGAACACGGCACAACTTCACAAAGAGCGATGACAGACACAACCGAGAGAGCGATGACAGACTCCACAGAGAGAGCGATGAAGGACTCCACATAGCGAGCGATGAAAAACTCCACAAAGAGAGCGACGCAAGCCTCCACAGACAGCTTGGTGACAGACTCAAAAATAGAAGCAAGCAAACACTCCATAGCAAACGCCATACATGAACAAGACCATGAAGATCTGTCAAGCTTATTTGAGCCACCAGGAGAAGACTATGAAAGTCTACCCAGCTCATTTAACCAACAAGAAGACACTGAATGTCTACCCACTGTATACGAGACAAGTGATGAAGAAATCACAATTCCCATACAGGATGTGCAGGATCACAGTGAGACTGACATATCTAAGCTCGTCTGCACAAAAGCACTCAATAATCAGAGGACAGCTACTCCCGAGTCCAGAGAGACCACGTCAATAGAAATCCTGAAGATTTTGACTCCAGAAAAGGAGCACCACGACCCACAACAACATGAAATCGTGAAGATTTTGATTCTAGAAAAGGAGCACAAAGAGATCAATGATGATTCAAGTGAACCAAAAATGATTCCAGAAGAGGAGCACCTAGAAATCAATGATGATTCAGGTGAACCAGAAATGACTCTAGAAGAGGAGTACCAAGGAAGCAAAGAAGAGGAATCAAATCCACCACAAATGACTGATGTCTCCAACATAAATGCAACATCAGATCATTTTCACAATTCTCAAGAAATGCACAATGTAGCAGCTACCACAAAGGACACTGACAGCAATAACTGTGATAATTACTCAAATGATCCACATGGCACATTATTGAGCACAAGAACAACAAAGACCGCAAGAAGCACAGCAGAAACAAGAAGAACAACAGCAACAACAAAAAACTACATGCAGCGCAGTAAGAACGACAAAAACAACAAGAAGCATCCCAGAAACAACAAGCACAACAAGAAAAAGAACAAGAATAAAAGCGAAAACAATGAAAACAGAATCAATAAGCCCGACAAAAAGAACAACAAGAACGACAACAACAAGAACACCAACGAAAACAACCAAGACAGAAACGACAAAAACAACAAGAACGACAACAAAAACAACAAAGACAGAAACAACAACAATGAAACAATGACCTGTACAAAATGGTACAATTCTGCCCGTGAAGGACAATGCCACAGCACACTGCAAAACAATGACAAGACTACAAACATGCCATGGCATGATAAAGAATCTCATAAATTCACATCTTCTCCTGAACAAACAAGAAAACAGCTTTCACGAACGATGACATATAGAATCAATACCACAAACACAGGAAAAAGTCGAGGTCAGACAACGGTGCAATACAGAATCGCTACCCACAATCAAATGGAACAGGGGAAAAAGGTGTCCACGCCATTAAACAACTCATCAGCAAGGCAACCGAGTCATGTTCTGACATTAACCTAGCTCTCTTATCGTACCAAGCAACCCCACTGAGCTCAGGAGTGTTGCCAGCTCAAATGTTCTTCGGCAGAGACATCCGGACAACCCGACCGGCAATGCAATTCCGAGACCCCGGCAACACACTGGTTCTCGACAAAATGCGGGCACTCCGCTCCAAACAAAAATGATACTACGATCAACATGCGATCCCACTCAAGTCACTGACAATAGGTGACATCGTCAGAATCAGGGACCCAGAAGGCGGATGAGCTAGCCACGGTGATCAGGAAGGAGCCACCGCGGTCCTACATTGTCAAATCATCAGCGCGAGTACTTTATCGCCATAACCGCCGGGATCTAATAGAGATTCGACCTACAATGCCAGTATTTTCCACACTGGACTTGACTGAGTCCATTTGTCCACAGGACGTTCCTCGCCACACAACACCAGACAGTACTCTTGATGACATCAAATCATCATCCCTACTACCACCGTTAAGGCGCTCCAGCAGAAGCCGTAAGTCACCAGCTAGATTTGTACCGGCACTTCAACACACGCACAAGAAGAATATGGACATTTCTCATGATGGGCTCATAATACAGTTAATTGTTTCTGTATTACTTTTATCATTTTCACAGTGTGCAGATTTGCATATTCTCACCACTTGTTATGTACAGTTTTCTTGAGACCAGTCTAGAAAACATGTCAAATAAAAAAGGGGGGGGGTGTAGTGATCTGTACATCTGCACATACCCACGGACCACAGCACAGATGTAACAGCCACAACATCACTAGTGGGCAGCATCAGAGACGGGTTTGAAGGATCCAGCCCAAGGGAGGATCTGCCTCTTTCAGAAGCACAAGGCTAGTGAGCAGCAGCAGACAGAGACAGCTCAGCATAAGCAGTTTACCTTAGCTTCGCTGGTCATACCTCTTGACTGTATTATATCTAGTTAAGCTCTAGAAACAAAAAAAACCCACTGAATAAAGTATTTGTGTTAACTGGAAGTCTACCATCTTTATTCACACTTAGAGAATTGTGAAATTCCCGGGAGGTCGCAGCACTTCAACCTCGCTAATAAGATTGAAATGAATGCAAATAAGGGTTAATGATATTCTTACCATTTGTCTGCAAGATCCGGAACTCGTCATCGGGAGCAGGCCAGGTGAATTGCAAAAGGGTTCATGCCCGGCGCAAATCTCGATGTTGGCCTTTCCCGCTATTCACCCGGCGCACCCCGATCCACGCCGGGCACAATGTGATGGTCAAATTGTGCCCCAGGTCTATGGCATATCTATTTCACTGCGTTACAGCCTGAAGAATAACTGTATCAAAATAATTGAGTCAAATGCAGGATAAGACTCATAGTCTGTCTCAGTCTTAATCTGAGTCTCATGGCAGTAGCCTATATCATCAATGCAACATTACCAATTCCCACATTAGAGGCACTTATGACTTTTCTAAGACTGACACGTTAGGTTATCAAGAGATTTTGTGACCATCCTATGCACTTCATAGGCCTCACGGTAGCATGGTGGTTAGCATCAATGCTTCACAGCTCCAGGGTCCCAGGTTCGATTCCCAGCTGGGTCACTGTCTGTGTGGAGTCTGCACGGCCTCCCCGTGTGCGCGTGGGTTTCCTCCGGGTGCTCCGGTTTCCTCCCACAGTCCAAAGATGTGCGGGTTAGGTGGATTGGCCATGCTAAATTGCCCGTAGTGTAAGGTTAATGGGGGGATTGTTGGGTTACGTGGGTTTAAGTGGGGTGATCATTGTTCGGCACAACATCGAGGGCCGAAGGGCCTGTTCTGTGCTGTACTGTTCTATATCTATATCAGTACAGTTAGAGTCAATGCATTTTGTGTCATATGTCAGATGTTACCAATGCAGTGTCCTACTATTGCATTTTTAATAGTTGTTTCTGTGATTTCTCTTTATTATTTGATATCTATGGCTGTCCTTAAAAGAAATTTAAACATCTTAGTGCCAAGTCGAGTACAATTCTTCAGCAAGGACAATCTTTCAAGACAAGAAATGATCCTGCATCTGCAATCAGCTTCAATTTAACGGATGAATTTATTTTGTAATTCTTTCATTTAAGAAAAATAAATATTGGAAGAATTGTTTATTAGACTGTAAAGTGAAAATCAAATATAATGAACAAAATTCAGACAAATTATTTTGCTAACTGAATAGCCTTGAATTGCATTTATGGCATAAATTGAGTCAACAACAATTGAATGGTATTTTTAACATTGTGAAGCATTCAGCTATATTACAGAAGCTGACTATATCACAGAAACTGATGAGAGAGTGGCAGAAACAATTATCTGTCCCAACTTATCATTTCATCAAGTAAAAAAATGAAAAATGGCTGTAAAGTGATTTTTACAATGACTTTAAATAATAAGTCAAACAACAGAGTGATTGGTCAATGAAATCAGTGAGAAGACACAAGATAAGGAAAAATAAAAGTGCCTTGACCTGTCAGATTAAATAATATGAATGTAATTTTGTATTGGTTAAAGAGTGAAAGCACATTAAAGCCAATTTACAAGCAATAGATTAGACAATGCATTTTAAATTATAGCACATTCAATTGCCTCAGGAAATAATGATTATAGACTCACTTACGAAATCAGAAAACTGTGCTCTAGGGTTTAATATTTGTGTAATAGAATATATTTAAGAACAAAGTGTATTCAACAAAGCCACTTGCTAAACAGCTAACCTTATTGCTGATATATTCCTGTGCATTTTTTTTGTCGCTTCAGAACTTAACACAACATTTTAGTCTCCTATCACTGATGAAATACAAATTCCCCTTGATTCATAAATCACTAAATTTACAACAGCATAGGGAAATCTTGTTCAATTTCAGGATAATTTTGTTCTTCTCAGAAGCATAATCACCCACTGCTCTGCTAAATGCTAAACCATAAAATTCAAAGATAATATCCAACATGTGAGGATCATGGTACAGTAGTTTGTAATTCATTGGTGGTTTTTATTTAGTACAGAATGTACCTTAACAGTTCAGTAAACAAATAACTAAGCAATCTGTCGAGTGTTGGTGCAGTGGCTCGAGGCAATACCAGGTAGACTTCAGTATGAAAGAAAGAAGCTGTTATTGGCAACTAATAAGGGTAACCTATATACAGGCAGCGTCTCTGTACACATCTTCACACTGTTCGCTCCAGGATTCACTTTGACCAGGACCTCGCTCCCTCAGCCCCATTTGCTTTCTCCTCATTTGTCAGAGTTCGCGTGCTCCCGCATTATAAGCCCTGAGCCAGCCACATGGATCGCAGGACATGCCACTTAAAGGGGCTACCACATCCCCCAACCCAAGTCCCTCAATAACATATTTACAAATATATGTAACTATATACAAAATATAAGGGCTGAGGAACACAAAGGAAGAGATTCCATAAAAGTCCAGAACAATGTTAACCTGGGATTTTCTGAGTCTCGATCATCACCTTAGTCCCCCACCTGCCCCCTCCAACTTGGAGATACCAATGTCGTTGGCCTTGGCAGAATTTCTCTGAGAGTCAACCAACCCTGCTGGGTTATTCACTTCTGGAGCTCCTTCCTGGGGTCTTCTCAAGACTTCTGGATTCCCTTTGTTCTGGCTCCACCACAGATGCTGCCTGCTGGCTCCAACTGTTCTGATATTGGGGTTGTGGTCCCCGGCTACTCATGTGGTCAGTGTGTTTCCGCACTGTCCTGGCATTCAAATCCACCACATACTTGGACACAATTCAGCCTGGTAACCAGGCTGGCCCTGAGGCAAAGTTTCTGATGAGGACCAGGTCGCCCACTTGGAATGACCTTTTTCCGAAACATGCTGTTTCCTCTGGGAAGTCTGCCATGCCTCAGTCCTTCCCACCAAATTCAGGAAAACTAAGTCCAAGCAGGTCCAAAGACAGCGGCTTATAAGTAATACCGCCTGTGCGACGCCCATGGTGCTATGGGAGGTTATTTTAATAGAGAGTTGGCCAACCTAAGATGTAGTGGTCTGCTGGACGGCATTCATTGCTGCCTTGAATATTTGCACAGTTCTATCCACTAACCCAATTGAGGCAGGGCGATAAGGGACTGTTCCAGTATGGTAAATGCCATTCATTCAGATGGAGTGCTGAAAGTCCTCTCCAGTGAAAGGACTATTATTTTGGGGAGGCCATGGGTAGCAAATACTCACTGTAAGGCCTCTACTGTGGCTGCTGAGGTCATCTTTCCCATCTCTTGAACCCCCAACCACTTTGAATGGGCATCAACCAAAATGAGGAACATTTTGCCCAAGAAAATACCAGCAAAGTCCACATGCACCCTTGGCCATGGATGACTAGGCCACTCCCAAAGAGGTTAGCTGTAGATGACAGTGTCTGCTGTGTCTGGTCGGGGCGACGCTGGCAGACCATGTGATCAATATCCACATCTATGTCGGGCTACCAAATATAGAATCGAAGAATCACTTCAGTGCAGAAGGAGATTATTCACGCCATTGAGTCTGCACCGACCTTCTGAAGGAGCACACTACTTAGACCCAATCTAATCCCTCACCCTGTCTCCGTAATCCCAGCTGGGGACAATTTAGCCAATCCAACTAACCTTACGAGCAATTAACGAACATTTTCATTTTTGCCTGGCAAGGATGGGAACTGTGCAATTTTTGCAACAACAGCTCTTTGGGTGTGGGTGGTATGACCATTGAGTCCGCCAGAGGACTCCACCCTCACAACTGAGTAAGGTATGGTCTTAATTGGTCAGATTTATCATGGTGCCACCCAGTTAAGATCATGTGTTTTACTTTGAATAGGACTGGGTCACTTTGTGGCCAATTTTTTTATCTGACCTGACAAAATTGGCAAGGGTCTAAAAAGTTTGCCTTGCAGCCACAAAACCCTACAACTAGTTTACCTTCCTGCATGCTTTGAAGCTCTGATGTGCCCCCTCCGCGTACTCAGTTGCCTGAGCAATCTTGATCATGCAGCCTGGGGTAATATTTGTTCCAGCCAGAAGCTTCTTTTGCACACTTCTATTGTTAATACCACATACAATCGTGCAGCATGTCACCAAGTGCTGCACTGAATTCACAGTGTTCGGACATTTGCCAGAACCTGGCAACAAAGGCGGAGATCATTCCTCCTGGGTCCCTGACAGCCGGGTTAAACTTGCATCACTGTTATATGATCGAGGGTCTGGGGTTGAAATGCTCCCTACCAAACTTCATCAACTGGTCAAATTATTTTGTGTCAAGGGCCTCGAGAATGTGAAGTTTCTTATACGGCTGTTGGCTCACAAACTGTTAATAGAATTACTTTGTGTTTATCCTCCCCCGTTATATCGTTTGCTGTAAAGAAGTAATGGAGCTGTTCAACATACTGACTCCAGTCTTCGGGCCCCTCACGAATGGTTCTAACCTCCAAATTATGGATATTCTGCACTCACTGTTTTATGATATCATTGACACTTCCCGATTTTTCTGTTCCTTTTGGAGGCTTCTCCCTTCCCCATCGAATTCAATGACCGCGGGTGTACGATCGAACCGTTTTTTACTCGTCGCCAATGTGGTGGTTCAAGGCAATACCACGTGGACCAGCATGAAGGAAAGAAAGATTTATTGGCATCAAACAAGGGTAACTTAAATAAAGGCACAGAGTTGCTATACAGGTCTCCACACTCTGGCTCCAGAGTTCACTCTGACCAGGACCCCATTCCCCAGGCTTTCTCCCCATTGGTTGTGGTTTGTGAGATAGGACCCGATACAGCCACATGGAGTGTGAAAGCGGCCATGCGACCACAATTAGAAACAGAATGAAAGTTAGTTATGCAGTAGAATTTAATTGTGCCAGACTGTTAATGCAGTAGTAATAGAACTAATATTTTAAATGCAGAACCCAACAATAATTTTCATAGATTAGCAAACACTTTTCTCCCACTGCAGCGCATTATCTAAGATTTGTCTAAACTGACAAGTTTTATATATTTTTAATAAACTGATAACAGGGTTTTGAACAAATTATGCTTGTTGAGCTTTTAATGACAAATGTGCCATATGATGGCGGGATATTGAACCATAATAAAAGTGACATTTTAATTAAATACAAATCACAGCTGTTCCACTAAGTAAATTGGGATTGTCACTTTGGGAATTTTTAAAGATACTTGTAACTTTTTGTGACACATTATTTGTAATTAATCTTCCCTTGTGCATCTCTTCATAGGTTTCTCATGGTTCCCCACAGTATAGAGGGGAGGACATACAGTACCCTGCCTATTGGAAGTGCTATGCTCTATTTCAGAACTTGTTAAAAATATTTGAAATTTCATAATGTGGAGTATGGCTACCACCAAGATTTCCTTTCTCCGTGTTGTTGAAATGCAGTGTCATCATGAAGCATTTATTTTACCAGCTTTTCTTGCGACTTGCTAAACCTGGCATTGACAGAGCTCCCAGATCTCTATCAGTGCTATCCTGTGTGTCCCCATATAGCTTTCAAATTTTCATATCCTTTTCACTGCATGTTTTTGTGCATTGTCATAAATCAAAATGATCTATGAAGTGCAGATATATTGCAATTGTGGCGTAGAATACATAATGAAAAAGAATAGATTACAGAGTTCATCTTATGCATAACCTTCATAGAATTCACTCCGGCACTAATGTACGATTTTGATTGTTACCAAATTTGTATTTGTCATATTTTTCAAAGGGACACTTTACGAAATTCCTTTTTGCGCTGTAAATAGTAAGGTAATAATAATAATCGCTTAATGTCACAAGTAGGCTTCAAGGAAGTTACTGTGAAAAGCCCCTAGTCGGCACATTCTGCCGCCTGTTCGGGGAGGCCAGTACGGGAATTAAACCCGCGCTGCTGGCCTTCTTCTGCATTATAAGCCAGCGATTTATCCCACTGTGCTAAACCAACCCAGGTAAGATGTAAGGTGGAAAGAGGGGGTCTGCGAAAGTTTCTATTAACACAGCAACAAGTCACAATCAAGAGCCATTCTTTATAATTCAGTGTAGTGACCACATGAGTCAAAGTATTAGAGGAATGTTGTGTCAACTCTTACTTCACCATTAAGACTATTACCTGAGTGAGAAGATTGTGGGTTCAATAATTAGAGAGCCGGTCTGCTCTGTTGCCTTATTAGAACAAAGGCCCTGTCGCTCAGGCAAGTATTAAAGATCCCACAGTACTGATTGAAAAACTAAAAGGAAGGTCTACCAGTAACCTGAACAACCTTTGTCACTCAACCAAAGCCATTAAAAAATAGATTATCTGGTTAGTTATCTCATTGCTGTCTGCAGGAATTCACTATGTGAAATTTGACAGCTGCTAACTGCCATACATACATTCATACACACAAACATAATGATTACCTGTCAGAAGAAATGTATTAATTGGCAGCAAAAACACTTTGAAACATTGTAAGGACATCAGAAGTTCAATATAAATCCAAGTTCATTTTCCTTACTCTGTATAGTGGCAGGTACCTTCCCCATTTTTTCAGTCTATTTTTTAGGTTGGGAATGGGACTCCTGATTAGTCAGAGTCATGACATCTGTGATAAGAATAAGAAGTCTAGGAATGGAGCTGGTGATGGAGTGTTGATGATACTGGGTTAGAAAGCCAGAAGCCCAAGCTAATGTTCTGAGGATATGGGTTCAAATCCCATCATAGCATCTGTTGGAATTTAAATTCAATTAATAAATCTGGAATATAAAACTAATCTCAGTAATAATGATCATAGTTTATTGCCATAAAATCACATCTGGTTGACTAATACCCTTCAGGGAAGGAAATCTGCTGTCCTTACCAGTCTGGCACCAGACCCAAAGAAAAGTGGTTGATTCTGAACTGATCTTGCAAGCCATTCAGTTCAAGGGCAAATAGGGATGGGTGGCAAATACTGCCCTTGTCAGCGATTCCTGTGTCCCATCAGAGTTGTTTTTTTAAAGTACGTATCTGTACTGAATGTTTTTCATTTTAAAAGAATGACAAAATGCAGAAAATCTAAAAAGCAGATCTAAAAGTAAAACGCATTGCTAGAGCTAAAAGACCAAAAGTGCAGTCAGTTGCAAATCTTTCACGTGAAAGCTCTCCTTTTCCTTTTGTTAATCTGCTCAAGCTAGAAAGATCACTGACCTCATGCCAGTTCTCTGTCCAATGGTGCTCTTGAGATGGCTACAAGAAGTTACACAATAGCAGTTGGAAGGGTCATTTCAGTTTAATTTGCTCTGTGCTGGAGTGTCTGATCTGCACTTAACACTTAATGCCAGCAGCATAATTGATGCTGGTAGCTCATCATGATTCAATCACACATTGTTTCCAATGACCAGAACAATCTATAGCACTTGCAAATGATGTGCCCCCTGTGCTACACAGATTGGTACTTCAATTGAAAAATTACTTCCTGAAATGAATATAATTAAATCGGTCTGTTTCATAAAGACAAATGAGAGTTCATTGTGAATAAAATTGCAACCCAGTTTCTTCAGTAAAACTGGATGATTTCAGGGACATCCAGAGAATCATAGAATTTACAGTGCAGAAGGAGGCCATTCGGCCCACCATGTCCACATCGGCCCTTGGAAAGAGCATTCCACTTGAACTCACGCCTCCACCACATCCCCAAAACCCAGCAACCCGACCCAACCTTTTGGCCACAAAAGGGCAATTTAGCATGGCCAATCCACCTAACCTGCACATCTTTGGACTGTGGGAGGAAACCGGAGCACCCAGAGGAAACCCACACAGACAGGGGGAGAAAGTGCAAACTCCACACAGTGTGGAATAGAACGCAAAGATCAGTATATTTCAGGATTAAAGCGCTCTCTATTGCACTAGGTATGCATGTTCCCTCTTCTGAAGAAGCTGACTTTATTGGCAATTGGTTCCACAGCTGTTGGTGCAGTTATCGGCATCTCACCCATATAGTCAGTCATCATATTGTGGAGGGTGGTCAAAAAATGTCAGCACAATTTTCAGTGATAAGGTTTTGCTTGAGGGGGGCAGTAAGAGTTCAATGATGGGGCCATAAAAGAGGTGAAAATTCAGAAAGAGGAGTTAGCAGCTGCTGCCCTTCAGAACATCGAAACAATGTTCAGAAACAAAAATAAAAATGTAACATCGCAGGAAGGGAGTTAGGTGATTGGCTGGTGAGTATTTCTTATTTATCCTACCGAAAGTAGGAAATTCCAGTCGGGATAAGTGGAACACTCATTGAAATAATAATCAGCCAATAGACGAGACACAATAATTAAACATTTAATTGAGAAAATAAATCATTAATTTGTTAAGTAAAATGCAATAAAGATGGCAGGGCAGGTGACGTGTTGCAGCTGCTGTATGTGAGTGCTCATGGGTGTCAATGTGATTCACTGCAGACATATCTCAGTAAAGCTACTTGAGTTATTGAGCTGGAGGCACAGCTGCAGAGGAGCCACACGGTAGCATAGTGGTTAGCACAGTTGCCTCACAGCTCCAGGGTCCCTGGCTCAATTCCCTGCTGGGTCATTATCTGTGTGGAGTCTGTGCATTCGCCCCGTGTCTGCGTGGGTTTTCTCTGGGTGCTCCGGTTTCCTCCCACAGTACAAAGAAGTGTGGATAAATGGATTGGCCATGCTAAATTGCCCTTAATGTCCCAAAAATGTTAAGTGAGGGTTGCTGGGTTAAGTGGGCTTCAGTAAGGTGCTCTTTGTAAGGGACGTGGCTGACTCGATGGGCTGAATGGCTTCCTTCTGCACTGTAAAGTCTATGATTCTATGACTGCGATGTGTTATGGAAGGGGAAAGTTTCCCATTGCTTTTTGCCTTGGCGATAGAGCCATTGGCAATGGTGCTTTGGGCATTAAGCGTTTGGAGAGGGATTTAGCCGGTGAGGATGCCGAGCATAGGGTTTTGTTCTGTGCAGATGACTTGTTATTATATATTTCAGACCCGATGGACTGTATTGGGGAGATTATGGAGATCTTGGGAAATTTTGCCAGGTTTTGGGATATAAATTGAACATGGGAAAGAGTGAGGTGTTCCTGATTAATGCCAAAGGGTAAGAAAGGAGACTAGGGAAGTTGCCGTTTGGGATGGTGCGGAAGAGCTTCAGGCACCTAGGTATTCAAGTGGTGCGAAGCCGGGCTCAACTACATAGATTGAACTTCGCTCGATTGGTACAAGAGACGAAGGTGGATTTTAAGAGGTGTGATGTTTTGCCGCTGTCTGTAGCAGGGCAGATGCAGACAGTGAAAATGATGGTATTGCTGAGGTTTCTGTTCGTGTTCGAGAACCTCCCTCATTTTGTCTGTAACTCTTTAGGGCAGCACGGTAGCATATTGGTAGCATAGTAGTTAGCACAATTGCTTCACAGCTCCAGGGTCCCAGGTTCGATTCCCGGCTTCGGTCACTGTCTGTACGGAGTCTGCATGTCCTCCCCGTGTGTGCTTGGGTTTCCTCCGGGTGCTTCGGTTTCCTCCCACGGTCCAAAGATGTGCAGGTTATGTGGATTGGCCATGATAAATTGCCCTGTGTCCAAAATTGCCCTTAGTGTTGGGTGGGGTTACTGGGTCATGGGGATAGGGTGGAGGTGTGGGCTTGGGTAGGGTGCTCTTTCCAAGAGCCGGTGCAGACTCGATGGGCTGAATGGCCTCCTTCTGCACTGTAAATTCTATGATTCTATCTATGACTCTTTTTTTAGGAAGGTCAATGGGATGACCTCAGGGTTTGTATGGGACCACATGAGGGTGGCGAGATTGAGCAGGTTCTTTGCGGAGGTCGAGGGGGGCCAATCACGTCCACATTTTCTGGACATGTTGAAGATTGAGGGATGTCCGAGGCACTGGGTGTTGGGTTGATTCCAAGTCTGGAGGTGGTGGTAATTGGTGTGTCGGAAGACTCAGGAGTCCAGAGGGGGAGAGAGGCTGATGTATTGGCCTTTCCTCCCTGATAGCCTGGAGATGGATTTTGTCGGGTTGGTGTGGGTGTGAATGAGACCAATGGGAGAAATACAGTAGCTAAGCTTTGGAAATCTATATGGAATTGTTCTTCCTGCTACCTTACCCTGAGACCCCAGCACACACATAAAGGTGAGCAGCATTCCATTCCATGGCTCTGACATCTGGACCCTGTGGGGGTGAAAACTTGTGAATTTCATCATTGAACCAATGTGGTTCTGAAATCCACTTGGCATAACTATGAGCTTTTGGTTGCTCATGGTGAATGAATGGAATCCATTTAGCCACTGATGAATGGCATTGATTATTAGCTGGTGATGCCCCATCACTGATAGATTGGCAGAATTGATACAGCTGTGTCTCCTTCACAATAGCCTTGACTCTCAATACCTGCATTTCTGCCTTCCACTATGTAGCTTTTGAAATTCTACCGTGAGGTTATTGAGTTGTGCTATCCCTTTGAAAGCACAAAATTAGAATTCTTGCTTCCTGGGCAATGGGGTCTCTGTCCTGTGTAATTGACTTGGATCCTGCCCACTGTAGCGGTACCAGCAAGCTTAGTGGTCCTCCGACATTTCATCATTACCCCCCCCCCCGACAGAACCAATCTTGCTTTCAATTTTGGAAGCCACCATATTTACATGAGTGGTATGATGGTTGTCCTATACCTCTATCACAGGATGGAGTTCGACCCTCATCACAGCACTGTCCGATTCACCT
This sequence comes from Scyliorhinus canicula, assembly GCF_902713615.1. Taxonomy (NCBI): domain Eukaryota; kingdom Metazoa; phylum Chordata; class Chondrichthyes; order Carcharhiniformes; family Scyliorhinidae; genus Scyliorhinus; species Scyliorhinus canicula. The sequence goes on along the minus strand of NC_052151.1, from coordinate 89,024,767 downwards.
TGAGCTTCACAATGCGCAGGTAGAGATGCCACCTGTCAGTCTCAAACCCCCCTGCTAATACTACATATAGTCATTGTGGCGGTGGACTTTCACAACCTCCCCCCTGAGCCCATCACCTGCCATGCCCCATGATACATGTGACCTCTCCCCCATCCCATGCCACCTTCACATACAACCCCTGCCCCCATATTATGTGTTCTCTATCTACAAGCTAGAGATGCCCCAGTGTCAATTACCATTGTATCTGTAGCCCTGGATGGAACCTGCAATGACTGGAAAAATTGGTGCACTTTTTCTACCGCCTTGAACTTGGCGTGGAGCTGTGTGAAATGCGGGTGAGCCCAAATCGGTCTTCACGCTGGGGGCAATATGATCCAGAAAATTATATTTAAATGAGTAATTCAGCTCATTTAAATATCTAAATGCCATATTCACCTAGCGTCCGGGAGTCAATTGCCACTCTTGCGAAGCTTCAACCAGACATGGTGGCATATTGGAGGTCTTGCAGTCTAATAGGATAACCGGATGGTCCAGGACAGGGCAGAGTAGTATCCTGGCACGCCCAAGACATCTGCACACCTTGGTACTTTTAGCCAGACCCTAGCCCATTCACATAAACTATCCAAATACCTCTGCAGACTTCCAGTATCCTCTGCACTTTTTGCTTTACCGCTTATCTTAGTGTCGCCTGCAAACTTGGACTAATTGCCCTTGGTCCACAACTCCAAATCATCTGTGTAAATTGTGAACAATTGTGGGCCCAACACTGATCCCTGAGGGACACCACTAGCTACTGATTGGCAACCAGAGAAACACCCATTAATCCACACTCTTTGCTTTCTATTAATTAACCAATCCTCTATCCATGCTACTACTTTACCCTTAATGCCATGCATCTTTATCTTATGCAGCAACCTTTTGTGTGGCGCCTTGTCAAATCCAGATATACCACATCCATTGGCTCCCCATCATCTAACGCTCTGGTAATGTCCTCAAAAAATTCCACTAAATTTGTTCGGCACGACCTGCCCTTTATGAACCCATGCTGCGTCTGCCCAATGGGACAATTTCTATCCAGATGCCTCGCTAGTTCTTCTTTGATGATAGATTCCAGCATCTTCCCTACTACCAAAGTTAAGTTCACTGGCCTATAATTACCCGCTTTCTGCCAACCTCCTTTTTTGAAAAGTGGTGTCACGTTTGCTAATTTCCAATCCACCAGGACCACCCCAGAGTCTAGTGAATTTTGGTAAATCATCACTAGTGCATCTGCAATTTCCCTAGCCATCTCTTTTAGCACTCTGGGATGCATTCCATCAGGGCCAGGAGACTTGTCTACCTTTAGCCCCATTAGCTTGCCCATCACTCCCTCCTTAGTGATAACAATCCTCTCAAGGTCCTCACCTGTCATAGCCTCATTTCTATCAGTCGCTGGCATGTTATTTGGGTCTTCCACTGTGAAGACCGACCCAAAAAACCTGTTCAGTGCCTCATCCATTTCCTCATCAGATAGAGGTCTACAAAATTATGAGGGGCATAGACAGAGTGGGTAGTCAGAGGCATTTCCCCAGGGTAGAGAGGTCAATTACTCAGGGGCATAGGTTTAAGGTGCGAGGGGCAAGGTTTAGAGTAGATGTAAGAGGCAAGTTTTTTACACAGAGAGTAGTGGGTCACTGGAACTCGCTGCCGGAAGAGTGGTGGAAGCAGGGACGATAGTGACATTTAAGGGGCATCTTGACAAATACATGAATAGGATGGGAATAGAGGGATACGGACCCAGGAAGTGTAGAAGATTGGAGTTTAGTCGGGCAGCATGGTCGGCACGGGCTGGGAGGGCCGAAGGGCCTGTTCCTGTGCTGTACTTTTCTTTGTTCTTTGTTCTTTCCATTTTGCAGCAGGAATGTCCGTTCCCTCTGACTCCTGAATTTAAATGGGAGCCTCGACATTATTCCCATTTCCAAAGAGGACAATGGACAACAAACAATAACCTTCACAAAGCACTGCAGCCCAGACCTGTTTGTGTGAATCACCCCTAATGAGGCACACTAACAGCTCCCTACCCTGTAATCTGGAGTCTGCATGCATCAGCATCCAGTAATACATACAGCTATTCCTTAGACCACCTTGTTTATCTGCATGTCATGCAGCCTTGCTGGGGTTCAGTCTCCATCCCCCTAGGTTTCCCTCTGCCTTCCGTTGCTCATCCTCTTCATTCACCTCCATGCCCTCTGTCTGCCACCATGAACCCTCGTCCATACACCCCTACCCCACGATCCTTGCACGGCCCTCCTTCCAAATGGCCTCCCATGCCTTCATCAACCTATCCCTTCCAGCTTCACCTCGCATCCCACCCTCGGTCAAACTTCTGACCTTTGTTGCTGTGGCTGCATGCGTCCTGCAGCACAGTGCTGTGCATATGGATCTGATGTGTGACACTGCGGGGGTGGGATGGAGGCCTCTGTACTCCCCAGCTCCAGGCACAGTACTGATCTGAGTCAGTGAAATGAGAATCCATGGGTCCAGCAGCATGATGCTGTCCTTGAAGGTCAGCTCTGCATGGAGATGGAGGGCAGGAACAGTTCTTCCCTGGCAAAGTGTGTGGCAGCATGGTAGCACAGTGGGTAGCACTGTTGCTTCACAGCTCCAGGGTTCCAGGTTCGATTCCCAGCTTGGGTCACTGTCTGTGTGGAGTCTGCACGTTCTCCCTGTGTCTGCGTGGGTTTCCTCCGGGTGCTCCAGTTTCCTCCCACAAGTCCCGAAAGACGTGCTGTTTGTTGAATTGGACATTCTGAATCTCCCTCTGTGTACCCGAACAGGTGCCGGAATGTGGCAACTAGGGGCTTTTCACAGTAACTTCATTGCAGTGTTAATGTAAGCCTACTTGTGACAATAAAAGATTATTATTAGTAGTAAAATGGTGTACAGTGCATCAGGAGCAGCACAGCTATGGCAGATAAGCTTTGTATGTTGCACTTAACTCAAAATCTCTTGCAAATTGAGGACCGCCTTGTGCATGTCACTCGTATTTGGCTTTTTGCCAGATGGCATGATCCAAGATTGGAAGCTGACGGGTTTTTGGCTGGCAACTGCTTTAATGAGCATTTGTGAGATGCAAATGAATGCAAATGGTATTCACACCACCAGCCAATGAGAAGACTGACACCATTTACCCGTCATTTAGAGAATTGCACCATGTTTTTAAGCCACAGATGGAGTTTAATGTGGCTAAGTGTGAGGTTATATATTTTGGTCGAAAAAATAGGAAAGCAAATTATTATCTAAATGGAAAGCAGATTCAAACTGCGTCTGGGCAGAGGGATCTGGGTGTCTTTGTTCATGAATCGCAGAAAGTCTGTATGCAGGTACATCATGTAATAAAAAAGGCAAATGGAATTTTAGCTTTTATTGCAAAAGGACTGGAGTAGAAAAGAGAAGTTGTTGCAATTGTATAGGGTGTTGGTGAGACCACATCTGGAGTATTGTGCCTAGTTTTGGTCTCCATATTTGAGGAAGGATGCAATGGCCTTGGAGGCAGTTCAGAGGAGGTTCACCACATTGATTCAGGGGACGAAAGGGTTGAAGTATGAAGAGATTGAACAGCTTGTACTCGCTGGAGTTTCAAAGAATTAGAAGGGATCAGATCGAGGTATATGAAATACTCAGAGGGATTGATAAAGTAAACATCGACCAAATTTTCCCCTTATGGAAAAATCTAGAATGAGGTCACAGATTTAGGTTGAGAGGTGGTATATTTTAAACTGAGATAAGGAGGAACCACAGAGGATGGTGATTTGTGGAACTTGCTACCCCATAGTGCGGTGGAGTCTGGATCATTAAATGGTTTGAAGATGGAGATAGATATATTTCTGATTCTAAAAAGATGGATTAAAGGGATATGGGAAACAAGCAGGGAGGTGGATCTGAGACCAGGAAGTGATTAGCCATGATCAGATTAAATGGCGGAGCAGGCTCAAAGGGCTGAATTGCCGCCACCTCCTCCGAATTCCTATAGATAGATAGATAGAACAGTACAGCACAGAACAGGCCCTTCGGCCCTCAATGTTGTGCCGAGCCATGATCACCCTACTCAAACCCCCGTATCCACTCTATACCCGTAACCCAACAACCCCCCCCCACCTTACTTTTTAGGACACTACGGGCAATTTAGCATGGCCAATCCACCTAACCCGCACATCTTTGGACTGTGGGAGGAAACCAGAGCACCCAGAGGAAACCCACGCACACACGGGGAGGACGTGCAGACTCCGCACAGACAGTGACCCAGCCGGGAATCGAACCTGGGACCCAGGAGCTGTGAAGCATTTATGCTAACCACCATGCTACCGTGCTCCCTAAATGCGAATTGGAACAAAATTATTTGGCCCGTACGGGGATCGAACCCGCGACCTTGGCGTTATTAGCACCACGCTCTAACCAACTGAGCTAACCAGCCAGCTGCATTTAACCAGCCTATGTTCCTATATAAGGAGAGGACAGGTACCACATGTCCAAGAAAATCTCAGGTTCAGATCTCGAACCCAGGGTCGCCCAGAGAAAATGAAGAGAAGAGCAATGAGTAGTCAGGTGTAAGGAGTCCACCAACCTTCAACACCCGGGTCGCAGTCCCCAGGGAAGAACCGGCCACTGATGTCAAGCATTGACGTATTCCCTCTGGGGACACCAAAATAATCATGAGGCTCAAGATAAGAAAGATACCATCACATCCCATCCAGAAAGGAGGAATCCCATACAAGAGAAGAGAGGCCATTAGGGCACCTCCCCGAAGGAGGGGGGCACCTTGGGAGGGAGGGCCAGCCCACCTCCCCCCAGCACCAGAGAACCCAGCCTGAAAACCAAGACCACTCAGGATAAAGGGATAGGGTGACCATAAGATCACTTATCAAATATGCCCGTTCATTTAACCATAGCAGTGAGACTCACCATCACAAGTAGCTTGGGAGAAAAATCAAGTACCACAGTGACGGACACAGTGGAAGCAACACCTCCGGATCACAGAAGGAAGAAAAAGGATAAAGAGGAAGAGCAAGAACTATCAGAACTAATTTCTCAGATAACAAGATACCTGAGCTACTGTCCCAGGAATTCCAAAATTGCCAAGATCCTGGCTAAGACCAGAGGGGACCTCACTCTTACCTCAAGTTAAAAGAACAAAGAAGGAAAACTCTTAGGTACAACACTCAGTCCATTCCAAATTCATTGCTCACCCAGGTGCTGGACCCAGCTACACTGACTCCTCCTATGAGGACGACAGGATGCTGACCTTGGTGCCGGACCTGGCCTAGCACAGCTCCATCAGAAAAGGAAACCCAGGAAAACCTAGCCCCAGGAACCTCCACGCAGCTCCAACCCTTACACCCAACCAAGGTTGCACCAACCCAGTCCAAATCAGGACCACACACTCCTCTCCCCTCTGCAACAAGAACGGGCATACAAATTGGTCCTCGTCAATGGGGAACCCCAGCACCGAGGAAGAAACACCATCAAGACCCCCAAATCATGGGCACCCTGGGAAGAAACATTGGCCCTACCACCCTGACATCCAGGGCCCCCCAACCAGCCCACCAGGCCAAGCCAGCATCACAACCAACACCACACCACCCAGAAGGGAGAAGGGAAGAGAAAAAGACCCATATGGAGTGTTCACTCAGCTAGCTCACGGGAACTATTGTCATATAAACGACACTCAAGGCTACCCCGGTCCCCAGTCTGATATTGGTGGCTTTGCTGGCAACTGTCTGGCAGGTGACCGTTCTTCATCCAGAAGATGAGAGAATTTCTGAAAGGCAGTATTGAGAGTGATGGGGCATGAGTTACTCAATAGTTATGACTGTCTTTATGTGACCACCAGCCAATATATGAGATCAACATTTGTTCTCTTTTGAAGACAGAAATTAGAATATGGAGAGGGACAGATCTTTTAGATTTTCTTGCTTCACCAGTTGATGGCAATCCATGGCAATTTTGATTACTTTTGTTCTGCACTTTTTCTTCATAAAATCATTATAATAATAATCTTTATTATTGTCATAAGTAGGCTTACATTAACACTGCAATGAAGTTACTGTGAAAATCCCCTCGTCGCCACACTCAGGCATCTGTCCGGATACACAGAGGGAGAATTCAGAATGTTCAATTCACCTAACAAGCATGTCTTTTGGGACTTGTGGGAGGAAACCGGAGCACCCTGAGAAAACCCACGCAAACATGGAGAGAAGTGCAGACTCCGCACAGACGGTGACCCAGACAGGTATCGAACCCAGGACCCTGGCGCTGTGAAGCAACAGTGTCAACCACTGTGCTACCGGCATCAATAATATCATCAATAACTTTATTATAGGCAAAATCTTGAAAGGCTCGATTTTCATTCATCAGTATTGCTAACTTGTCAAATGTTCGTGACTCATACTTCGCAAATAATTTTTCACTTCTTTTAACACTGAGAAAGAATGTTCACAGGAAGCAGTTGTAATATATATTGCTAAAAAATAGTTTCAGAATGTTTCCACATTCAGAAAGGTTGCCTGCAAAACATCAAATACAAGTCGGTACAACTCAGCTGGTGATCTCAAAGCGCAGAGTGCACCACTATCGATCAAATGAATGAATTGTTTAATTTCCGTTTCAAAAAGATTTGTGTCTATGTCTTCCCTATAAAATTCAATTAATCTCTGACTGCAACAGCTCTTGTCGAAAAGCGTTGATAAGTCCGCAAAATAATCCAACATCTTTCTTCAGAGATTCACTTCTACTCTGCAATTGTGCCATTATTGAGCCACAAATAACATTGACAGTCTTAACTATGATCTTCACTTTCCTTTTTAAAGCGATTTCATTGTTTCCAGTTTCGTCAAAAATTTAACGCCCTGTGTCTTGAATGCTTCACATCATCAGAGCGACCTGTATCCTTTATAATGTTAGTGCCTCTGCTTCCACTGAGGTAATGTCATTTTGAACTTCCATGACAAAACTTCTAACTGAGGCTAACAGTTGTGATGCATTCAAATAAAGTTGTTTCAACATTTTTCAGCAATTTGCTGATTGCATTCATTCTTTGAAGGACATGATTCCACAAAACAGTAAAACCTTTTCAAACTACTCTGCTTCAAAAAGATTTTGCTTCAGCTTTCACACATAGTTTCTCTGATTTTGATGTGGCTATGTCTGATAAGCATTCTTCATATGAACAAAGTTCAGTCTCAAAGCCAAAACAACAGCTGCATGAGCGGACCGCCTGGTGTCACAAATTCTTTTGACTGCCAAAGGTTTTCCATGTGCCTGCTCCAAGCGTGATTGCAGCATATTCCACTGATGTGTGAAAACTGAATAAAAAAAGCTTAAAAGTTTTGAACAAAGTCAAGAAAATGTACGGCTGCCTCACACAATTCAACTGCCACGTTGCAGTTTAATACAAGGATTGACTGGAACATGGATGAATAATGCACAGGGGCTTGCATTGTTCAGTCTTGCTTGTAGACCTGAATATTTTCCTGCCATACTTGTGGTATTATCAAAGCTCATCCCACAGCAATTTTTGATGTCTAAACCTAATGATTTCCAAAACCGTTGACTCCAGGCACTCAGAAGTGTGGGATTGTAGCTGGGCAAAACAGTGAAATCACTTTATAACTTCACCATCGCCGCTCACATATCTTAAAATGTATGTTAATTTGTCCACATGACTCACATCTGATATTGAATCAACTATTATGGAAAAGTATTTGGCATCTTTTACTTCATTAATGAATTTGTTTCTGAGCTGCTCTATGTCTAGTGATGAAGTCATCATAGGGTCTGTGTGTTAAAAACTTGGTCTTCCACGATGAACAATATTGATAACTTTTCAAATGCTTTTTGAGAAGCTCGTCAAATTCACAGAGACATTCCAGTCAGGCTAAAATATTTACCTCTTTGACAAGACATTGATGACTCATTGTGCGTGATTCTCCGTCCCTGGGATGTCTGGAATGCATTCCCTGATGTGGCGGAGAATCGGGCATCGGGCAAAATCAGGATCGGCACTGGCCCCAATGCCATGCTCCAACCCTCCACTGGCGGTCATGATGATAGAGACCATCTGAGCCCATCCCCTCCCCGTACTGCAAATCAGCCCGGAACACGCCCACACACCGCACAGCAGCCCCCCACCCTGGATGACTCCAAGTACAGGGGTGAACCAACTCCGGTCCCCTTTAATAGGGAGATCCCCCAAAAAGGATGCCTGTATTAGGGGGACCTCCCCAGGGACCAACGGAACAAGTGGAGGCCAATCTGCGGATAGGGTGTTGGGTGGGGGGGAGGGTGAGGCCAATTTGCGTTGGTGGAGCGAGGGAGTCGGGGCCGATTTGCGGTGAGAGGGTATGGCTGTGGGACCTCACTATGGTGTCACCCACTCAAGATGTCAGCCTGATATCGGGATTCCCCAGGGAATCTTCATATTCCACACCATCCATAAATTTGAACTGCATTCCATTTTACAACTGCAAGGGGATCGTAAAACTAGTGCAATACAATTCCGGTGGGAGAACATCGTCTCCCAGACGGACAATCCCGCCCATCATGTTCTCTTAAAGGAAGACAGCAGTTTGACTTGGACAACAACGCGTCTCAGCACTTTCCTCCAATAAGAACTCCTTTTCAAACTGAGGCAATAACATAATCAATTCTTCCAGATAATTTAAATCTTTGAACATAGCCTTAATATGACTTTTGGAAATTTCAAGAGCAGTATTATCTCTTCCAACATTTCTCCAGTTAGAGTGCCCACCACTAAATGATTGTTTCCCTTTACAGGGAATAATTTGTAAACATAAGTGGACTGCCTCAGGGGTTTGTGAAAAAATCAACTAATTTCTCCTTTCCGTCATGTCATTTTACTTCACCCTCAAAAAATGGGACTCATGAAGATCAAACACTTTTCACAAATTTTTCATGTTACCCATGTTCTCTGATTTATTTTTTATAAAATATTCAACCATACCCAGTGGAACTGATCTTGGCCATAAGGCAATGTCTTCAGGGTACGTTTCTTCCCTCACTTCAGAGCAGCAGAACAGTGAGCTTGAGTGGTATCTTGCCATTCCCATTTCAGAGTCCAGGGGCTGGATTCTCCGTACCCTGCTGCCGGAATCGTCGGGGCGGAGAATCTACTTTTGTGCATGGAATTGGGACTGGCGCTGATTCCTCGATTCTCCAGGCCCTGAAAAGCGGCGTACCCGGAGAGTACGGCGCGCCGCGTATCACCCACCTGTGGCCATTGCCAGAGGCCCGTCCATCTATTCTCCGCCCCCGACCGGCGAAAGTCCTGATCTAATGTGATCCTGCCGTTCGGGATACTCGCGTGGTGGCTGCGGACTCAGTCCGTGGCCGCCATGGTCGGGGACGGACCAATCGGTGGGCAGGGGGGACCTCATACGGGACTGGGCTATTTTTGGGTGGGCAGTCCGGGTCGGGAGCGCGGCCAATTGGATTCACTATTTAGGTGGTCCAGCTCCGCGGTTTGAGTCCGCCATGGAGCACGGTGCAGCCGCTGGAGGCCGCATGTGCGGCCTCTGACCCAGAAGTGCAGGGGCCCGTATCTGCAACTAAAGCTGCTGGATTCACGACGGGTCCTTGCTAGCCCCTTGCAGGGCTACAAATATGTGGCCTTTTCACGCCAGTTTTTCTGGTGTGAAAGGCCACAGTTGTTACGACAGCCTGGGATATAGTCCTTGAAACGGAGAATCCAGCCCCAGATCTTGTTCAAGTTTGTCAGGCAATGTGTTATCTCTGAAAATCAGCAGGTCGATGTCATCAGACAAATCACCAAAAGGTTTTGTGGATGTTCTTGTTGAGGATGAATGTGCAGTTTGAGCACTACTCAATACTTCAAACCTTTTAACCTAAATTGTCAAACTGTCATTTTGCCTAGCTTCATCCTTTTGCCTCACCTTCAACTTTCAGCGTTTTTGACTGCCGGATGTGTCTCTTCATATTCACTGAGCTATTTTGATTTTGATGAATATGAACTGTCAGAAAGAGTAGGATTCTGTTCCCTCCTCAGCCCTGGCCTAGGGTCGAGTCGCCCCTGCAGCTGCTCCATTCGATGACCTAAGCACGCAGGTGTGCTAGTGATGGCTCACTGGCTGCCTGGCTGCTGCTGCTGGCTATCTGGTTTGGCCTCTACTTTTGCTCTTTCCAGTCCATTGCCGTCCAGCTTTCTCACACTTAGCCCTGCCCCTTGCCAAGGCATCCTGCCACTCCCCGAAAACGCGACTCCGGTGTCAGCCTGGCCATCGCACGTCCCGACTGCTCACATCACTAGCTCGGGTCGGGTGGCTGGACTTTGAGTCTCAATGACCTGGCTGGCTGCTTGGCTTCTGCTGCTAGCTATCTGGTCTGTCTCTGCTCTCACCCTCGCTGGCCTAGTTGCCACCCAGCCCTCTCATACTCAGCCCTGCCCTCCGGTCGAGTTGCCCTGCCATTCCCCAAATGCCATGCACTGACACCTGCCTGGTCCTCGCACCTCCCGACAGCTCACACCTCATGCTCTGGTGGCCAAGCCTCGAGCTTTGATAGTTGCGTGTGCTCCTGGCTGGCTGCCCGGTTGTTGCTGTTGGCTCTCTGGCCAGGCCTTTACTCTCGCCAGTCTGGTTACTGTTCAGCTCTCTCACTCTCAGCCCTGGCTTTTGGCTCTGGTGAGTCACCTTGCTGGCCTCTGCACCCAGAAAACCACACCGCCCGTGCTTGCCTGGCCTCACACCTCCTGGCTGCTCACCTCAGGTGGCAGGGCTATGGGCTTCGGCGACTCTATGTGCTCTTGGTTGCTGCTGTGTGGTGACTTTATCTAGCCTTCCCCAGCCTTTGTTCTTTCTTTGGCCAGAAGTTGTGCCAAATTCGCCCGCCCGCCTCAGTCATTGCCTGGAGGTCGAGAGTCACCCCACTGCTTCACTCGATGGTCATTATTCAGCGCCTCCTCCGCACCTCGCTGAATGCTTTGTTGTTTTTTTTATAAATTTAGACTACCCAATTCATTTTTTCAAATTAAGGGGCAATTTAGCGTGGCCAATCCACCTATCCTGCACATCTTTGTGGGTTGTGGGGGTGAAACCCACACAAACACAGGGAGAATGTGCAAACACCACACGGTCAGGGTCCCAGAGCTGGGATCGAGCCTGGGATCTCGGTGCCGTGCAGCAGCTGTGCTAACCGCTGTGCTGCCCCGCTGAATGCTTTGTTGGCTTGCACCCCGATGTAAAGTCGTCGACCTCACTTTTGCCTCAGGCTGCTGGGCCGAAGGTTAGAAACCTGGCTGTTGCCTCAGTCAATGAAATCTCAGAAACTACATACCAGACATTCTGGGGATCCATCTGAACTGCGAAGTCTCCACCACCTCTCTATATCTGGCGCACTGTTTTCCCTCTCAAAAGGGTGACTTCCAATCAGAGCCCGGTGTTGTTCTGTCTTGCCTGCCGATAGACTCAGCGATACTAAACAGGGACCAACATCCAGATAATACCCGAGATGCATAAATGCAAGACAGTCCTTGGAGAAAGACTGCTTCACTGGTGCACCAAGAAAGCCAAGAATTAGCAGGATCAAGATCAATGAGCACTCTTCACGAACTTTCAAGGCTTCCAATGATCAAAGTGTTAGACATCTTACTTTCACCATGCTATCTCACAAAAACCCAGGTGGTCAATAACTTAAACTCCTTCCGAGGGAGAATAACTTGACCTATTCTGCAACCGTCAACCCCTCAGGGCCAAAATAAGGACAACACAGGCCACAGCAACCCCATGTGTCGAAGACAGAATTAGATGTGCTCCATCAAATTTAATTTGCTGAGCTTCCAGACCGAGATTCCAAAACATGGCATGCAATTCCTGAACTCAGCTGGGAATTTCTCCACTGCCTCATCTAACGGTCAGAAGGCCACACCAACCCCAGGCCTCGAATATAGGATTAGATGCGTTCCATCAAATTTAATTTGCCAGGCGCCAGATTGAGATTCCCATAACATATTCCACTCTCAAACTCAGCTGAGAACTTCTCAACCACCTCAACTTGGGAACCGGATTCAGCAGCACTCCTGCTCCTCCCCTCCCTCTTCTGACTCCTTCAGGATGGACAAGAGGCTGTGCATCAGGAACTGTACCGAGCTGAGGTGGGCTCCCAACACGGGCAGTACTCTCTCTCTATTGCAAGAATCTCCTCACCTACCTCCTTTGTCTTCATAGATACACCCCCAAACTCTTGACATTGGGCCTTGATGATCTGTACCTCAGAGCTAAGATTTCCAGCACAAACCACTTCTTCATGGGAAGCCATCATCCATCGATGGACGCTGCACCATAAAGGTGGGAGCCTTTTCAAAAGCAACTGGGGCACTAAAGGCAGGACCCCACCAACTCCTTCCAGCCACCATGAGCAAGCGAGGATTTAGAAATTCTAAATCAGCTATATCTTGCAGAAACACCAACCAAAAATTCTTGGGACATAGTCTAAACTATGTAAACCAAGAAAAGACAAAAAAAGAAATGTGCACAAGGATGAAGACGGATTAAAAGATGAGCAGTGCCAGAGCTTGTGGAAATGCAACTACTCCCATGCTCACATCACGTGACCCCCTCCAACTGGTAATTTTAATGTGACAGGCGAGCTGCCCCCTGTAGTATGGAGGTGTGCTCGGGGGTAGGCAGGGAGGAAGTGGGATGGATGCCCATGCCCGCCCCATTTTACATGCCCACCCCCCCGTGGTGAATTCATCCATTGAAGTCACGTAAACTTCATCCCACAGTATCTATAACCCTATGATTTACCAATTTATACTTTTTCTTATGTGACCCTGCATGTCCATCTATGTGAGTGTCCAGTTACCCCTGTATGCATCAATTTCAGTGAAAGTTTTAAGTTTTAAGAAGTAGGCATGAAAATGTGGCATGGAAATCACCTACATTTGTTAAATATGAATGTTTGCAGTGATAAGTGCAGAGTAGTATGTTTAGCAGGCTAAGGTCACCTTATTGCAGTACATATCACACAACGTCTGATAATGATGTACACAGTTTCTTAAATAGTTAGAATTTTAATTAAATATTTATTTATATATATATTGAAAACCCCTCTAGGAGATACTGGATACCAGCAGTGTTGGAAGGTATCGTAAGCAAGATAAAATAAATTGTGAATTCATTATTAAATGAAAATAAGTTTTGTTTTTAATATTAAAAAGACAGTTGGACTAAAGGAATGTTGTGGGAGGAATGCCCCACATTTGAGTACTAAAGGATGCCTGGAGACAGTTTGTGGCAAATCGTTATTTCAGGACAGATGTTGGCATCCAAAAATACATGTGGGGAATGAATTTTGCAGCCTAGAGTAATAAAAAATGAAAGTTGAGTGAAGTAATAACAATTGTAGAATCAATTAAATAGGGAAAGGTTAAATGGAGATTATATGGGTGGATTCTAGAGGTTAGTGAAATACACCCTACTTAAAGAAAGCTTATCAAATGCATAATGAGATAAATATTGAATGAAAAATAGGTAACTATCGCATCTTCATATTTGATGAAAAAGAAAGTGAATCAGGAATTTCCCTCTCTTGTTCTGAACTAATGTGAAACTTTGACTGAAAATGGATCATTGATAGCTTAGAAACAAACTACAAGCACTACACCTTGTGTCAGAGGTGTCAACATGTCACATTCATCCAACAAATTGTTATTGATGGGTATTTAAAGATAGAAATTAATTACAGGCTTGAGTTGTTTCAGTATTGTGTGCTGCATGTTTGTCACATCACTTTCTGGATCAGTGATTTCTGTCACTTCTCCCTCAAGAATTATCGGCTCCTAACAATATTAAAAAGGAATAATGTATGAGAAATCGGGGCAATGAGAGTGAACCGTGACAGTCAAGATCTATTTCCCTTCTGCATGCCTGTGTATACAAGATCTTCACTTTGGTGCTATCTGATACATTAAACATAATGTTCATGGTTGAGCACATGAAGCTTTCAGGTTACAAAGAACAACAAGGTATATTGCAGCAGATGATTAAGCTTAACGAGCAGAAGATAAATAAAACAACATATTGTGAATTGCAGGATTTTAACTTTTTAATTCCCTTTGTCAATTACTGTGTTGTTACTTTATTTGAGCTTATGTTATTGTGTCCATATATCATTGGAAAACGTCATGTGAATCACTTAAAAAAAGCTTCATTACATTACCCCCCAAATTCAACGGTGGTTTCCTTTCATAAGACAGAGGATTTCTGTGATAAATGGATATCCTGACAATTGAATATGTCTAGACTTTCAATTGTATCCATAAATAATGTCAAAGTAGGTTGAGAAACTTTATTAGATTTGAACCAAACTTCAAATGAGATCTGCACGCTCCAACACTTAGTTTCCTTTCAAAAGGAAGATGAGTATCACTCTGTATATTCACAAACACTAGTAATTTAAAAAGAAAATTAAAGGGCAATTCACACATCTCTTTATTGATTCTGTTAATAAATGTAATACGTGGCCTGATACTGAGCATTATTAACTAGGGACACCTCTGCTCGATAATTGTTCTGCACTCTATTTGCTCAACTTAGCGAGCCAGGCAGAATGAGTGTTACATCTCGTCTCAGAATTCCTTAAAGTGAAGAAAATCAACCAGTGTTCGCACTACCACAGTCTTCCCATTCCAATGTTCATTAACCTACCAAAGCTTTTATTTTCTAGGCTCACAGATGAAGAATGGTTCCCGGAATACTATTATAGAATATTAGCTCCCAAGTCTGGAGTACAGGGATGGGAAAATTACTGGCTCCGCAAAACCCACCTTTAAAAATGTCTGCCTGAAAATAAGATTTTCAGTCAGCGGTGCAGGCTATAATAGGAGTTGGACGGATAACCCCGGATGAGGGGTCAGGCTCATGCTCGACTCGGGTTGGGCGACTTGGGAACAGATTAAAAAGTGGGCCTGCAGCTAGGTCGTCAATGGCAAGGGCCAGGATTCACCCCTACCCGACGGGGGGGGGGGGTTCCTGGCGTGATGGAGTGGCGTGAACCTCTCCGGCGTCGGGCTGCCGTCAAAGGTGCGGAAATTCCCTTTAGGGGCCAAGCCCTCACATTGAGGGGCTAGGCCTGCGCCGGAGTGGTTGGCGCTCCGTCGGCTGGCATGGACGACCTTTGGCGCCACAGCAGCTGGGGCTGAAAGGACTTTGCTGGCCGGCGTAAGTCCGCGCATGAGCCGAAGCGTCAGCGGCTGCTGACGTCATCCCCGCGCATACGCAGGGAAGGGGGTCACTTCCACCTCCGCCGGAGTGGTTCACGCCACTCCATCACGCCGGGACCCCCTGCCCCGCCAGGTAGGGGAGAATCCCGGCCAAGGTCTCTGTGCCTCAGTGGAGACGTTATTGTCTTGTCAGGCGAGTGTCTAAGCTGTAAATGTTGTCCAACTACATCCCCTGTTTTGTTAACATTTTCTCTTGGATATAAAAGAAAATTTTACATTCAAAATGCAGTGGTTACAAAGTACAGCAAACATTAGAATTATGTTAGTTCATGAATTTCATGGGCGGGATTCTCCGACCCCCTGCCGGGTCGGAGAATCGCCAGGGCTGGCGTCAATCCCGCCCCGCCGTGTCCCGAATTCTCCGCCACCAGAGATTCAGCGGGGGCAGGAATCGTGCTGTGCTAGTCTGCCCCCCCCCCCCCCCCCCCCCCCGGCAGCGTTTCTCCGGCCGCGATGGGCCGAAGTCCAGCCGCTGTCAAGACTCTCCCGTTGGCGGGAATCAAAACACCTACCTGACCGGCGGGACTGACGGCGCGGGCGGGCTCCGGTGTCCTGGGGGGGGGGGTGCAGGGCGATCTGGCCCCAGGGGGTGCCCCCACGGTGGCCTGGCCGCGATTGGGGCCCACCGCTCGGCGGGCAGGCCTGTGCTGTGGGGGCATTCTTTTCCTTTCGCCTACGCCATGGTCTTCACCATGGCAGAGGCGGAAGTGACCCCCTCCCCTGCGCATGCGCGGGGATTACATCAGCAGCTGCTGACTCTCCGGCGCATGCGGCGACTTACGCCGGTCGGCGAAGTCCTTTTGAACCAGGCTGGAGTCGCGCCAAAGGCTGACCACGCCAGCTGGCGGAGCACCAACCACTCCGGCGCGAGCCTAGCCTCTAAATGTGTGGAGACTTTAGCACCTTTGGGGCGGCCCGACTCCGGAGTGGTTCATGCCATTCCATCACGCCAGGAGCCCCCGCCCCGCCGGGTAGGGGAGAATCCCAGCCAATGAATTTGGTTTTCTTTTTCTTCTTGTCGATCTTCTTGATTTTACAGGTGAGATAGAAGTTATAATGTCCTTGTTGATTGGTGGATTGGAATGTTGTTGTTCAACAAGCCTTGAAACAGTGTGATTTAAGTCAAGATCAGGAAAAATTTGTTTTTGACCTTTAACTTGAAGAATAGCACAACGATTTCTTCTAATGACAGCATCACCTGAGGTTTTTATCAGATTTGATCTTGGAGAGATTTGTCGAATAATATGAGCAATGTCAGACCAGCCTCCTTCAGGAAGTCTAAGTCAGACAGTATCATTTTCTGCTGGAGAATTCGCGATTCACCGCTGCCCACGCCGGTTGGGAGAATAGCGGGAGGGCCTCCCAACATTTTTCACGCCCTCCTACTATTCCCCCCCCCTCGCCCGACCCGCGTCACGAATCGCCGCTCGCCATTTTTTACAGCGAGCGGCGATTCTCCGCAGCCAATGGGCCGAGCGGCCGGGCCTTTACGCCCGTTTTTTCACAGCAGCAAACACACCTGCTCGCTGCCATTGTAAAAACGCGCGCTGGATGCCCGTTTGGGGCATCCAGATGCCCGTTTGGGGCGGGAGCACCACCGTTGTGCTCGGGAGGGGACAAGCCCGCGATCGGTGCCCACCGATCGTCAGGCCTGCGTCCAAAAGGGACACATTATTTCCCCTCCGGCGCCCAACAAGATCAAGCTGCCACGTCTTGTCGGGCGGCGGTGGAGAAATGTGGAACCGCGCATGCGCGGGTTCCGTCAATGGCGTGATGATGTCACCCGTGCATGCACGGGTTGGAGTCGGCCGCGCATCATCTTGGCGCGCGGCCTTAACGACGGTCGTTAAGGCCGCAACGCCGTGATTCCTGGGGTCCCGCTCCTAGCCCCGATGGGGGGTGGGGGGGGGGGGGGGGGGGGGGGGGGGGGGGAATCGGGTCCCGGGAACGGGCGTGAAGACTGCCGTGAAACACGGCCAGTTCCACGGCAGCCTTTACGACTCTCCGCATTTGCGGAGAATCTCGCTCCAGATTCTTGGCATTGTGTATTGTCTTGTTTTTCTCTTTGTCGATAAATTGTCTTAACAGCATCATGTTGATCAGGATCTGGAATATGTAGCTGAGGTAGAGTTCTTTTGATGTTCCTGTTAAACAACATCTGGGCTGGAGACAATCCTGATGCTAAAGGTGATGATCTATAAGTGAGTAATGCTAAGTAAAAATCAGACTGCGAGTCTCTGGATTTACTCATTAACTGCTTAATTATGTGGCCGGCTTTCTCAACTTTTCTATTTGGTTGTGGAAAATGAGAGCTGGATGTGATGTGGTCGAAATTGTAAGTCGTGGAGAATTATTTCCATTCATAGCTAGAGAAACACGGACCATTATCAGACATTATGGTTTGTGGTATTCCATGTCTTGCAATTATGTCTCTGCATGCTTTGATAACAACTGTGGATGTGAGATCATTCAACTTCATGACTTCTGTAAAATTTGAATAATAATCAATGACTAAAATATAATCCTTGCCAAATGAATGAAAGAGATCAATATCCACTTTCATCCATGGTAATGTAACAATGTCATGCTGTTGCAATGTTTCTTTGCACTGTTGACTTTGGTGTTTCTGACAAGTAGAACTTGACATGATCATGTCTGAAATGTCTCGATTAATACGTGGCCAATATATCGATTTTCTGGCTCTGCCTTTGCATTTCTCTATGCCTCGATGACCTTTGTGAAGTCTAGTAAGCATTTCTGACTTAATGCTGTCTGGAATGACAATGCGGTCATGTCTTAGCAAAATATTATCTAAGATAGTGTGTTCTGACTGTATACTCTGGTATTGTGGACAATGACCTATTGGCCATCCATTCCGCAGGTGATGCGGAATGATGCTCAATTCTGGTCTAATTGGCATCTTTTTGTGTCTCCTCACGTAACTGTTGAAGTTTGTGATCTGACGCAGGAAGTAACTTTTAAAAAAGTTGTAGAAAAGCATCAATGTCATTGATTAATTCTTCTTGTATGATATCAGTGTTAATTAATCGTGACAGAGTGTCAGCTATGACTAATTTTTTACCTGGACTATAGATAAGATTAAAATTATACCTGCGCAGTTTCATTAAAAGTCGTTGTAGTTTTAGTGTCATATCATTAAGATTCTTGTTGATAATGTTGACAAGTGGACAATGGTCTGTTTCTACAATAAATCTTGGTAGGCCATATACATAATCGTGGAATTTCGTAATTCCAGTCACAAATCCAAGACATTCCTTTTTAACCTGGGCATACTTGCACTCAGTTGAAGTCATGGATCTGGAAGCGTAGGCTTTGGGAACCCAGATATTGAAATGACCACGTTGTAACAGAAGTGCACCTATCCATTCTGACTGGCATCAGTCGAAATTTTAGTGGGCTTGGTCGGATCAAAGAATGTCAAGCTTGGAGCCTGGATTAACTGTTTTTCAGATCTAGCCATTCTTCAGTGTGACTCTGAGTCCATTCAAAATCAGTTTTTTTTCTGATTGGCTGACGTAATGCAGTTCAAGATGAGTTTCCCTAAAAAAATTCACAAAGCCTAGAAAGCATAAGACAGCTTTTTTGTCTTTCGGTTTCTGCATTGTTTTGATGGCTTGCATTTTGTCTTTGTACGATTTTATGCCATTTGCTGTGGCATGTTGTCACCTCAAAATTTCAGTGACGAAGTGGCAAACATACATTTAGCTTAGTTCGACTTTAAACCATATTTGTGTATTCTCTTGAACACTTCTTTGAGTCGTATCATGTGTTCTTCTGCTGTTGTAGACCAGATGATTATGTCATTGACATAAACACAAACACCTTCAATGTTCTCTGTCATTTGTTCCATTGTACAATGAATCGTTTGGATGCAGAAATAATTCCGATATAATTCCAATATCTCCCGAAAGGTGTGTTAAAAGTGCATAAGTGTTTGCCAGAATCATCAAGCTGCATCTGCCAAAACTTTGCGAGGCATCTAAATTGGTGAATATTTTGACATTGGCCATTTTGGAGGTGATTTCTTCTCTTTTAGGTATTGGGTAGTGCTTTTGTCTGATATTCCAGTTGAGATCTTTAGGATCCATGCATATCCTTATGTCACCAGATGGTTTTTTGACACAGACTGGGGAGCTCACCCAGTCAGTAAGTTGTGTTCGTTTCGATATAATTTCTTGCGATTATAACCTTGTTAGGTCAGCTTTCAATTTTTGTCTGAGAGATGCTGGTACTCATCTCGCTGGATGTATCACTGGCTTTGCATAAATTTTAGAAGTATTTTGTATTGATGTGGCAATGTACCCATGCCGTGAAAAACATCAGGGGATTCATTTAAAAGTTGTTGGATGTCTTCTTGGATTGTGGCTGTGTCAGATGTATTGAGGAAGGTTCACCCAATAGTGAAGATCGATTGTCATCCACTATTTCAAATCGGATATTTTTGTGAATTTCCCTGTTAGTGGCATTTAAATAACATGAGCCATGCGAAAAAATGTAATTGCCATTATAACCTTTTAGTTTATCATTCTGGAGGTATGATGTCATAGTCACCTTTAATAGTAGACAAACCCTTGGAGTTGAGAAGATTCGCTGAAGTGCTAGTTTGAATTATATTTGCATATAATAGGGCAGCATAGGGCAGCACGGTAGCATTGTGGATAGCACAAATGCTTCACAGCTCCAGGGTCCCGGGTTCGATTCCCGGCTTGGGTCACTGTCTGTGCGGAGTCTGCACGTTCTCCCCGTGTGTGCGTGGGTTTCCTCCGGGTGCTCCGGTTTCCTCCCACAGTCCAAAGATGTGCAGGTTAGGTGGATTGGCCCTGATAAATTGTCCACAGTGTCCAAAATTGCCCTTAGTGTTGGGTGGGGTTACTGGGTTATGGGGATAGGGTGGAGGTGTTGACCTTGGGTAAGGTGCTCTTTCCAAGAGCCGGTGGAAACTTGATGGGCCGAATGGCCTCCTTCTGCACTGTAAATTCTATGATAATCTATGATATCATTGATACATACAGTGGTCATCCATTCATTGTTGACAATGTTGACTTGTTGATTTTTTGTTGCTTTAAAATTATTTTTAGTTGCGTGAAAAGGTTTTTTAGTTGTTTAAAGATCTGCCTTCGTTGTTGATTCAACCACTCCTCAGGGTAGTGTCCTAGGCCCAACTATCTTCAGTTGCTTCATCAATGGCCTCCGTTCCATCACAAGGTCAGAAGTGGGGATGTTTGCGGATGCACAATGTTCAGCACCATTCGCGACTCTTCAGATAATGAAGCAGTCCATGTCCAAATGCAGCAAGACCTGGATAATATTTAGGCTTGGGCTGACAAGTGCCAAGTTACATTGATGCCACACAAGTGCCAGACAATGTCCATCTCTTACAAGAGAAGATCTAACCACCCCTCCTTGACATTCACGTCCACTTTACATTCGATTGAACTGAATCCACCATTACCATCACTAAATCCCCCCAAGTCTGTCCACCATCTAAAAAGCAAAAGTCAGGACTTTAATGGAATACTTTCCAAATGTCCAAATGCTGGTCTTGTCCTGAAAGATGGTCATGGTTGTGGGTTTGGAAGGTGCTCCCTAAGGAGCCTTGGTGAGTTACTGCAATGCATCTTGCAGGTGGTACACACTGCTGCTACTGTGCATCAGTGGTGGAGGGAGTAAATGTTTGTGAAAGAGATGCCAAACAAGTGGGTTGCTTTGTCCTGGATGTTGTTGAGCTTCTTGAGTGTTGTTGGAGCTGCTCTCATCCAGGCAAGTGGGGCATATTCGATCACACTCCTGACTTGTGTCTTGTAGGTAGTGAACTGGCTTTGGAGATTCAGGAAGTGAGTTACTCGTTGCAGGATTCCTCGCCTCTGACCTGCTCTTGTAGCCACAGTATTTACATGGTTAGTTCCGTTTTTGGTCAAGGATGTTGATAGTGAGAGATTCAGTGATGTTAAGCCATTGAATGTAAATGGACATTATTTGATTCTCTCTTATTGGAGATTCTCACTACGTTGCATTTCATGGCATAAATGTTACTTGCCACTTGCCAGCCCAAGCCTGAATATTGCTTATGTGTCTAAGGAGTCACAGATGGTTCTGAACATTGTGAAATCATCAGCAAACATTCTCACATCTGACCTTGACATCCTCACATCTGACAGCTGAAGATGGTTTGGCCTAGGACATTACCCTGAGGAACACCTGCTGTTATGTCCCAAGATTGAGATGACTAACCTCCAGCAATCGCACCCATGTTCCTTTGTGCGAGGTATCACTCCACCCATTGGAGAGTTTTCCCTTTGATTCCTATTGACTCCAGTTTTGCTAGGGCGCCTTAATGCCATACTCGGTCAAATGCTGCCTTGATGTCAAGGGCAGTCACTCTCATCTCACCTCTGGCATTCAGCTTTTTTGTCCATGTTTGAAACAAGGCTGTAATGAGGTCAGAAGCTGAGTGACTCTGGTGGAATTGAAACTGAATGTCCGTGAGCAGGTTATTGCTGAGTAAGTGCCACTTGATTGCACTGTTTTTACCCCTCTCATTACTCTCCTGATGTTTGAGAGTAGACTGACAGGCGGTAATTGGTTGCGTTGGATTTTTCCTGCTTTAAGTGTAATTTTCCACATTGCCAGGTTGATGCCAGTATTGTAGCTGTAACAGAACAGCTTGACTAGGGGCCCGGCAAGTTTTGGAGCACAAGTCTTCAGTACTATTGCCGGAATATTGTCAGGGCCCATAGCTTTTGCAGTATTCAGTGCCTTCAGACATTTCTTGATATTACGTGGAGTGAACCAAATTGGTTGGAGACTGCCATCTGTGATGTTGGGACGTCTGGAGAAGTCCTGGTGGACCATCCATTTGGCACTTCTGGTTGAAGATTGTTGCGAATGCTTTGTCTTTGCATAAATGTGTTGGGCTCCTCAAAGATTGCTCATGGGGATATTTTTAGAGCCTCCTCCTCCAGTGAGTTGTTTAATTGTCCACCACCATTTACGATTTGATATGGCATGGCTGCAGAGCTTAGCTCTGATCCGTTGGTTGTGGGATCGCTTAGCTCTGTCTTCATTTGCTGCTTATGTTGCTTAGCATGCAAGTAGTCCTGTGTTGTAGCTTCGCCAGGTTGACACCTCATTTTTCGGGTTGCCTGATGTTGCTCCCAGCATGCTCTCCTGCTCTCTTCATTGAACCAGGGTTGATCTCCTGGCTTGGTGGTAATGATAGAGTGGGGGATATGCCCGATCATGAGGTTGCAGATTGTGGTTGAATACAATTCTACTGCTGATGGCACACAGCACCTCATGGATGCCCAGTCTTGAGTTGTTCTGAATCTATCCTATTTAGCACTATGGTAGTGCGACACAACATGATCGAGGGTTACCTTAATGATAAGATGGGACTTTGTATTCACAAGGACAGTGCATTGGTCATTCTTACCAATACTGTTATAGATAGATGGCAGGTTGGTGAAGATGAGTCTGGTATGTTTTTTGCTCTTTGTGGTTCCCTCTCCAGCTGTCGCAGAGCCTGTTCAGTAGCAATGCTCTTTAAGACTTGGCCAGTGTAGTCAGCACTAATACACCAAATGAGTCCTGGTGATGGACATTTAAGAATCCCACCCAGAATATATTCTGTCCCAATGCCACCCTCAATGGTGTTCATCAGCTGAGGGTGGATGGTAGTGGTAATCAGCAGGAGATTTCCTTGCCCATATTTCACCTGAAGCCATGAGACATCATGGGGTCCAGAGACGGGCAATGCCCTTGTAAGTCTTGTGTGAGGTGCACTTTTGCGCCAATGTCGTGGAGTAAAACCATCCGTGTGCGGAGGCAGCAGTGGCCCATCAACATTTCGACCAAGGCTACCACAGTTACAGCATGAGAAGTAGACCTATACAAGAAGAGAAATGGGACAATAACTCTTATATCCCACAGGAGGACATCGCCAGCTCCAAGCGACGGGTTGGACCAGGGTAGAGTTCCCATGAAGAGCCTTCTTAGTTAGCGGAGAGGCTCATACTCCTCAAGCCACATACTCCTCAAGCCACACAGAGAAAATAATCAGCCCAGCCCCGTGTGTTCTGAGCAGATTATTGCAGGCATTCATTACCAATGGAATTGAATAAAAAAGTAGGGAAGAGCTGTAGTAACTGCATAGGGCATTGGTGAGACTGCATCTGGAATACTGCACACAATTTTGGTCCCCTTACTTGAGAGAGGACCTAAATGCATTGGAGCCAGTTCAAAGAATGCTCACCAGATTGATTCCAGGGATGAAAGACTTGTCGTATGAAGTGAGATTGGGTAATTTTGGCCTACATTCACTGAATTTTAGAAGAATGGGAGGAGATCTAAATGAAGATGCTCTAGGGATTGACAGGGTAGCCGTAGAATGGAATTTTCCCCTTGTTAGATGTCATAGAACAAGAGGCCAAATGTTTAAGCTAAGAGATGGCAGATTTTAAACAAAAATGAGGAGGAATTTTACTCAAATGGTCATGAATGTGAAGAATTTCATAACTCAGAGTGCAGTAAATTTAAGGAGGAGATCTGTTTTTAATTTATAGCAGGATGAAGGGTTGTAGGGATCACACAGGAAGGTGGAAGTGGAGCAGAAATGAGATTATCCATGGTCATATTGAATGGACGAATTGTGCACTCCGACACCTGTTCCTTGTTCTTATGTTCTCTTATTCTTGATTAATTTGTAAATTTCTTTTCTACATTCTTCATTTCTGTTCCTTTGGATCCATTTCTACCTCTTTCCTTGATCATTTTTTAGTCCAATTCTCCTCTTAACTTTATTTCTGTGCACCTACAATATATTAAAATTAGCAGGTATATCACGGCATTCCATTTCAAAATCCATTAATACTATCACGTCAATCTGATCCAATGGATAATAGACCCATTGGCAGTGTCCATGTTTACCTGTAATATATCATGCCTTGGTGGTACTTCAATAGGGCTACAACCTGTTAATGGTGATAGTGCTACAGAACATCTCCCACGTAATCTCTGTGGTTAATATTCTAGAGGGGGCTGAGGGAGGGCGGGAAGGGATTGCTGGAGCTGATGGAAGCAAGGTCAGGGGCTAATTTAAATAAATACTTTCAAAGTCCTCGTCAAAAAGGCAGCCAGCCCGACTACTGGGCTGGTAAGCAGAAGCAAAGATTTAGTGGATGGTATCTCAGCTGTGCCAGCCGTCAGTGGGTATCTGATTGTTGTCTATTCAGTTCCTGGGTTCACCCAAGGCATCTCTGTGAAGGTTGCCTTTTTTCAAATCCTTATTCAGACATCTCTATTGGCTCGGGTGGGACCCTCTGACCACGCTGCACCGGAAAAGCATCTCGCCGTGGCGCAGTGTGGCCGTGGAAAACAGGGAGACCCCGCTCCCGGGATCTATCCGGCTCGCAATGCCTCACGAGATTCAACGCAATCTCGCGAGACGTTGTAAAGTGAATCCTGCCCACAATTGTTGAGGTCACATTTTGGCAAATATGCATATTAAAGCGAGGCAGTAAGCCTTACTCTAATATGCAGATTCCTGAGGTACCTGAGGCTTTGGGATTCAATCCCTTCACCTTGGGGACCTCGGGTGAGCACCATTTGGTACTGGTCCCCACAAACGAGGACCAGACGGTATGGTACTCGTGGGTTTGTGGTGATCTTTGTGAGGGGTTTCCAGGATGGAAAGCGTAGTGATCGTAAAAATACACAAAGCTCTTTTGAAGAACTAAACTCATTTTATTAACATTACTAAATTTGAATTTGACACATATACTGAATAGGAAACTGGCGGACCGGCACAAAGAAGATAGATCCCCCCCCCCCCCCAAGATCGCGCCCGCCCGCGGATCGGTGGCCCCCCACCGGTAGCCTGGCTGTCCTAGAGGTCCTGCCCGGTGAATGAGCCTCCCCGCCCCCCAACCAGGGCGGTTGCGGACTGAGTCCATAGACGCCATGCCAAGCGCCCGCCGAGTGAAACCATGAGAGAACCTCACCGGCAGGAACTCGGCCAGCTGCACTTGGAGAATCACCGCTGGGACCTCTTTCAATGGCCTTCGAACGGAGCCGCGTCGGCCGCGCGCGCCCGATTGGTGCCAATTCTCCGGGGACCGGAGACTAGTGGAAGCAACGTCTGTTTGACGCCCATTCTCCGCCCCCACACTGAGCGCGATTTCGGCACGGAGGCTCAGAGAATCCCGCCCCTTATCTTTGTCAGCTCCAGTTTAATCTCCTCCCTTAATTTAAGAACCAGTGAAATTTATACTACTGTCCCTTAGCTCCCTCTAGTGGCTAGGCTTAACATAACATTAACTCTTCAGTTGCTGTACATTTGTATAATGTCACAGGGGTCTCCAAGTGGATCTGAGGTGCTCAGTTGCATGCCCTTCGGGAATTCTTTTGGGGGCCTCCGCGATTGGGACACTATTTAAAGATGGTGTCATGATCTTGCGCTACAGCGGGGAGTTTTGGCGAGCAGAGCGTCCCATTGTAAAAAACAGGGCACTTTGCGGCCTTGGCATTCCCCATTTAGACCCTTATTTAATACAAGTCACGTTGAATAGCCATGTGTTTCTCAGCACTGCGCGTTCCGAGAAACACATGGCTAAATGTACTCGCTCGAGGACTTTGTTCCCCTTTGGGAAGATCGTGCCCCTCATCTCTATTGTAGATGCTGAGAGGTTGTTTCCTCTTATGGGAGAGTCTCGGGCTAGAAGGCATAATCTCAGAGTAATGGGTCACTCATTTAAGACAGAGATGAGGAGGAATCTTTTCTCTCAGAGGGTAGTGAATCTGTGGAATTCTTCACCACAGAGAGCTGTAGAGGCTGGCGTGTTAGGTATGTTCAATACTGAGATAGACAGATTTTTAATCAATAACGAAATCAAGGATTAAGAGGGTAAGGCAGGAAAGTGGAGCTGAGGATTATATCAGATCAGTCATAAACTGATTGCATGGCAGCACAGACTCGATGGGCTGAATGGTTCTATATCTTATGATCTATGGTCACATAGGGATACATAACCTATGCAAAATACGACAGATTGTTGGATCAGCAACTATCAGAGAACGCATATGGGACCATCAGTTTAACCTCTAGCTCAGTTATGTAATTTATTAAGAAGAAGGTTATGAATGCATTTAAGTGATATGTTGGATAATGCATTTTCAGTTATATAAGCTAATGGGCAACGACAGTTTTCAACACGATTACTCTCCAGATACAGCCTGCATTATCTTATGTAAACATTGTGTCTAAGTATGTCAGTGAAGAGTATAAGTATGCACAGGCTTCAAGCACTCATGCTTAATTTTTCAGTAATGATAATCAAGTCATTGGCATGGGATGGATGGGCTGGAGTTTTCTTTGAATCTGTGATCATAGGGATGCCACGATAGAGGAGACCCAAAGACGCCTTGGGGTCCTCAGGAGAATTATTCGGCTTTTCCTCGTTCTCAAGAGGTTCAATAATAGGCAAACGTTAAAAGCTTGCCTGGATCTCTTCTGACCCATTAAAAAAATTCATTTACAGGATGTGGACTCGCTGGTTAGGCCAGCATTTATTGCCCATCCCTAATTGCCTTTGAGGAGGTGGTGATGAGCTGCCTTTTTGAATTGCTGCAGTCCTTGAGATGTAGGTACACCCACTGTGCTGTTAGGGAGGGAGTTCCAGGATGTTCCCCCAGCGACAGTGAAGGAACGACGATATATTTCCATCAGGGTAATGAGTAACTTGGAGGGCAACCTCCAGGAGGTGTTCTTGTCCTTCTAAATGGTAGTGGTCATGGGTTTGTAGTTGCTGCTTAAGGAGCCTTGGTGAATTCCTGCAGTGCATCTTGTAGATGGTGCACATGGCTGCTGCTATCCATCGATGGTGGAGGGAGTGATTGTTTGTGGAAGGGATATGTAGTGACCTCTGTATCTGTATAAACATAAAGGGTTAATGTATAGTCATTACAGTTAAATGATCACTAGAGGGCAACACTAACAGTGGGTATATGAACAGGCTCAATCTGTTTTCCTGCCTCTCTCTTCATGTGTATTGTGACTAGAGACCAGAGGTGTAGAGTTAGCTCAGAGTGCAAGTATAAATATTCATAGTTTAATCTAGTTCTATCTTGTTTAATTTAATAGCCAGTAAAAGCATTAAAGAATCAAACTCACAATTTAATTGATTAGCTACACAATAAATTATTTGTTTTCATTGGATGACTTCGAGTATTTATCATTATCAAGTTGAAGAACATCTCAGCATAAACAAATGAGCAACATATATTACAATATAACATGGTACCAGGATAATAGCTTTAAGAAATATTACTAGTAAGATTAGAGAAGAAATATAAAAAAACCAAGAAAATCGATATCAACTATTTGACTGTAGGAGGCTTCGCAACATTCAGATCCTGGATGAACAATTGACTCAATGGGCCACGTTCAAGCTCCATGTCAACTAAAAACTACCGGTAATTTACACTCAAACTGGAAACCCTTTAAGCAGCAGTTCCAAATATATTTTTGGAAGCGCATGATTTAAACACTGCCTCTGAAGCTGGAAGAATAGCACTGCTACTGTCAATGGCAGGTCAGCAAGCTATTGAAATTTATAACTCATTTATATTCTCTGAAAGGGAGGCCAAAAGCAAATTTAATGTGATAATCGTGAAGTTTGATGACCACTGCAAGATGCAGACTAATGAGATCTTGGAAGGATTTAGTTTTCATAAAAGGTTGTAGAAGCATGGCGAGCCGATCACAAGCTTTGTCACCAACTTAAAACTGCGAGCACAGACATGTAATTTCACTGATTTGCATGATCCATTGGTAAGGGATCAAATTGTTTATGGACGTTGTGATGAAAGTTTGAGGGAAGCATTATTAAGGTAAAACGATCTAACGCTTAAAATCGCAATTGACAAATTAATTTCACATGAACAAAGCAAGAATCAATATTTAGAGTTTTATCACTATGAAAGGGGAGCGAAAGTCCACCATATGGTCAAGAGTGTTAAACTGGTGTTGCAGACAGCAAAGAAGCATGTTCTGGACAGCAGATATCTTGCCCGCGCACACTCCAGCTCAGGACATGCGCAGTTCATACAAAAATGTGGGGCTCAAGAAAATAAGTCTGCATGCGCGAACGTGCACCATGCGTCAGAGAGACGCGTCATGACGTGCTACCTCTGTGGTAACCCCCACTTAAATAGGAAATGCTCTGCTCAGGGGAAAACATGTCTGAAATGTTCCAAACTCAATCACTTTGCCTCCCAATGCAAATCGACAGCGATATATCATTCTCCAACACAGAAAGAACAAAACATCAATGTTCGCTGCATTAATACAATGGAGAATCACAATCAAAGAAAGATTTTTCAGATGAAGAGGATCACTTCTCCTTGGAGAACATTTTCTTCATAGGAATTATTGACAAAACAGAGGAACTCGAAGCAACGGCCAAGGCCCCTCAACGAATTAATGTCATTGACTCTAACAGTGAATGGACCTCAACAGTGCAAGTCAACAACTTCTCAATCCTGTTCAAGCTTGGCACTGGGGCTTCAGCAAACTTAATGGCAATCAAAGATCTTGCATCGATTCCAGGTGGACACAAGATGATACCTGCTGCATATAGGCTGAAAGGCTCCAATGGCAACCAGATCGCTTCAAGAGGATCATGCCATTTGAAAGTAACAATTAAGAAGTTCAAGAAAGTACTACAATTTGAAATCGTGGACAACCAGACATTTTCGCTGTAGGTGCCCAAGTCTGCAAGGACTTGCGGCTTGTCCAAAGAATTTTCATGAATACCAAAGACACATGAAGACTGAACGATGACAGGGTAGCATAGTGGTGCAGTTATGTATGGTTAGCATTGCTGCCTCACGGTGCCGAGGTCCCAGGTTCGATCCCAGCTCTGGGTCATTGTCTGTGTGGAGTTTTCACATTCTCCCCGTGTTTGCGTGGGTTTTGCCCCCCACAACCCAAATATGTGCAGGTTAGGTGGATTGGCCATGCTAAAATTGTCCCTTAATTGGAAAAAATCTAAATTTATAAAAAACAAAAGACTGGACGATGACATCCAGCAACTGCTTCATGAATACCCTGACGTGTTTTGAGGTATGGGAACTTTACCGTACCAATATAAAATTTTGCTCAAAAAAGATGCAACACCCGTAATTCATCCGCCCAGGAGGGTTCCAGCTCCTTTGCATGGAAGGCTGAAATTAGAGCTACAAAGGTCTCGAGGAATCATCTCAAGAGTTACGCAATTGATCGACTGGGTCAGTTCTCTAGTATGTGTCAAGAAACCATCAGGTGATCTCAGAATCTGTGTAGATCCCAAGGATATGAACAAGAATATTCGTAGGGAACATCACCTCATCCCTAAGCATGAAGAGATAACTTGTGAGATGGCAAGCGTCGCATTTTTACTAAACTTGACGCATCGCAAGGTTTCTGACAAATGCAGCTAGATGATTCAAGTAAATTGCTTTGTACATTCAATACTACATTTGGATGTTTCTATTTTAACTGCATGCCTTTGGGATCATCTCCTTTTCCGAAATCTTTCACAGAATAATGGAGCAGATGACGGAGAGTATCAATGGTATAAGAGTCTATGTAGATGACATGATCATATGGTCGACTAGAGAAGAAGACCACATCGTTCCCTTGAGAAAAGTATTTCAAAGGACCCACCGATACAGATTGAAACTTAACCAATCAAAGTGCACATTTGCACGTACATCTTTAAACTTCTTGGGTGATACAATATCAGCCCAAGGTGTCAGGCCAAATGATAAAAGTTCTGAGATCCAGAACATGAAACAGCCACAAGATTAAAAAAGTTGTGTTAAAATTTCTAGGATTCATTAACCTCTTAGGCAAGTTTATATCCAACTTGTTGACGACGTCAGCTCTATGAAATCTAATAAGGAAGACCACTGAATTTGAATGGACACAATTCCACCAACATGAATGGATGGATCTCGAGCATCAACTGATGACAGCTCAAATTCTTACTTGCTTTGACCCAACCAGAACACCCAAAATCTCCACCGATGCCAGTCAAGACAGGATCAGTGCAGTGCTTCTTCAGCAAGATGATCAATCAGTCTGCGTTCCAGTTGCCTATGCATCCAGAGCGATGACTGCAATGGAGTGCAAGTATGCACAAATCGAAAAAGAGTGTCTTGGGTTGATCACAGGCATAATGAAAAGTCAAGACTATGTATACGGGCTTCCTACGTTTATAGTGGAAACGGATGATAGACCTTTAGTCCACATAATTGACAAAAGCCTGAATTACGCGACTCCTCGCCTACAACGCATGATGAGAAGTTGAGGAAGTATGACTTCACACTAATCTACATTCCAGGAAAGGACCTCATCATAGCTGACACGCTGTCTAGATCTATCAACACTGAAAGCTCACCACCTGAGTCTATTAACGATATTGAAATGAAATGAAATGAAATGAAAATCGCTTATTGTCACAGTAGGCTTCAAATTAAGTTACTGTGAAAAGCCCACTCAAATGCAGTTATGCACTGAGAATCTTCCGGCATCTGATGAGAAGCTGCAACAAATTTGTCTAGAGACACAAAAAGATGCAATCTTGCTCCGAGTAATGCATCATCCCCAGCATGGTTGTCCAAGGGGATGGTGTCAACAGTATCAGAGCATACAGACAAAATTGACAGTAGTGGATGGACTATTGATTCACAATGACCAGATTGTCATTCCGCTAAGTCTAAGGTCAGAGATGCTCAGCAAGATTCATGAAGGACATCTCAGAATCAAGAAATGCAAGAGGAGAGCATGGCAGGCTGTGTACTGGCC
Organism: Scyliorhinus canicula; assembly: GCF_902713615.1. Taxonomy (NCBI): domain Eukaryota; kingdom Metazoa; phylum Chordata; class Chondrichthyes; order Carcharhiniformes; family Scyliorhinidae; genus Scyliorhinus; species Scyliorhinus canicula. Next base: position 88,993,607 of record NC_052151.1, on the reverse strand, counting down.
TGGTATTAATAAATATATAACCAACATGATAATGACCTGTGCGACTTGTCAGAAACATCAACCGGCACAATGTAAAGAGACACTCCAGTTAACTACATCACCATGGACAAAAGTAGGCATCAATTTGTTTCATGCTGCAGGTTATGACTATGTTCTCATCATCGACTACTACTCAAATTTTCCTGGCGTGATGAAACTTCCGGATCTTACTTCCTCGTCAGTAATTAAGACTTGTAAGGAGACATTTTCGAGACATGGGATTCCACACACGGTTATGTCTGATAATGGTCCTTGCTTCGCGAGCTGGGAGTGGACAGAATATTCCAATCAGTACAACTTTCATCATTTAACCTCGAGTCCACACTTTCCACAATCTAATGGCAAAGTTGAGAAAGGTTGTGCACATTATCAAGCAACTCAAAAGCAAGGCGAATGACTCACAATCCAACATTTACTTGGCTTTGCTTTCTTACAGAGCATCACCATTAAGCTCAGGGTTAACACTGGCTCAAATGCTTTTCAACCGTGATGTTAGAACAACATGACCCACAATTCAACTCAGAAATCCTGATCAATCGTATGTACTCGACAAGATCAAACAGCAATGCAACAAACAAAGGCAGAATTATGATCTGCATGCGATTCAACCAAAACCACGAATGAAGGATGACATTGTTCGACTGAGACATCCAGAAGAAGGATGGTCTGCTCCAGCCACAGTCTTCAGGCAAACAGCACCGCGTTCATACACTGTCAAGTCTGCAGAGGGTGTACTTTTTCGCCGTAATTGGTGAGACCTACTGAAAATACAACTTCCAAAACCTGTCTTTCCCATGTTGAATTTACAAGAATCACATACCCAATAGCACTTGAATGTCAACAACCCACCTGACATTGATCAGAAGGACATTAAAACTTCAACTACTCCACTTCAACCAAGGAAGCCAGCAGCAGAAGACGTAAACCCAATTGTTTGAATTTGTGAACATTGAACTGATTAATTAATTGGCTATGTATAATGCATAACAACCTGTGCAGATATTCACAGCATTGTTTCTTTATGTACAATTTTCTTTCCAGGATACAGAAAATATGTAACACAAAAAAGGGGATGTAATGATCTCTGTATCTATATACATAAGAGGTTAATGTATAGACATTATAGTTAAATGATCACTAGAGGGCAACACTAACAGGGGGTATATAAACAGGCTCAATCTGTTTTCCCACCTCTCTCTCTCTGTGTATTGTGCGAGACCAGAGGTGTAGAGTTAGATCAGAGTGCAAGTGTTTATATTCATAGTTTAATCTAGTTCTATCTTGTTTAATTTAATAGCTAGTAAAAGCATTAAAGAATCGTACTCACAAGTTAATTGATCAGTTACTCAATAAATTGTTTTCATTGGATGACTTTGAGTATTCATCATCAAGTTTAAGAATATCTCGACATAATAAAATGAGCAATATATATTACTTCAAGTAATATAACAGGGTAGAAATCATTCGGGCTGCTTTGTCCTGGATGGTTCAAGCTTTCTGAGTGTTGTTTGACTATTCCTATTGCGGGAGATCACGTGATGTGAGCATTGGAGTGGCTGCATTTTCTCGCTTTGGCTCTATCCTTGTGCACATCTCTTTGTTTTGGTTTACATAGCTTTTACTAGGTGCCGATATTCGTTGGTCAAGACTTCAACACTTTTAAGTTGAGACAATATGCTTTAATCCTTGTTGATGTGTGGTGGGTGGAAGGAGTTGGGGTGGGGCCTGGTCCTTGATGACACAGCTGTTTTTGAAGGGATTCTGACACTGGCGATGCAGTGCACACTGCCGAATGATGGCTGGTAGCGATTAAGGTGATCTGTGTGATAGTATTGGCCCTGTGGAGCAGAACGTTAAAACCCAATTTTAAGAGTTGCAAAGCAATAGCGCGCATGAGGAGGTTCTTGTAACAAAGAGAGTACTGTCTCTGGTGGAAGTCTCCCTCCGCATGTTTCAGTTCCTGTTGCATGGCCTGCCGTCTACCATGAGGAAACATAGAAACATAGAACAGTACAGTACAGCACAGAACAGGCCCTTCGGCCCTCAATGTTGTGCCGAGCCATGATCACCCTACTCAACCCACGTATCCACCCTATACCCGTAACCCAACAATCCCCCCCCCCCCTTAACCTTACTTTTATTAGGACACTACGGGCAATTTAGCATGGCCAATCCACCTAACCTGCACATCTTTGGACTGTGGGAGGAAACCGGAGCACCCGGAGGAAACCCACGCAAACAGGGGGAGGATGTGCAGACTCCACACAGACAGTGACCCAGCCGGGAATCGAACCTGGGACCCTGGAGCTGTGAAGCATTTATGCTAACCACCATGCTACCAAGGAATTCGGGTAAGGATGAAGGGTAACCGATGAGAAGCCCGGTCATGCCTTGTGTCTCCAGTGAAATGGTGGAGAGATTCCCAGCCGAGTTTGAGAGCATGCTGGAAGTAATGAGGTTTGTGTTTTGATCGTTGGAATCCTTGAAGATCCTGAAGAGTGCTCTCTGTTTGAGATCCTGCTTTATCCTGGATGCTTACTTTCTTTATGCACCAGCGGAGTGGTCTTTATCCTGATAACTTCCTCGATATTTAGTTGTTGTCCAAGACTTTATTCCCTGATAATCATGTTGTTGCCTGTTAATGTTGTCAATTTATTTGTTTGCAGGGAAGGAAATATATCGGGTGTGATGCCGTGCACTGTTGGTTTGTTAAATGAATTGCATATTTGAATTCTCCCTCTGTTAACCCGAACAGATACCGGAGTGCGGCGACTCGGGGATTTTCACAGTAACTTCATTGCAGTGTCAATGTAAGCCTACTTGTGACATCAAAGATTATTAATATTATCCTGATTTATTCAGGTTTTATCATGTTCGTCCGAATATATTAATTTCTGAATTTGTGCTGTTTCTTTAGGATGAGCAGAACCAAAGAAGGGGGCTAGGTGTAGGGTGTGATTGGTCAGGTTAGTTCTGTCCTCACTATGTTCAAGGAATTTCCCCTATAGTCAGAGTTTTTTTTACTTTTGGCTGCACCTTTCCTTCTTCAGGCCACGGCAGACTGTATTATCCTGTTGAGGACTGGGACTCCCCTTTTGTGGGGAGTCGTTTCCCGTTTTCCCGGACGTGCGTCTCCCTCTTTGACTGTTATTGGTGCCTGTGAGGACTGGCTGTGATGAATAGTGAGCCTTGATGGCAGGTACACTCTGGTACAGACGTACGTTGGATTTTGGGTGAACTAATCCTTTCTTCTTTTGAGGTGTCATGATTGTGGGGGGCTCTCGCAGTTCTGTGGGGGGCAGGTTAGCCCTCCCTCTCAGGGCACTCCCCAGTTTGGGGGTCGCTCTGACGGCACTCCTGACTTGCCGGCTCGGAGTAGGGTTCCTCCCTGTTTTATGAATCTTTTTGGTTTTGGCCCCATGGTATCTTGGCTTCTGAGGGGGATACTGGTGTTGGTGGTCCAGTGACCTTTTTTGTCCTTTGATCTGGGGCTGGCAGATGGGACTGTGGAAGCTTGGATTCTTGCTCTTATCTCCTTGTCCTTGCTCTCTTTTTACTTCTTCTATGGCAGACCTTAGGCTGAGCATTAAGGCTTGGTTGTGCCCGGTCCACTCTTTGTTTTTGTCATTTTGCATCTCAAAGGTATACAATGGCTGTTCCAGTCTGGATCTGGAGTTTAAATTGCACTGTAAGAATTAGCCGATTTACCCTTATCATTGGGGTTCTCAGGGTATTGTTTTTTTCTGTCATTTTGTTTTGTACCATGTTGGTCTATAATGTTGCCTGTGTCATCTTTGGATGCAGACAGGTGATTTACCTGTGGAAGGAACTCGTTGAAGATTTTGTCCCTGATTCATCCGGTCTTATTTTTTAAAATCAATTATGTAATGACTATAGTTTTGTGCTGCAAACTATTGATACTGACAGTTATCTTTCTTCCCTTTCTGCTTTTGCTTGATGCAATTTTATTTGAAAAAATTTGAAAATCTCAATAAATAAACATAAAAAAAAGATATTGCTGTTGCTGGGCAGCAGCTAGCATAGACCCCCACCCCCCCCTCTCCCCACCCTCCCCTCCCCCCATGCCCGGATTACATCACACAGCTGATGACATCACCGGGCCGTGACTGGTGCTTCATTCATAGCCCAAATTGCTGCCAATACTATTATGGCAGCTGGGAACCTGCCCATTTGAAAGCACAATTTTAAGTTTTGACTCCAATGCTGAATCCTTTCCTCCAGAAGGACACATATTACATATTATCTTGGGGACAAACCTGGATGAATTAGTATCTCTTCAGAAATGAAGAATTTTCACCAGTACACAAAGATAGCTCTCTGTGGCTGTAAAATATCTTTTCAAACTGAACCTCTTTAATGTTTCAAAGATTCAGATCCCTCTTTCCTTCAGGAGGGGAATTATTAAAAGTAATATAGTTAGGGCCTGAGTTGCTTTCAGTGTGTCAATATTTCTTTGATAAGAAAAATAATACCTTCCTAATGCATTGAAAAATCAAATCAATATTATTCAGCAGATTCCCAAACATAACTTTCCTCCAACTCCACCCTTTCCCATCACCTTCTCTGATTGCCTGACCTTCTATCATGCTCCATCTCTGCCTGGTTTTCTTCCAAAACCTTTTTTTACTCTGTTCCACGTCCCCTTTGCATTAGTCCATTACTCGCACCAACCATGCTTGATCTGAAGGAACAACTTGGTTTTGACTCCTGTGGGCAACACCATGGGGATTTACTAATGTAACAGTCACATAATGTAATGTCACAGTAACTTCATTGAAGCCTACTCGTGACAATAAGTGATTTTCAATTTAGGGCAGGGGTGTCAAACTCAAATACACCGTGGGCCAAAATGTAAAAATTGGGACAAGTCGAGGGCCGGACTGGTTCAATGTTTTTTTGCAAAACTTATTGAAATGAACTTATTGAACCTGGAACTAATAAAGCTTAGGTTATTGCCTATAAAAACAACATTAAATATTAAATAAATAAAAAAATTAGTTGCATTTATTTCTTATTGCTTTATCTGGAGCTTTTCCAGAGTAATTTCTAATGAAAACATTTTTCCACAGGCCAACACTTTGTGATTCACACTATACCTGAATAAACTCGGCATCAGTCATATCATACGCCATAGGCGCTTCAATTGCTGGGGCCAGCTTTAATAGTAATTAGATATTATTAGGGCAGCACTGTGGCCTAGTGGTTAGCACAACCGCCTCACGGCGCTGAGGTCCCAGGTTCGATCCCGGCTCTGGGTCACTGTCCGTGTGGAGTTTGCACGTTCTCCCCGTGTCTGCGTGGGTTTCGCCCCACAACCCAAAAATGTGCAGAGTAGGTGGATTGGCCACGCTAAATTGCCCCTTAATTGGAAAAAATAATTGGCTAATCTAAATTAAAAAAAGAAAGTAATTGGATATTATCTCGCGGGCCAAAGATAATTCCACCGCGGGCCGGATTTGGCCCGCGGGCCTTGAGTTTGACATATATGATTTAGGGGGATTGAGTTTCGGAGTCACGAGATCACGCTGCAGCTGTACAAAACTCTGGTGCGGCCGCACCTGGAGTACTGCGTGCGGTTCTGGTCACCACATTATAGGAAGGATGTGGAAGCTTTGGAAAGGGTTCAGAGGAGATTTACTAGGATGTTGCCTGGTATGGAGTGAAGGTCTTACGAGGAAAGGCTCAGAGACTTGAGGTTGTTTTCGTTAGAGAGGAGAAGGCTGAGAGGTGACTTAATAGAGACATATAAGATAGTCAGACTCGCCAAATTTAAGGGCATTTAAGTGGTCACTGGATAGACATATGGATGAAAATGGAATAGTGTAGGTCAGATAGGCTTCAGATAGTTTCACGGGTCGGTGCAACATCGAGGGCCGAAGGGCCGGCCCGTACTGCGCTGTAATGTTTTATGTTCTATGAAATAATATACATTAATATGAATTACTAAAAATATATAAATATATGCAATATTATATCTGATATGTGATAATAGGTAAGACTTCTACTAGATAGTGAGTGGACTATTACATATTCATGTTATAATATCCCAAATAGAAATTTCTGGGTTTTTTATTTACATAATATATGAATATTCAAAAAAAATGCAAAAAAAATCCAATATCCAGAAACACTCCGTTTTAATGAAATTACTGTCCACAAATATTGAAAATCTGTGCTAACTCTTCATAGCTTCTGTGAAATCCACCTGAAAATAAAAATGACTTGTGTCTGTTCTGATAGTCCACTTTCTTTCTGTAGCCTGATTTAATTCTTAACACCTCTAAAAGCATTCATTCCAGCCAACAATTCAGTCTCATAATCATCATTTCTTCTGTCACATTCATTTTTTGTGGGCATCGTTTTGTGCCCATCCTTAATTGCTCTTGAGAGGGTAATTGGCGGGAAAACCGGCGCCACCGACACCGGCGTCAACGGGCCCCCAAGGTGAGCAATTCTCACCTGTCTCGGGGGCTGGGTGGACGCCGGAGGGGTTGGCGCTGCTCCAGTCTGCGCGAGTTTGCACATGGGCAGACCGGCCTTCGTACTTTGGCCATACGTGGGGGGTTCTCTTCTCCGCGCCGGCCATGGTGGAGCCCTACAGGGGCCCCGCGCGGAAGAAAGAAGTGCCCCTACAGAGCAGGCCGCCCGCAGATCGGTGGGCCCAGATTGCAGACCAGGACACCATGGGGGACCCCCCATGGCCGAACCCCCCGCGCCCCCCGAGGACCACCCCCGCCGACTTACCTGCCAGGTCCTGCCGTGTGGGACCATGCGTAACCCATGCCGGCGGGACTGGCCAAAAACAGATGGCCGCTTGGCGCATCGGGGGGTTGGGGGGCTGCCAACGTCCTCTGACTGGTGTGGCGTGAGTCCTGCCCCCGCCCGAAAAATGGCGCCGGAGAATACGGTAGCCGGCATCGGGGCGGGATTCGCGCCACCCCCGGGGATTCTCCGACCCGGCGGGGGTTCGGAGAATCCCACCCCAGACTTCCCTCCCTAAAAGACAGTAGTGAACTAGATGAAACTGTAAAATTAACCCCAAATGTTAGAAAATACTAAATGTCATCTAAATGTCCTTCCTCAACTATTTTGATGGAGGCCTTAACAAATGGGTTAGCGCCACCATCAAAAAAATTTAACAATAGAGATAATAGGGTAAATATTCCGATCCCTCCTGCTGCAGCAATCATCGCATGTGGGACGGACAATTTGACAGACCATTTGAAGGTCCATTGGCCTCAGGCAGGAACTTGGTCTTAGTGGGTGACTGGAAAATCCTGTCCAATATATCTCAATGTAGCTAACAAATAGCAAGCTGACTTCTGTGATGCTAAGATTTTCAGATCCTTAACTTCCAATCCTGGTAGCATCAATCCAGTAGAGTACCCGAGAGGTTGCACATTCGGCCCTGTGGAAGTCCTGACAGTTACACAGAGCAGTAAATTAGTGGGGCATTCAAATTTCCTTCCGGCATTTTGTGCTGCCAAGCTTTGAACGATGCTTCAAAGGGCATTAATTTAAAGAGTTATATCAATGCAAGAGTCATATCGGCTGGATGCCCCGAAGAAACAAAGTATTTACATGGTTTGTTTACGCTGTTTAATTCTTGGTCTAACAGCAGTGAAGAGAGGCAGCAGTAATTTCGGAGAGATCCTTAAGGCGGGTGAAGATTTATTTTTATGTTTAATAGATGTTAAAACTATATATAACTGTGGAGAAAGTGCCAGAAAGATATTCTCAAGTAATTCTGCTGTTTATTCCTATAATAAGCAGCAAGGTTGGTTTAACTTTTCTAGGTCTCTGTGACAATCTTAAGCTGAAGTTATTTACTGAAGTATATGTGTACATTGGTGTCTCCAACCCCATGATAAACAGCTGTGGAACAGATATGGGGATGACCAAAGGTGATATAAAAAAATCTGAGGCTCACACCATCAAGTTGGTAGTTCAATTGTGGCAAAAAATAATTGTGAGAATTCTGACTTCGAAGGTGGTGCTGATGAAAATCCAGTGGTAAATTTGATGGTGCTTGAGAAAGGGGAGGCCAGTGATGATATGGCTGCAATGAAGGAGGGAGGGCACTCAGAACCTTCAGAAGGTGAGGATACATTGGCAGCAGAAATTCCACCGACTCCACAATCACACTGGCAACGTGAGGTCCATGCAGGTGACAATGAAGTTGCTCAGTTGATCCTTTGAGAGGTTATTTTTGGATCTATCATAGAGGCTGAAAGTTATGAGGCTAATTGCATCGCCAAGCCTTAATTGACATAAAGACGTTAGCCAGAATCTGCAAAGATTAACTGAGGTTCATATTCAGCATTCGCAGATTATTCAAGAACAGAGTTAGTTTATAAGACGGTAAAATGAGTTTCTTTGTGAGATTCTGGCTAATATTTTAGCACATGTGTCTGCACCTTCTGTCCAGGAGCTGCCAATACAGACACATTGGCTGCTTGGCATGTTAGAGCGCCTTCACTTTCTGTCCAGCAGTCACAATGCAGAGGTATTTGCTGCTGGGCACGTTACAGCACCTGCATCTTTTGTCCAGGAGCTTCCCAGTGTAGACATTTGCTGCTTAGCATGTTGCAGCACCTGCACTTTCTGTCTAGCAATCACAGGGCAGAGATATTGGGCGCGATTCTCCGCAAAGGCGGAGAGTCGTGAAGGCTGCCACGAAAATGGCCGTGTTTCACGGCAGCCTCCGCGCCCTCTCCCGGGACCGATTCTGCTCCCCGGTCGGGGCTAGCATCGCAGCCCCGTGAACTACGGCATCGCGGGCTTAACAAATTTCGCTAAGCCCGCGCGCCAAAGTTAGCGACGGCTGACGGCATATGATGACGTAAGCCACGCATGCGCGGATTGGACAACTCCATATGTGTCAGACCCACGCATGCGCGGTCCGTAATGCCCCTCAGCTGCCCCGCGGACTTATCCTGCGGGGCGGCGGAGGGAGAAAGAGTGCGCGGGAATCGGACCCGCTGCCCGCGATCGGTGCCCACCGATCGCGGGCCCATGCCACCCTTGGTACGGCCGTGGTGCGGCCGTGCCAATCGGTGGCATGGTTGTGCAGAACAGCACTTTGCCGCCGTTTTCACGAACTTGTATAGCAGGTGTATTAAAATTCGTGAAAACGGCCGTAAAGGCCTTGGAAATCGGCCCATCGGCCAGGGGAGAATCGCTGCTCGCCGTAAAAAAACGGCGAGCTGCGATTCGTGTCGGAGGGCAGGCGTGGGGGGGGGGGGGGGGGGGAGAATAGTGGGAGGGCGTCGGACCAGCGTCGCCGTACAATTTTGCGCCGCCCGCTATTCTCGCCCCGTTGTGAGTGCGGAGAATCGTGCCCATTAGCTGTTGGGCATATTACAGTGCCTGCATCTTCTATCCAGCAGTCACGGTGTAGAGATATTGGGCTAGACTCTTTGTTTCAGCGGCTATGTGCCGGTGCCAGTGGAGCATGTGTGGTCTTTTATGACCAACAAATCTGCTTGAACCCCTCACTGATTTTGGGACCGGTCAGGGGCTTGCACTGGCGCTGATGAAGCTCCCAGCTCCAGCAGCGAAAACGAGTGGAGAATGGCCGGATCCCTGGCCGCGCAAGCGCACGGCTGACAACCTGCAGCTGTCATGCCGTACAACATGGCGCTGGCCTTGCTCGGACCTGACCTGCAACCCGTGATCCCCCAGCCTACACCCGGCCACCCCCTAGCCACTCCCACCAGTTCCCCCAGCCCACACAGAAGTGCCCCTGCCAGCGGCACAGATCCCGGCCAAGTGTGGCGGCGATTTACACAGTCTGCAGCTGCCATGCCGTATTCCTGCATGGCTGAGACCACACGTGTCCCGTGCCGTTGGAAACTCGGCCTATCGGCAGCAGAGCATCGTGGGAGGGCCGGCCAATGATGCAGCAACACCGTTGCAATGGAGCACTGCGCAAAAGACAATGACTCAATTTCGGAGGGGGCAGAGCATGGCTGTTCAGTGTCAAACCGGCTCCTGCCCGATTTCATTGTCGGTGTCAATTCTCCACCCAATCGCCAATTACGATATCGGTGTCAGGTAACGCAGAATCCCACCCATTAGTTGTTGGACATGTTACACCACCTGCACCTTCTGTCCAGGAGCTATCCAATGTAGAGACATTTGCTGTTGGGCATATATCTGGTATACAAGCAGTCATATTACGCTAACTGGAGCACCGGGAAGGAATTAGTGTCCTTCCCCCTTCCTCTAACACTGCCTACTCCATCTTATTCACCCCCATTTTTTCATGAAGGGTATTTATTTACATTTTCATTTATTTGTGTTTCTTATACCAACCAGAGTGAAGAACCTCATTGGACACAACTATACCCTTAACATCGCATATGTTGTGTTATGCTGCTTCGGATTACACAGGCTGCTACTTGATGCAGTCTTAACCGAAGGATGCTCCAGACTCTGAAATGAGTTCAACGTGTTTATTGAACTATTAACATAGTTCTCAAATGAGTTTGACTCTCTGCTAATCTAACTGTAGTAACTCAGTCTAACTGTACCAACTTGTTCTAAGCCACTTGCTGGGGTGTGATGCTGCTGATCAACCCTGTCTAACTCTCTAGATGTCTGTCTGTGGAAAGAGGCAGGGTGTGAGTGCCTCATCCCTTTTATAGTGTTTATGTCATGCCCCGTTGTGGTGATGCCACCTCTGAGTGTCCTGACTGCCCATTAGTTGTGTCCTATTCTGAGTGTTCATTGGTTGCATGTTTGCATATCATGACATCTCCCCTTTTTTTTGTTTTGTTGATGTGTATACATGCGAATGTGTCTGTCTAATATGACTGACTGAGGAATACAGAACAGAACAAACAGAACAAATCCTCACAAGTCCAGTCCCTGAGGTTTGCGTCTGCTCCTCGTCGACCACTGGAGAGATAGTGGAGGGGATGACGGTGTCTTGACAGGCGAGTGGGAGGCACAACTGGTGGCCTCGTGGTTCAAGGTGTCAGGAGGTGGCAATTCGACATGTGGAAACGGAGGGGGACGTGGTTGTGGGCAAGCAGCTTTTCGCAGTGCCCTTTGATTCCTTCGCACAATGGAGCCATCAGCCATACGTATGACATAGGATCTGGGCGCGGCCTGTCGAACAACGACAACTGGAGCAGAGCATGCACTATCCGGTATTGTGATCCTGACCGTGTCTGTCGGGGATAGCATGTCCAGATCGGTGGCGTGTGCGTCATAGCCCTGCTTCTGGCTGTCGCGAAGCTGCTGCATCTTCTGCAGCACCGGGAGGTGATCAAGGTTGGGTAAATGTATGGCTGGAAGCATCGTCCGCAGGTCCCTGTTCATCAGCAGTTGAGCTGGCGACATGCCAGTGGACAAGGGATAGAAGAGGGGCAGAAATGGTTGTTGGAGGTCCCTGGCTATAGATGTTTCAACAAGATTAGGGAGGATGGTAAAAGAGGTGGGGGGTGGCATTGTTAATTAGAGATAGTATAACAGCTGCAGAAAGGCAGTTCGAGTGGGATCTGCCTACTGAGGTAATATGGGTTGAAGTTAGAAATAGGAAAGGAGCAGTCACCTTGTTGGGAGTTTTCTATAGGCCCCCCAATAGCAGCAGAGATGTGGAGGAACAAATTGGGAAACAGATTTTGAAAAGGTGCAGAAGTCACAGGGTAGTAGTCATGGGTGACTTCAACTTCCCAAATATTGAGTGGAAACTCTTTAGATCAAATAGTTTGGATGGGGTAGTGTTTGTGCAGTGTGTCCAGGAAGCTTTTCTAACACAGTATGTAGATTGTCCGACCAGAGGGGAGGCCATATTGGATTTGGTACTTGGTAATGAACCAGGGCAGGTGATAGATTTGTTAGTGGGGGAGCATTTTGGAGGTAGTGACCACAATTCTGTGACTTTCGCTTTAGTAATGGAGATGGATAGATGATTGCAACAGGGCAAGGTTTACAATTGGGGGAAGGGTAAATACAATGCTGTCAGACAAGAACTGAAGTGCATAAGTTGGGAACATAGGCTGTCAGGGAAGGACACAAGTGAAATGTGGAACTTGTTCAAGGAACAGGTACTGCGTGTTTTTGATATGTATGTCCCTATCAGGCAGGGAAGAGATGGTCGAGTGAGGGAACCATGGTTGACAAGAGAGGTTGAATGTCTTGTTAAGAGGAAGAAGGAGACTTATGTAAGGCTGAGGAAACAAGGTTCAGACAGGGCGCTGGAGGGATACATGATAACCAGGAGGGAACTGAAGAAAGGGATTAGGAGAGCTAAGAGAGGGCATGAAAAATCTTTGGCGGGTAGAATCAAGGAAAACCCCAAGGCCTTTTACACATATGTGAGAAATATGAGAATGACTAGAGCGAGGGTAGGTCTGATGAAGGACAGTAGCGGGAGGTTGTGTATTGAGTCTGAAGAGATAGGAGAGGTCTTGAACAAGTATTTTTCTTCAGTATTTACAAATGAGAGGGGCCATATTGTTGGAGAGGACAGTGTGAAACAGACTGGTAAGCTCGAGGAGATACTTGTTAGGAAGGAAGATGTGTTGGGCATTTTGAAAAACTTGAGGATAGCCAAGTCCCCCGGGCCTGACGGGATATATCCAAGGATTCTATGGGAGGCAAGAAATGAAATTGCAGAGCCATTGGCAATGATCTTTTCATCCTCGCTGTCAACAGGGGTGGTACCAGAGGATTGGAGAGTGGCGAATGTCGTGTCCCTGTTCAAAAAAGGGAATCGGGGTAACCCTTGGAATTACAGGCCAGTTAGTCTTACTTCGGTGGTAGGCAAAGTAATGGAAAGGGTACTGAGGGATAGTATTTCTGAGCATCTGGAAAGACACTGCTTGATTAGGGATAGTCAGCACGGATTTGTGAGGGGTAGGTCTTGCCTGACAAGTCTTATTGACTTTTTTGAGGAGGTGACCAAGCAAGTGGATGAAGGTAAAGCAGTGGATGTGGTGTACATGGATTTTAGTAAGGCATTTGATAAGGTTCCCCATGGTAGGCTTATGCAGAAAGTAAGGAGGCATGGGATAGTGGGAAATTTGGCCAGTTGGATAACGAACTGGCTAACCGATAGAAGACAGAGAGTGGTGGTGGATGGCAAATATTCAGCCTGGAGCCCAGATACCAGTGGCATACCACAGGGATCAGTTCTGGATCCTCTGCTGTTTGTGATTTTCATTAACGACTTGGATGAGGGAGTTGAAGGGTGGGTCAGTAAATTTGCAGATGATACGAAGATTGGTGGTGTTGTGGATAGTGAGGAGGGCTGTTGTCGGCTTCAAAGTGACGTAGATAGGATGCAGAGCTGGGCTGAGAAGTGGCAGATGGAGTTTAACCCTGACAAGTGTGAGGTTGTCCATTTTGGAAGGACAAATATGAATGCGGAATACAGGGTTAACGGTAGGGTTCTTGGCAATGTAGAGGAGCAGAGAGATCTTGGGGTCTATGTTCATAGATCTTTGAAAGTTGCCACTCAAGTGGATAGAGCTGTGAAGAAGGCCGATGGTATGCTAGCGTTCATTAGCAGAGGGATTGAATTTAAGAGTCGTGAGGTGATGATGCAGCTGTACAAAACCTTGGTCAGGCCACATTTGGAGTACTGTGTGCAGTTCTGGTCACCTCATTTTAGGAAGGATGTGGAAGCTTTGTAAAAGGTGCAAAGGAGATTTACCAGGATGTTGCCTGGAATGGAGAGACGGTCTTACGAGGAAAGGTTGAGGGTGCTAGGCCTTTTCTCATTAAAACGGAGAAGGATGAGGGGCGACTTGATAGAGGTTTATAAGATGATCAGGGGAATAGATAGAGTAGACAGTCAGAGACTTTTTCCCCGGGTGGAACACACCATTACAAGGGGACATAAATTTAAGGTAAATGGTGGAAGATATAGGGGGGATGTCAGAGGTAGGTTCTTTACCCAGAGAGTAGTGGGGGCATGGAATGCACTGTCTGTGGAAGTAGTTGAGTCGGAAACGTTAGGGACCTTCAAGCGGCTATTGGATAGGTACATGGATTAAGGTAGAATAATGGAGTGTAGATTAATTTCTTTTTAAGGGCAGCACGGTAGCATTGTGGATAGCACAATTGCTTCACAGCTCCAGGGTCCCAAGTTCGATTTTGACTTGGGTCACTGTCTGTGTGGAGTCTGCACATCCTCCCCGTGTGTGCGTGGGTTTCCTCCGGGTGCTCCGGTTTCCTCCCACAGTCCAAAGATGTGCAGGTTGGGTGGATTGGCCATGATAAATTGCCCTTAGTGTCCAAAATTCTATGATTAACGTAGGATAAAAGTTCGGCCCAACATCGTGGGCCGAAGGGCCTGTTCTATGCTGTATTTCTCTCTCTCTCATGTTGTAGGGAACCTCTTCATTGGGCCTTGGGGCCTCTGATTCTAATGGTAGCCTGCACCTTCTCCCAACCCCGTGGCCTGCTGCCAGAAGACCAACTTCACAGTTTGTGGGGAAACAGCTGTTGCCATTGTTAAATGACATCTTAGTGGGCTTTATTTGCTCTAATTGGCTGCTTAACTCCATGGAGCTTTCCTTTTGCCCATGAGAGTCACATTTTTGATTAAATGAGGCCTAACTATCTACCCTGTGCATATTTCCAATACAAAGGTGATACATTTGAAATCTTTGAATATGCAGCCTTTAGAATTTCCTTACTCACCTTAATACGCTCCATCTAACCATCAAATTCAATTTTGAGATGGAGCAGTCCAACTCACTCCTGTTCCTCAATGTGCTTGGTGAGAAATCTGCTAATGGTTCTATTGTCCATAGCAAGCCTACCTTCACTGGTCAATATACCAGTGCACTGTAAGATGAACCTTGTTCCAATCTTATGAGTAGGGCCTTAAATATCAGCAATATCTAATATTTAAGGAACAAACATATGCATTGCAACTCTGAAACACCCTTTCTGACATAAAAACACAACAAGAAAAGTGGCCTTACAAAAGAAATTAAGGATAGTATTAAATCCAAAGAGGAGTCCTATAAAGTTCTATAAAGTAGCAAGCCTGAGAATTGGAAGTAGTTCAGTCTTCAGAAAATGAGAACAAAGAGGTTGTTTAAGAGGGAAAAAATGGAGTATGAGAGTAAACTTGCAAGTAACAGAAAAACAGACTGCAAAAGGTTCTATAACTATTTAAAAAGAACAAAGAACAAAGAGCAATACAGCACAGGAACAGGCCCTTCGGCACTCCAAGCCTGCACCGACCATGGTGCCTAAACTAAAACCATATGCACTTACGGAGTCCGTATCCTTCCATTCCCACCCTATTCATATATTTGTCTAGATGCCCCTTAAATGCCGCTATCGTATCTGCTCCCACCACCTCCCCAGGCAGCACGTTCCATATATTTACCACTCTCCGTGTAAAAAGCTTGCCTCGCACATCTGTTCTAAACTTTTCCCCACGCACTTTAAACCCATGTCCCCTAGTACTTGGCTCTCCTACCCTGGGAAAGAGCATCTGACTATCCATACTGTCCATGCCACTCATAATCTTGTCGACCTCTATCAGGCCTCTTCTCAACCTCCGACGTCTCAGTGAGAACAAACCAAGTTTACCTCACCTCTCCTCATAGCTAATGCCCCCCATACCAGGCAGCATCCTAGTAAACAACTTCTGTACCCTCTCCAAAGCATTCAAATCCTTCTGGTAGTGTGACGACCAGAATTGTACACAATATTCAAAATTAGGCCTAACTAAGGTCCTTTACAGCTGCAACACGACTTGCCATTTTTTATATTCAATGCCCCGGACAATGAAGGCCAGCATGCCGTATGCCTTCTTGACCACTTTATCCACATGTACTGACACTTTCAGTGATCTATGGACATGCACGCCCAGATCTATCTGCCTGTTCGCACTTGTAAGAGTTCTACCATTTATTGTGTAATTCCTACATGCATTGGACCTTACAAAGTGCATTACCTCACACTTGTCCGGATAAAACTCCATCTGCCATTTCTCCGCCCAAGACTCCAACCAGTTTATATCCTGCTGTATTCTCTGACAATCCTCTTCACTATCCGCAACTCCATCAATTTTTGTGTTGTCTGCGTACTTACCAATCAGACCAGCTACATTTTCTTCCAAATCATTTATATACACCACGAATAACAAAGACCCCAGAACTGATCCCTGTGGAATGTCGCTAGTCACAGCCTTCCATTCAGAAAAGCACCCTTCTACTTCTACCCTCTGTCTTCTGTGCCTAAGCCAGTTCTGTATCCATCTTGCCAGCTCTCCTCTGATCCCATGTGACTTCACCTTCTAAAAATGGGATTAGTGAAAACAAATGTAGGTCCATTACAGTCTGAAACAGGAGAATTTATAATAGCAAAGAAGGAAACGGCGAGGAACAGGGTGCTGCACAAATGCTACATTAGTTTGGTCTTCATGGAGGAAAACACAAATAACTTTCCATAAATGCTAAGGAACCAAGGGGCTAGAGAAAGAGGAATTGAAGAAAATTAGTATTGCAAGAAAAATAGTGTTCAATAAATTAGTGGGACAAATACTGATAAATCCCTAGGGCTCGATTATCTACCTCACAGAGTACTAAAGGACCTAGCCATGGAAATAGTGGATGGGTTGGCTAACATCTTCCAAAATTCCGGAAGTTTGGAATGTAACTATTTAAAAAAAGAGGGAGGAAACAAACAGGCAATTACAGACTGGTTAGCCTAGATAAGGGTGAACCAGTCGATGTGGTTCTTTTGTATTTTGATAAAGCTTTTGATAAAGCCCAGGAAAGATGTTAGTGTGCAAGATTAAAGCACCTGGGATTCGGGGTAATACATTGGCATGGATTGAGAATTGGTTAACACACCGGAAATAGAGAATAGGATTAAATAGGTCTCCTTCAAAGTGGCAGGCAGTGCTTGGGCCCCAATGTTTCACAATATACATCAGTGATTTGGCTAAGGGAACCAAAAGTAATATTTCCAAGTTCGTTGATGACATGAAACCTGTTCGGAATACGAGTGATGAGGAGGATTTTAACAAGCTTTCAGGTGAATTTGACAAATTGAGGAAATGTTTAAATGCATGGCAGATGCAGAATAATGTGGATTAATGTGAAGTTATCCACTTCAGGCAGAGAAATGGAATGCCAGAGTATTATTTAAATCGTGATAGATTGGGAAACGCTGACATACAAAGGGATCTGAGTGTCCAAGTACACCAGTCACCGAAAACAAGTGTACAGATGCAGCAAGCAGTTAGGAAGGCAAATGGTATGTTGGCCTTCATTGCAAGAGGACTTGAGTATTGGAGCAAGGATATCTTACTGAAACTGTACAGGGCCTTGGTGAGACCACACCTGTTCTCTTTATCTAAGAAAATACATACTTGCCAAAGAGGGAGTGCAGCGATGGTCCACCAATCTGATTCATGGGCTGGCATATGAGGAGAGCTTGGGTCGACTGGACCGTTAATCACTGGAATCTAGAAGAATGAGAAGGGGTATAATTGAAACATATAACGTTTTGGCAGGACTGGACAGACTAGATGCAGGGATGTAGTTACGTCTGGCTGTATGGATTGTAGAACAAGGGATCACAGTCTCAGGATAGGTGGTCGGCCATTTCGGACTGATATGAGGAAAAAATTCTTCACTCAGAGGGTGAAGCTATAGAATTCTCCACCACAAAAAGCTGTGGAGGACAAGTCACTGAATATACTTCAGGAAATAGATAGATTTCTAGACTCTAAAGATGTCAGAGGTTATAAGAGGAGTGCGGGAGTATGGTGTTGAGATAAAGGATGAGCCATGATCATATTGAATGGTGGAGCAGGACTGAATTGCCTACTCCTGCTTCTAGTTTCTTGCAAACCTGATGAACAAATAAAATGCATCAAAGCTATATTTTGGGACAATGGCTATCCTGATCAGATCATTCATTGTTCACGGTGTATCATGCAAACTTGCAAATAGACCAAATACACTGGAAAGGCAAAGTATCTCAAATGCTTGCAGAACAGAAAGCCGGTTCATGTTGCTACAATGGAGCGGCTGTGCAAGTAGCATTTCCACTAACAGAATGCTGCTGTCAGTCCAAAAAGACGTTGGGCAGGATTCTCCGTTGGGTGACTAAGGACTGTATTCTCTGATCGCCAATGCTGAAATAGATGAGACCTCTTAAAACTGAATAGCTAGGATAACACTAGAATAGTTCTACATAAGTTAGTTTATTAAGGATTGAGATTATTCATAGAAAGTATACCCATCAATCATTATTAACCATTAAACCTGTATTTTAGGACATAGCAGCGATAATCATGTAAACTCTAGCTACAAGCAGTGGCCACAATGCATGATGGGATTTAAACTAGCTAACGTGCCCATGTTTTTGACGGGAAAGTGGGGTCAGCAGATTACACAATCGACTTAGTAAACAATTTTTATCAGTGGACCCAATATCCTGTTTCAAACCATCCATCAAGTAAAGAGCAAACCAGCTCTGGTATACTGTCCCTGGATGAACAATACGTTGGACAGGAACTGACTGCGATACAGAGTTGGCAATGTCCGAAACACAACTTTAAAATGGACACAAGATCCTGGTAAACAACAGGTGACAGAATGGGCTTAAATCATGGACTGATCACTGGATAATATAGAAGTGACAGCCCCAAGGATTGGATCAAGTCCAACTGGAGTGGGCTATTGATTTTTGGGAAATCGTATAATTGATGTGTTCAGCAGATTATTCTTGGCATTTATCCAGATCCATCTCTCATCTACACAAAATCAAACTTGGGATAATGAAGTCATCTTAACCAGGTTGTATGTCTGCTCTGTTTCTAAGCTAAGCCATAGCGATGATGATGCTGGCTACCCATCCTGGCCACCCTGAGGAGGTTGTGCACCTTTTTCCAAGCACTGCAGACCAGTCCTGGTGTGGGGGCCCACAGCACTCACAATCTCGGCCACCTAGGTCCAGGCCCGGTGGTGGGTCTTCTCCTCCCACCGTGAGGAACAGGGTACTGCACAAATGCTATACAAATGCATACCTCCTAAAACCCTATGCAGCTAACTAATGGAGAGGTCATCCATATTCCTTTATCATTACTCTCAGCATTGAGGAAACAAACATGGGAGGTAATAGTTTAAATTTCTGTTTAAAATTCTGGCTCAACCGGCATAGAGCAGGGGTGCAAGAGGTAGCTTTTGACGATGGGATAGATCACTGTATTGGTCAACAGCATTTCAAGTTGGACAATCCCAGCCAGTAAGATATGGACTCACCAACATCTGCTTTTCTGTCTAGATACAGGAGAAGAAAGGATTTTTATCTCAAACAACTGACAAAACTTTAGTACCCATCCAACAAAGGAGACATTTTCTGGTTTGAAAGCTGCAACCAAACCTGGGATAGACAATGGCTCATATTTTCCAGTGAGTGTACGTAAGACAGCCTTGATGGACTGTGAGCTATGTAATTTGATGTCAACATTGTTGCTCTGCAGGAGACCAGATTAGCCATCACAAGCTCAATACATGAGGCTAACTACTTTATATGGACAGGGCAAGATTACAAGTCAAGAACATGGTATAGGCTTTGCAGTCAGCAACGTGGTCAACTGAGTCACCAGTAGCAACATCCGAATATCTCATATCTCAGCACCTATTACCTTGTTGGTGGCCTTGTCAACCTCACCTGTGCTTATGCCTCAACATTGGATATCAGAGCCTTAGACAAAGGTCAATTCTATGGCTCTCTAATAATGTTCTGGAGCACAACCCAAATGCTGAGAAGTTATTCATCCTGGGTGATTCCAGTGCCTGTGTTGGGTCTCACAGAGATTCAATACCAATGTGACCTTGTCATCATGGGGTGGGCAAGATCAATGATAATGGATAATAACTTCCCGAGTTAGAATGAACTCTGCATCATTAATGCTTTCTGTCAGGCAAACATCACCACCAGGTATCACAGCATTATCCACGATCTGACCATTGGCACCAATTTGTCCTGATATGCCCAGAATTCTTTATTATCCCATCCCTACCATAATGCAGATAGCACCATCATCTTGTCAACAGCAGAGTGATGGTGCAAACCTGAAAATTCCACCTCCAAACATGACAACTCACATGCATCAACATCCCTGATACAAGAAATAAGACTAAATACCCGCAGTTCACATTGGCGCTTACCAGACTTACCCGAAAATGCCAATGTTTACATTGATGAAACTTGAAAGTCTCTGAGTTGGATCATTTATGACACAGAGACAGAATCATTTGGTAAAGGTAGAACCTGCAACAAAAGCTGGTTTGAGGCCTACTCAACAGAGATGACATCTGTCATTGAAGCAGAAAGCCAAGCCTACCTGATGCACAGTGTAAACCCAACAGTTAGACCACTGTGTTACCTGAAAGTAGCCAAAGCAGTTGGGCAAAAGACAATAAGACGCTTCCCAAATAAACACTGGATCAACCAATGTCAAGAAATCCAAACTGCCTGTGACATCAGTCATCTACTTGCTATGTATGAAGGGATCAAGAGGGTGTGTTGTCCTACCATCACCCAGTTGCCCCCTTGAACCTGGTAGATGGTGAAGTACTCACCAACAGAAGTAAGCAGGTATTCTGCTGAGTTGAACACTACTGTCACCTCTACTGCCATGATATGGACATCTCCCAGATTGCGCTTGAGCTCTCCTACAGCTTTCTATAAATGTAGAACACTTATCATTGAACTTGAAAAAGATATGAATTCCTTAGAAAACAGAAAAGCACTCAGCAAGTATGGAATTCCAGTTGAAATCCTTAAGCATGGGAAGTCCCAGCTACTGCCACACCTTCATGGCCTCCTTCTTCTCTGTTACAGGCAAGGTCTTTTTACCCAGGATATGTGTGACACAAAGATCATCACATTTTACATAAATGAAGGTGACAGAAGAGATTCCAACAACTACAGGGATCTCTCACTCCTCAGCATGACTGGGAAAACCTTTGATCGGATCATGCTGAAAAGACCCCATCAACTTGCAGACCAAGTCTACCTAGGAAAACCGTGCATTCTCCATGCTCGGATATCTACATGGACATTAGGATTTTCTCCAAATGCCAACTACAAGAGAAGTGTTGGGAACAGGACATAGCTCTCTACTTTGCACTTGTAGATGTGGTGCAAGCTACAAGCTGGGATGTGTCTGCCTACCATCCTGCAAAAGTGCCCAAACCAGGAAAATTCACTGCCTGATGAGTGCTCGCATACTTGGGAACTCTGCCTTTGAGTGGATTGCTGCATTCCTCTTTTGTCCTTCCCTGAGGCCAAGAATGAACCATTGTCATTGAACATGAAATTGTTGAGCTTGATAACTGTACGTCATCCATGTTTCAGAGGATACAACAACATGCCAAGGGCACAGGTCTCATAAACCAGCACCGTGATCCTAAGGGTCAGATAACTGTTTCAGCTTGGGTGATGGTAGGACCATCTTGATAGCAAGTAGACAAGAAAAAATCTCTGTACCAAAGCTCCTGAGTTGCATCTGCTCCTTTCATGACAAGTACTATCCAGATTGACTGCTCCACCCGCTGCAGGGTGAAGAGTGAAATGAAGTAGCACTGTATCCGAGTCCCCACTTTTTTGGTATTTTTTTTACCATCCTCCTGACCTTTGCTTTCCCTGCAGGTATGGAAGGAGTTTACATATATAGTGCATCAGAAAACAAATTCTATTATCTATGAATATTGAAAATGAAAACAGAATACAGCATGTCTTGATCAGGGAACACCTCTGTGCTGACGATGCCACACAAGTTGTTCCCACAGAAACTTAGCTATGAAGACTCATAAACTGTCTCTCCTGTCTCTCTAAATTGTGCTCCCTTACTGTAACCGTCAAGAAAACTGTGGTTATGCAACAGGGTGGTGTATTTCTTCCCTTGATCACAATAAATAATTCTGCTGGAGGTGGTTACCAATTCTGCTTCCTTGGGTGTATGGTGACAGAAAACATGCCTCTTGATTCAGAGTTTGTCACACACACAGGGAAAGCAGCTAACCCCTTTGGCCAATGCATGAAACAATTAGCTGATCCTTAGGACCAAGATGCTGGATGTGTCCTTGGCACATTGATTAACTTGCAAAACATGGATTGCGTACAGCTATCAAGCTCATCGATTTTCATCTTCGATGTCTACAGTTCATTCTTGGCATTTTAGGGAATGACAAAATATGATTGCAGCAATCCACTGAAAGGCAGATGTCCCAAGTATACTAGCATTCATCCAGCAGTGGTGACTTTGCTGTCTTGGGCACATTTGCAGGAAGGTAGACAAACATATTCCCATGGAAATGATGTGGTAGCCTGAGCCAGAAGACCAGCAGAATGCCCAATATGTTAGGCACAAATCTCCGGCCACGTGCATCGTGCATCGTGGCCGGTGAATGCAAAGAAAGCCCTCCGTCAAGCCTCTCGACAGCCTCCTCACTTCCTGGGATTCTCCGACGCCTTGAGTCCGAAACCTGCCCCAAATGGGCTTGACCGAATGACGGTCACAGAAGTAGATCGTAAACCTACTTCCGACCTACCTGCGCGGGATCCACTGGCCTCCCCAGGGAGGCAGCAGCCTGGTGCCAAGCAGTGCTGGTCCACACAATCATGGACCAGGCGGAAAGGCACCCAGGGCATCTCCCGGGCCAGGGTGGTCAGGGTAAGTGCAGGGTAGTTCCCTGGCCCTCCCCCTGGAACGCGGGCATCTTGGCAGTTCCCAGCAGGCACTTTGGCAGTGCCAAGGTGTCAGGATGGCACTGCAAAGCCAGCTGGAGCACTGCCTGGGTGCCAGGGTGGCAGTGCAAGGGTGCCAAGTGCGAGGGTGACACTGCCAAGGGCTGGGGGCGAGGGGTGTCTTTCCCATAAAAATTAGAGCGGAGGGGGGTTTTGAAAGGTGGTAGAATGCAAGGCAGGTAAGTAGGGGCCTCTGGGAAGTTGGGGAGTGATGGGTGGGGGTCCTGGAAGAGAGGGGTACTGTAAGGTGGCTTGGGGAGGGCTAGAAGAGGGGGGTCCCCCAGGGACCCATAGTGGGGTATTCTCACTTGGGGGTTGTGGAGTAATGCCCATGTGTGTGTGTGGGGGGGGGGGGGGGGGGGGGGGGGGGGGGTGCTATTTCCCATAGGTGGGGGTGTCGGTTACCCACATGCTCACTTAGAGATTGGGACGCCCTTTCAAAATGGCGGCCCAATCTCTGAGTTTAGCTCCCCGGTGCTGAAAAACAATTCTAAGTGTGGGCTAAACTGGTGAGAAATTCCCTAGGGTCCAAAAAAGTGACTAAGTGTCATTGAATAGCGGTGGGGAACTCGCCAGCAGAGCTGGCGGAAAACTCCCTGAAAAACCAGCCACAGATTAACTTAGACATTTTTGGGGAGAATCAGGCCTGCTGGGTGCTTGCAAACATGACGTGTAGGCCCCAAACATCGATTTTCTCATGTGGGAGGCACTAAGCAACAACAGAGAGAAATGGTGCTATCACCTGTGGATCAGCATGCACCATGATGATCAGTGGCTGCAACAGTTTGGTAACAGGCATCAATGCCAAAAACAGCAACCCACAACAACACCTGAGAACCATCTTATATGTGGCACTTGTGGCAGAACATTCCTCTTCAGCCATCAGTGAAAGTACACCAGGTGGAATGATCCCATCGCCAATGGATTTACTGCATGCCCATTATCACACATAGATGGAAGGATGCTGACAACTATAGGAGAATTACAAGATAGAACATTGGGTAGAAAATTAATTGGATAGGGAGACATTTATGATGCGAGAAAGTAGGATAAATAGATGGAAAAAATGAATGAAAGAAGGAAGGGTGGATAGAAAGATAGGTTGAAAATTAGATGGACAGATGGACATGAAGTAACAGAGATAAAACAACAGGTAGATAGATAGTTAAAAATTGAAAAATATAGTTTATCCAAGGAAAGACAAAGATATACCAATGTTGTTCAGGTCAATAAGTAACTGGGGTAGAATCAATGACATGATGGATTACATCTGCTTTTTGGCAGCAACAAGGCTAATTGCCGAAATGACCTTTTTTGTGACAATTCTTTCTTCGTTCTAATCTTTCAAGCTGAGTAGAAATTTTTTTAAAGAAATAGAGTGTCGTGGCTCGAGACATACAATGGAGGTTTCTCGTAGTAAACCAGAGGGGTTTATTGATGAAAGGCAAAAGCACTTAAATAACAGGCACAGAACACAGTGGTCCGTAACTTGCGGCCAGCAGCGGGAAGCCACAGGCCACCGATTGTAATAGAGAAATCTGTGAGCTTACCTGCATTCTAATGATTTGTCCAACCTTCCTTTCCCTTCGGCCTTAAGTGATCTGGTCTGTGCAGGCTCTAACATGCTGCAGGAGGAGTTCAGCCAGGCCCCCTTATGACACAACCAGCTTGGGAAGGCCCATTGAGGGCAGACATTTAAACAACAGATTTATATTGAAGAGAAAAGGTTGGGAGACATGGTAGCGCAGTGGTTAACACTCCCACACAATCAATGTTTCATAGATTATAGAATCATAGAATCCCTACAGTGCAGAAGGAGGCCATTTGGCCCATCACATCTGCACCAACCCTTGAGAAGATCACCCTACCTAGGCCCACGCACGCACCCCATCCCCCTAACCCCAACCAACCTTTTCAACACTATGGGGCAATTTAGCATGGCTAATCCATCTAACCTGCACATCTTTGGACTGTGGGAGGAAACCGGAGCACCCGGAGGAAATTCACGCAGACACATGGGGAAAGTGCAAACTCCACACAGACAGTCGTCGCATGTCGAAACTGAACTTGTGGCCCTGGTACTGTGAAGCAGCAGTGCTAATTACTGTGCCACCGTGCTGCCCAGTTTCCTATCAGGAGATAGGGGATGAAGGAGAGGGGATGGAGTTGAAGGACAGATGGATGGATGGATGAATTTGTTTATTGTCACGTGTACCGAGGTACAGTGAAAAGTATTGTTCTGCATACAGTTCAGATAGATCATTCAATAACTGAAAAGAAAATACATACGGAAAACATAAAATACACAATGTAAATGCATAGACACAGGCATCAGGTGAAACATGCAGGAGTATAGTACTACTCAGTGGAGAATATGTGTGAAGAGATCAGATCAGTCCATAAGACGGTAGTTTAGGAGTCTGGTAACAGCAGGGAAGAAGCTGGTTTTGAATCTGTTGGTGCTTTTTCTCAGTCTTTTGTATCTCCTGCCCAATGGAAGAAGTTAGAAGAGTGAATAAGCCGGGTGGAAGGGGGTCTTTGATTATGCTGCCCACTTTCATAAGGTAGCGGGAGGTGTGGATGGAGTCAATGGATTGGAGGTGGGTTTGTGTAATGGACTGGGCGGTGTTCATGACTCTCTGTGGTTTCTTACGGGTTTGGGCCGAGCAGTTGCCATACCAGCCAGTGGTGCAGCTGGATAGAATGCTTTCTCTGGTGCATCTGTAAAGGTTGCCAAATTTCCTTAGTTTCCTGAGATAGTATAGGTGCTTTTTTAGCCGTAGCATCGACTTGGGTGAACCAAGTCAGATTTTTGGTGGTGTGCACACCTAGGAATTTGAAGCTGTCGATCATCTCCACCTCGGCCCCGTTGATGCTGACAGGGGTGTGTACAATACCTTGCTTCCTGAAGTCAATGACCAGCTCTTTAGTTTTGATGACATTGAGGGAGAGATTGTTGCCATTAAACCACTCCACTAGGTTCTCTATCTCCCTCCTATTTTTTGACTCATCGTTCTTCGAGATCCGACACACTACGGTCGTGTCATCAGCAAACGTGTCGGCGGATTTGGAGTTAAATTTTGCCACGCAGTCATGTGGGAATGGGGGAGTGAGGGATCAAGGATGAGGGGGTGAGGAGGGGTTGAGGAATATGGGGTGAGGGTAGGGATGGGGTAAGGTTTGGGGTTTGGAGCTGAGAGAGGAAGAATTGGGGATCTGGGAGGGTTGATGTGGGGGACTGAAGGGGAGGGGTAGGGGCAAGGGAGGTTGGGTGAGGGATTGGGGTGAGCGTGGAGGGATCAATGGCTCAGGCAGGGTGGGGGGAGCCAGTGAGGAAGAGGGGTTTGGAGGTGAGTGAGGAGGAGTAAGACAAGGGAGAAAAGATGAGAGTGTTAAACTGTTGCGATCCTAGTTCTCACCGCCTGTGGTTTAGATTTAAAACTGTACACCTCCAATTCCAGCTCCACCCATGTTACAGCTGTTAGGGTTCACACTTTCTCCAGTATGACCTCCCGAACACTGGATGCCAACTGCTGCATGCATCAGAACTACAACTCCCATCAGGCACCATGGGCCGGGTCTCCGTTGTTTCCATACTGTCACTCCTCATTGCCCAGGTGCGCAAAGCCAGATGGGTATGGTGGTTCTAACTAGTGATTGTGACAGGAAAGAGCTGCCCCTCCTCTGCGATTGACTCAGTGGAGGAATTGGCATGTCAATTCTGGAAGGGATTTCAAAGTAGTTCTGCCCTGATTGGCTGTGAGAGGCCCACTCATCATTTTAGTGGCCCCTATCATTTGGGGGCCCTGTGCCTAGGCTTGGTGTATTTCATTGTAAGTCCGCCCCTAGTTAATTGATTTTATTTGAAAACAAGTAATGATTTATGTCAGAAGAACATGCATTTATTGGCACCAGAATTGAACTCTGGTAAACCATCTAATATGTTCAACAATGGCCTTAAACAAAACTAAAAATTAGTGCTATTTTCCCATAGTGTAGAGAATGTACAGAATAGGCTCTGCAAAACAATTTTATTTTATTCTGATTTATTCCTTTATGAAGCCACAGTTAGCCCTTGGATTCTTAGAGCATCAAACAATGTTTCTCAGTTCAATCTCCTCAAATTTAGATTCAATTGTGCTTCTTTCACCCGCCGCCCCCCCCCCCCCCCCCCCCCCCCCCCCTCTTTCTCCCCTTCCCCTCCCTTATCTTTCCCCCACCTGGGCACCAGGCATGTGGAATACATGCAAGCTGTGCTGAACCTGCAGTGATCTAAACTGCTCTGTACTGCTGGAGCCAAGTCACTTACAAAAGCCAGATGGCCAACCAGTGTAGTCCTGTGATCTACAGGACATTGTGTCTGGCAAGCGGGAGGGAGGTCAGGCATTGCCTGAGGCCAGTAGCAGCAGGAATAGTTGCCCATAACATATGGCCTACTGGCTACTGCCCAATAACAGTAATAAGGAGACCTGCGATAATAATCCTTATTACAGGAAGAGAAAAATAAATACTTTGGCATCTGTTGTCATGGATGCTGCCCCTCTGCTAGCCAAGGGATATGAACATGCATACTGACATATAGATGATGCGCCGGACCTCAAATCCATTTCCTCTGGCATCCCTCAAGTTGAACATTATTTTGATTTGTCTGAGGAAAATGAGAGAATACCAACTTCCACCTCACTCATTACTCTTGGCCTGTGCCAGTAGTCAATAAAAGGAGATAATTACTGTTGTACTCTTGATTGCCTGTTGGCGAAGGATGAGACCAGAGCCAGTCTTTACTTGCAATAGATTTATTCACAGAGTGAAACATTACGGATACCTCCTCACATGACCCAAACCCTGAGTCATCGGTTGCCTCTTTATGCTCTTTTGTCTTCTTTCAAGTAAAACAAATCAACAAATAGTTCCATGATCAGCACCTTAAAGGGCACAATAACAAAAAGCAGAACATTTTGCTGGAGGGGGCCTCTCTCTTCTCCCCTCACTCTTTTTCTCATGTCCCTTCTTGATACTTCCCTGGGTTCCTTTCTTGCTGACCCCCACCCCGTTCCTATCTGTTCTGTGCTATCCTGTCTACCCTCATTGGTCCCCCTTTCTTCCTAATCACTACTGGCTTCGAACAGGTCTTGTAATATGCTAATGAATATCCTCACACTGTGTGGAAGCCCTCGTCTGATCCTCGGATGGTGTATTTGATTATCTCCAGGTAGAGAAGTTCTGACGGTTTGCCAGCCAGTCTGCATTTGTTGGTGATGCTGCTGATCATCAGCCGAGCAGGATTCTCCGGTGTACGATTAAGGAAGCAAGAACAAGGACATCGATCCTCTTCCTCATATGTAATTCTTTCTCCTCCGACATCCTGAAGACTACCACTCTTGGGCACGGCTCCTACCTTACCCCCACAAACTTGGACGTTGCCTCAGAGAAGGCAGTCTAGAACCCGACAAGTCTGGGGCAGGCCCACAGCATGTGGGAGAGATTGGCCAGGCCTCCCTGGAACTGTGCACGTTATCCTCCACCTCCAAGAAGAACCTGTTCATTCGATTTCTGGTTAGGTGCGCTCTACACCACTTTAAACTGCATGAGGCTGAGCTTTGCACAGGTGGAGATGGAGTTCACTCTACTTTGTGCTTCGCTCCAGAGTCCGTGCCCTACTTCCGTCCCAAGTTAGTCCTCCCATTTCTGTGTTACTCTGCCTAATGGTGTTCTCGCACTTTCTAAAAGTCGTCGTAAATGTCCTCGCAGTTCTCCTTCTCCATACTGTCTGCGTCTAGCAGTTCTTCCAGCAATGTGTCTCTCGGGGCCCTAGGGTAACTCACCATCCCATTGCGGAGAAGGTTTTTGATTTGTAAATGTTGGAGCTCCTGTCCATTCGGTAGCTCCAGTGTCTCCGTTAGCTCATCTCGGGTGGCGAGTCTGTCCCCCATGTAAATGTCCCTGATTGCTAGCATCCCCCATCCTGTCTCCAGTTCTTAAAAGGGGCATCTAGCATGGCTGGTGGGAATTTGTGGTTATCGCAAATGGGGGCCATGGTGGACATCTCAGTTAAGCCGAAGTGTTGTCTCATCTGGTTCCATGTTTTTAGTGTGGCTACCACCACTGGGGGGGACATGTATTTTGCCGGGCAGTATGGGAATGCTGCTGTGGCATGGCTCCCATTCCCCTTACAGGAGGACTCCTCCAGCCTTACCCATTCCACACTCGGTTCCCTGACCATCTGTAAGAGATCTACCATGTGGAATTAGTGAGGAATTTGCGACACGAAAACTCAGTAGAAATTTGAGTCAAAACTTCTCGGATGCAAACAAGAATTGTTTATTGCCTTTATTTGATTACAATTGAGAGTCACTTAAATTTTATTCTCTAATAAGTCCGGCCAGCAAAAAGGACTTAAAGAGAAGCAACTTGTACACAATTTAACTTTCAAAATAATACAGAAATGGTTTCTTGCTTACGGCACAACAGCTTGCATTTACTTCAAGAGTTAGAGTGGAAAAGTGAAAAATAGAGATAGCGAATAGTTTAGATCAAAGTACAGATGATTCATGAATAAAGATGGCCGTACGGACCTTCACAGTTATAGGAAATCATATCAGTCTTTAGCCATCTATCTACACCTCTAAGTCATCCTAATTGGTTTGGGTTAGAATCAAATAAGTTTGATTTGACGGTTAGCTGTCAATCTTTAATGTGCAACATTAACTTGAAATGTTTCATGTCTGAATACTTGTGCATGTTATGGAATGCAATTCTGTGCTGTTATCACGACCAGTTTAAACTGGACTTCTGCTGACTTAGCTGTTAGCCCCATTGTAGACAATAGCGCCTTAATTTTGCTATGGTGCCTGCCCTGTCCTTGGATTGATATCTGGTACGGCTTGTGTTTTAATGTCACACTGTCTTGCAAATGTATTTGCTAGAACAATGGAGCTCAGTAAAAGTGAATTATGCTGTGTCATGCTGCTTTGTGTCTCTATTGAAGCTCTATGTTTTGAGATGACCTGAGGTTATGAGTGAATTTAAAATGGGTATTTAAAACAGGAGCTTAATATTTTATGCTAAATAGCCATCTTTTACCTATCAGGTGCGTTAGAAAATAGTTGGTTTCTACACCATCCCCTCACTCTCTTGGCTGTGGATGCCCAGTGGTAGCATTGCAAGTTCGGGAGGGCTATGCCGCCCATGTTTCTTCTCCTCTGCAATGTAGTCTTGGGAATTCTTTGTCAATCTGCCAGCACTGTGTACAGTTGAGGAGCTGCTCGCCTCAGCAAGGGCCAGGTTTGAGTGAGAATAGTTAGTGGGGAATCATGCTTGGCTCAGGTGTGTACACCTTGAGTGGGGTATTGCCTCTGGCAAGAGGGAAATTCTGTTGGCCAGGCCTCAATCAGGTGTTCACATGGTATTTCCAGTATTTAGGGCTGAATAATCAGAATTGGTGGTGGTGGTGCAGGGGAGTGC
Organism: Scyliorhinus canicula; assembly: GCF_902713615.1. Classification (NCBI taxonomy): domain Eukaryota; kingdom Metazoa; phylum Chordata; class Chondrichthyes; order Carcharhiniformes; family Scyliorhinidae; genus Scyliorhinus; species Scyliorhinus canicula. The sequence goes on along the minus strand of NC_052151.1, from coordinate 88,963,334 downwards.
CAGGGCAGAGGAATTGGTAGACTGTGTGCCCCTGCAGTACAGGAAGTGATACCCTTAACAGGCTTGCGGTGGAATCAGAGAACATGAGTAATGGGCTAAAGTAGGAGCTGGAACTGGAGACCTGGGGAGGAGAACTGGCGCTGGCATACAGCTGATAGGCACCCAGGAAGATAGTCTGAACATCGTGGAATTCCCCTGAGTCCAAAGAGCTCCAAAAAGCTGAAGATCTCATGTGCAGCTCAATGGTAAGGTATCTGGTTCACCTGGTCGAGGGAGGCTAGTGAAAGGATGACTATGGGAGCACCGGCTTTCAACTTTGCCCTGCTCACTCCAAGTCCAGTTTTAAGCCCAAGCCTAGTTAGCAAAGATTGATGATTGGAGATAATGGAAAAATGTTTGGGACCATGACCCAGCACTCTTGCAGAATTCAAGATAAACCTGGTTAAAAATTCAGAACAGGTCATCATTCAACATCTGAGCTCACAATGGTTTTTCTGTGTTTTATAGTGGAGAGCAATAGTCACTGTGGTGAATGTAACGTAGTAATTCACACTGTATTTACCAATACCATTGTAAGCGCAGTAGCGTTATCCGTCCACTAGGGGGAGTAGCTCTGGGAATGCTCAGGAGTTTGTACAGGGCTCCACGCTTGGCTCCGCCCACGACTCCTCCCTCTTGACTGCTGCATAAATAACCGTGTCCAGAGCCAGCCTGCAGTTCATCGAGAGTTCAACGGGTAACAGGCTGGCTCTGTAGTCAGTAGATTAAAACCACTGTTCATATCTTAAAGCACGTGTCTCGTGAATTGATGGTTCCATCAATTTAATCAACTTAAGAACAGTCAGGATCGATCATGGAATCAGCCCTCAAGCCTGGACGCCTGGAACTCGACCCACAGGATGCAGAGGTAAAAGAAATCTTCTCCCACTGGCTGCGGTGCTTTGAGGCCTACCTGGCAGAAGCGAGCACAGCCGAAACAACAGAGGAACAAAAGTTAAGTCTACTGCATGCGAGGGTGAGCCACAGAATCTCTACACAACTAAACATGGCTGGTTCATATACTGCAGCGCTAGCGATACTCGATAAGATGTATGTAAGGCCCATTAACAAAGTTTACGCATGCCATGTGTTCACGACTCGCCGCCAGCGGCCTACAGAATCACTCGCCGAATTTTTAAGAGAGCTCAATAATCTATCTAATGACTGTAACTATCAAGCGGTTACCGCGGCTGAACATAGAGAACTTGCTGTACGCGATGTTTTTGTAGCGGGGCTCAGGTCTAATTATGTGCGCCAACGACTGCTGGAAAAGGGGGCCCAAGACTTAGAAACAACTGCGGAAATTGCTACCACGATGGAGGTCTCCTTCCGCAGCCTCACCTCGTTCCCCGCGGACCCCGTGACCTAATCATGGGCCCCCGACCAGCGACTCCCCCAGGCCTGTGCCACGCAGCCGCTCAGCCACCAGGCTGCACCGGCCTGCCATTTCTGCGGCCAGAATCAGTACCCGCGGCAGCACTGCCTGGCCCGCAACGCGACCTGCAGCAGCTGCGGGCGGAAAGGCCACTATGCGAGAGTGTGCCTCGCAAAAAGGGCCCCAGCTTCCAACTCCCCAGCGGCACAAAGTAATCGCTCCCCACACACGCTGCAGCCTATGCCCCTACCCCGCCCCCTCCTGCCACGTGCGATCCATGGGGGCCGCCATCTTGGCAAACCTCCACCACGCGGCCGGCCACATGCAACTCATGGGGGCCGCCATCTTGGACGCCATCTTCCTCGCCACCCGCCATGTGCGATCCACGGGCCCGACCTGCATGTCCACGCTCGGACAACTCATCGGAAGTGTACGACCTCCCCGGGCGCTCGTCACGCGGCCCGCAACTCGGCGCAGTCACCCTGGATCAATCACGCCTGAAGCATCTGCGAAATTCGATGGCAGAGGTCCAAATCAACGGGTACAACACGCCATGCCTTTTTGACTCTGGGAGCTTCATACACGCAGACCTGGTAAGACGCTGTTCGCTCCCCGTTTTCCCCCGTGCGGCAAACTATCTCGCTCGCTTCAGGCTCCCATTCTGTACAGATCCAGGGGCGCAGCGCCGCGACACTCACAATCCGAGGCGCTAGCTACTCAAAATTTCAACTCTACGTTTTGCCCGACCTCTGCGCGCCACTCTTACTCGGCTTAGATTTTCAGTGTAACCTTAAGAGCCTCACCCTCAGCTTCGGCGGGCCCCTGCCCCCACTCACAATCTGCAGCCTCGCTACACTGCGAATCTCCCCCCCATCTCTCTTAGCCAATCTCACAACGGACTGTAAACCCATAGCCACTCGTAGCAGGCGGTATAGCCTGCAGGATAGGGTATTCATCAGATCAGAGTTCTGAAGGCTTCTCAGTGAGGGGATCATAGAGGCCAGCAATAGTCCCTGGAGAGCTCAGGTGGTGGTCGTTAAGACCGGGGAAAAATTCTGCATGGTTGTCGACTATAGTCAGACCATAAATAGATTTACGCTCCTCGACGCGTATCCCCTCCCCAGGATTGCAGACATGGTAAATCAGATCGCCCAGTATCGGGTCTTTTCCACGGTGGATCTGAAGTCTGCATACCACCAGCTCCCAATCCGCCCGGAGGACCACCACTACACGGCATTCGAGGCCGATGGCCGCCTCTTCCATTTCCTCCGGATCCCCTTCGGCGTCACTAATGGGGTCTCGGTGTTCCAACGAGCAATGGACCGAATGGTAGACCAGTACGGGCTGCGGGCCACGTTTCCGTACTTGGACAATGTCACCATCTGCGGCTATGACCAGCAGGACCACGAAGCCAACCTCCACCGTTTTTTCCAGACGGCACAGAAATTAAACATCACCGACAACAAAGAGAAATGCGTTTTCCGCACAAACAGACTGGCCATCCTCGGCTACATTGTTAAAAACGGAGTCCTGGGCCCAGACCCGGACCGTATGCGCCCCCTCTTAGAACTCCCCCTCCCCCATTGCCCCAAGGCCCTCAAACGGTGCTTGGGCCTCTTCTCCTACTACGCCCAGTGGGTCCCTCAATATGCGGACAAAGCCCGCCCACTCTTTAAGGCCACACAATTTCCCCTGTCAGCTGAGGCACGCCAGGCTTTCAACTGCATCAAGGAGGACATCGGCAAAGCGGCCATGCTGGCGGTGGATGAATCCACTCCATTCCAGGTTGAGAGCGACGCCTCAGAGGTAGCTCTAGCAGCCACACTAAATCAAGCAGGGAGACCAGTCATATTTTTCTCCCGTACCCTCTCCGCTTCAGAACTCTGACACTCCTCAGTCGAGAATGAAGCACAAGCCATTGTGGAGGCTATCCGTTACTGGAGGCACTACCTCGCAGGTAGGAGGTTCACCCTCATCACCGACCAACGATCGGTTGCCTTTATGTTTGACAACTCGCAAAGGGGCAAAATAAAAAATGATAAAATTCTTCAGTGGAGGATCGAACTCTCCACCTACAGCTATGCTATTAAGTATCGACCCGGGAAGCTCAACGAGCCTCCGGATGCCCTATCCCACGGGACATGCGCCAGCGCGCAGATTGACAGACTGTAAGTCATCCACAACGACCTCTGCCACCTGGGGGTCACCCGGCTAGCCCACTACATCAGAGCCCGAAACCTGCCTTTCTCCAACGAGGAGGTAAAAGAGGTCACCAGGGACTGCCCGATCTGTGCGGAGTGCAAACCGCACTTCTATAGACCAGACAGGGCCCACCTGGTCAAGGCTTCTAGGCCCTTTGAACGCCTCGCGATTGATTTCAAAGGGCCACTCCCCTCAACTAACAAGAACTAAACATCGTAGATGAGTTCTCCCGTTTCTCATTTGCTATCCCGTGCCCCGACATGACTTCCCACACAGTCATTAGGGCCCTGCATAGCATCTTCACACTGTTTGGTTTCCCCAGCTACGTGCACAGCGACCGGGGTTCATCCTTCATGAGCGACGAGCTGTGTCAGTACCTGCTCGACAAGGGCATTGCCTCGAGCAGGACTACCAGCTACAACCCCAGGGGGAACGGGCAGGTGGAGAGGGAGAACGCGACGGTCTGGAAGACTGTCCTACTGACCCTCTATTCTAGAAAGCTCCAAGTCTCCCAGTGGCAGGAAGTCCTCCTAGACGCGCTCCACGCTATTAGGTCCCTCTTATGCACAGCGACCAATCAGACCCCTCACGAGAGGCTCTTCATTTTTTCCAGGGGCACTACCACGGGTATCTCACTTCCGGCATGGCTGAGGACACCGGGCCCGGTACTCCTGAGCAAACACATCAGGGCACACAAAACCGACCCCCTTGTTGAGAAGGTGCGCCTGCATCACTCCAACCCCCAGTACGCCTTTGTCGAGTTCCCTGACGGCCGCCAGGACACAGTATCCCTCAGGGATCTGGCATCCGCCGGATCCAGCGCCCCCTCTACCCCCACAGAAGGACCCCTCACCCTACACCCCATGCTGCCGCCCCTCGCGCTCCCGAGCCCACGAGCTCGCTCCACCAGCTCCGTGCACCCGCGCGGCCAGCACCCAGCGACCCCAGTCCCCGGTCGAACCAGAAGAGTATGAAGCTCGGACACAACCCTCCCTGGAGTCGCCCATTGTACCCCAGCACACAACACCCATCCAGCCACCGCAAGAGGCTGCAACCCCGGTGCTCCGCAGATCACAGCAGACAGTTCGACCACCGGACAGACTTACTTTGTAGACCACCACCCCCGCCGGACTTGATTTTTTTGCAGGGGGTGAATGTGGTGAATGTAATGTAGTAATTCACACTGTATTTACCAATACCATTGTAAGCGCAGTAGCGTTATCCGACCACTAGGGGGAGTAGCTCTGGGAATGCTCAGGAGTTTGTACAGGTCTCCACCCTTGGCTCCGCCCACGATCCTCCCCCTTGACTGCTGTATAAATAACCGTGTCCAGAGGCAGCCTGCAGTTCATCGAGAGTTCAACTGGTAACAGGCTGGCTCTGTAGTAAGTAGATTAAAACCACTGTTCATATCTTAAAGCACGTGTCTAATGAATTGATGGTTCCATCAGTCACCCATTGTAATAAAAAGTTAATTTCTTCATTATCGGCTTCTACACAAAAGTGTTTGTAGGTTTGATGCCTAAAAGATCACTGTGCTGAAACTCATGTATCCCATGTATTTAAATCTTGCGCTACATTTTAGTGTAACCAGCATGGTTCCATAATGCAGGCATCGAACCGAAGGAATTTTCATTGAGTGTGACCGACGAGGTCGAAGGTGATGCCAATTGATTACTCGGTAGTTGAATCATGGTGGATGAGATGGCGAAGTATTTGGAAAAGATGGAGCTGGTTGGAGAGGAGCTGAAACTGGCTTCAAAGGAGGAAGTCAAACTTTTAAACCAAGGCCTGAAAGAGGATCCAGATGTACCTACCCTGACCCCAGAATCACATCATGCATTATTGCAGCGCAGAAGGAGATCATTTGCCCATTGTGTCTGCTCTGGCTCTCCAAATGAACAAAAATGTGCCATTTTCCTGCTCTGTCATTGTAACCCTACACGTTGTTCCTTGTCTAATTCTGCATGCTAGTTGAATATTTCCTTTCGAATGCTTCAAATTAAACTGCCTCCACCACACTCTCAGGTTGTACATCCAAACCTCAATGACTTGTACTTTCTCATATTACTTTTGTTTCATTTACCAATTGTTTTAAAATGTGGGGCGGGATTCTTCCATAATCGGCGCAATCGCCGGAACCCAGCGCCAAAAACAGCGCGGATCGCTCCGGCGTCGGGCAACCCCCAAATGACGCAAGTTCTCCGGCCGGGAATGGGCTAGTAGCGGCGTGACGCCATTCGTGACGGTGTCACCTGCCACGGACGCATTCCGTCACAGTACAAAAGACGTCCCCCCCCCCGGAGACCCAACAAGATGGCCGCCCACTGCACAGCTCCGAGGTTCCGGGAGAGCGACATCGAGGCGCTCCTGGACGCAGTAAAGCAGAGGAGGGAGGCCCTGTGCCCCGGACACGGCCGCAGGATTGACCCACGCCTGAGCCGGCGCCTGTAGAGGGAGGTGGCAGAGGCCGTTAGTGCTGTGGCTGTTGCCCAGTTTCATAAGAATGTGAATTACCTTGCCAGGGAAGCCAGGGTGAGTACCCCCTCCCCCCCCCCCCCCCTCCGATGTGCGGTACACCCCCAGGTGCAACTCACCCTAACCCTAATGTGCTGCGCACCTCTGCCAATACATGCACAACCGCTGGCCTGCATGTATATCCCTGCCTAACACTGTTGCCCTTTATCTCTGCCACCCCCCCCCCCCCCCCCACACACACACACACAAGTGAAGCGTGCACACAACAACAGGGAGCGTGAGAGTACCGGAGGGGGCCAAGCTGATGAGAGACCACTCACCGTTCATGAGGAGAGGGCCCTGGAACTGGCAGGCGGACCCGAGGACTGGGAGGTTGCCGATGCAGAAGTCGGGGGCGCACCACCAAGTGAGACCCCCCCATGGCCTGTCCCCCTTCCCCCTTCCCCCATATCCCCCATATCCACCAAAACCCCCCCTCCACCATTTCCCCCCTCTCCAATATCCCCCTTCACCATATCCCCCGTATCCCCCTTCCCCCATATCCCCCCTCCCCATATCCCCCTATCACCGCCTGTGTGTCTAACCATGCATGATGTATTGTGTATTGCAGGAACAAACGTTGAGGCACCTGGCCCCCGGGGATGCCGACCGCCCCCAGGACGCCCCAGGGCGGCCACGAGACAGGGAGAGACCCAGCCCCTGTGGATGCCGACCGCCCTCAGGACGCCCCAGGGCGGCCACGAGACAGGGAGAGGCCCGGCCCCCGTGGATGCTGACCGCCCCCAGGACGCCCCAGGGTGGCCATGAGACAGGGACAGGCCCGGAGCAACAATGAGATGACACCCCCGTCTCGTGCAAGTGCGGCGACGCAGGCGTGCGACACCCAGCGACGAGGGGGACAGCCACAGGCTCCCGTCGCAGCCGAGCCAGGACACCCCTACCCAGGACACCACTACTCAGGACAGCCCTAACCGGGAGACCGACACACATGACACCGACACACAGGACACTGACACACAGCGGACAGGTGGACAGGAACCAACACCCCAGGGGACTTTGGGTTGGACGATGATCACAACACAACGCCACTGCTATCTCCAACACCCTCCACCATCGCAGAGACACTCACCTTGGTTGGGCACTTTAGTGATGAGGCTTCTGGTACACTCACTGGTGCGCACAACACAGCCGTCCCGGTACAGCAGGTGGAGGTAGGAGGAGCCGAGGGGCCGGGCGGTCCATAGACCCGATGCAGTCACGGAACCAGGGACGATCGAAGGGGGTGACAGCTGGCTTGCGGCAGCTGTAGATGCAGGTGGAGGAGTGCACCCGTGTCCAGGAGCTGGGAGTGGTGCCAGTCATGCGTACCACCCAGGCCGAAACCGCAAGGGTGGCGTCCGTGATGGAGGCAAAGGGTGCGACGGTGTCAGACATAGGGAGTAGTATGCAAGGCCTGGGGCTTTCCGTGCAGGCAGCGTCTGGGGCCCAGGACATGGCTGCCCTCTCACAGGAAGCCATGATCCAAAACCAGCGGCAGATGGCAGAGGTGCCCCACGCCGTGGCCCAGACCCAGCAGGTCATGGCCCAGTCTCTGCAGGCAGTGGCAGTCTCAGCAGACCATTGCTGGGGGCATCGGCGCCATTGCCCAGGTGCTGGCCGGCATCTCCAGACACAGACAGGGATGGCCAACCCCCTGAGCCCCATGGCTGCAGACTTGCCGACCCTTGTCGATACCAGGGCGGGCCTCCAGGACTGGCAGCGCCAGGTGTTGGGGGGACGTCGGATGGTTGGTCCATTCGCATCCCCGACCCATGTAGAGGCCCAGGGGCCATCGGGCACCCCGAGGGAGGAGGAGGTGCTGGGGTCCGTTCCGGGTCTCCCTGTAGGGGAGGTCCCGGAACACCGCGGCACCTCGGACTCCCCCCTTCCATCCCAGATGCATCTGGTGGGCAACGGGCAGGACAGGCTGGCAGCTCGCCATCCCAGTTGCCCGAGCCACAGCCTGGCCCATCTAGGCCGGGCAGCCCCAGGAAACGGCCGCTAAAGAGATCCCGAGTCACAGGACAGGAAGCACAGGAGTCCATCTCCAGTTCTGCTGTACCGTCTGGGGAACACCTAGACGTAGTCAAAGGGCCGGTAAGGCCAAACAATTAGACACTGAGTAAGTTGAAATGGATGCAGGGCACAGATGAGTTATAGGGGCTAGGGCATGTGAATGGACAGTTTGTTATTAAAATCACTTTCACACCTACAGAAGTTGCGTTTGTGCTCTGTCTGAAGCGTGCAGGGGTGTCGTGTGCGTTGAGCGCAAGTGTGTGTGTGAGTGGTGGTATTACGTTGGCCCCAGGTGAGTGTGCTCCCCTCCCCCCGGGTCGCCCTCGCCATCACCCCGGGGCAGAGGACGGGACCGTGCGCTGCAGTGCCACGGCCACATGCAGGGATGGTCCGGGTGGAGGGTGGTACTGTTGCCATGGGTCAGACATTGTCCAAAGATGTAGAGGCCAGAGCTCATTGCAGAGCGGGTTGTCATCATCCTCCATGGTCTGCAATAGACACCCTTCCACCAGCGACTGCGTGAGCCCTGCCCGTTGTGCCGCAGGTGGATGTGTAATGGAGGGGTGGTGTACATGCGGGTGGGTGGGGGTGGGTGGTGGTGGGTGGATGCGGGGGGTGAGGTTTTGATGGTGGGTGGGTGGGGGGGTGAGGATGTTGTTGGTGGGTGGGTGGGGAGGGTGAGGGTGGTCGGCTGGTGTCATGGTGTGCGGTCTGTGCCCATACTCGGCAATTCATAGGCCCCCCAGTCAGTGAACCGGGCAGCTATCAGCCTGTCCTGTGCCCGCTGGCCCAGCCGGTAACGGTGGGCAGCCTCCCGTCCATGTCCTGCCCCTCTGTCCTGACCATTGCCCCCATCCTCCTCATCTGGGGAGGTCTACACCTCGTCCTGCTGCTCCTCCACTTCCCCCTCCTCTGCCTGCGATACATCGCCCCTCTGCTGGGCTATGTTGTGCAGGACGCAGCTGACCACAACGATGCGGCCGACCCTATCTGATGGGTACTGGAGGGCCAGGCACCTGAAACGCATTTTTACCAGCCCAAAGCACCTCTCTATCACACCCCTGGTCGCTGCATGGGAATTGTTGTAGCCGTTCTCCTGGCTGGCCCGGTCCACAGGGAACTGGATGTGGCGGTTTGCAATGGCACAGAGGGCGTCTGTCACTGCCCTCCAGCCTGGGCGGCTGCCACCTGCCCCTCTGCAGCACGCTCCTCTGCGGCAGCCTCCGCCACCTCCTTGGCCCTCTCCTTCTCCTCCTCCTCCTCCAGGGCAACATGTAGAAGTGCGGCTGCCGCCACGGCAGCCAACATCGCTGGCTGATCAACAAACATAACGGCCTGCAGGGGGTTCGTGTGGGGGCGGGGGGGGAACAACGACATGTCAGCATTGCCCATACCCCCACCCCGTAGCCAGGTGCCATGGGCTGCATGGTCGCACCTAGCCAGGCGGACAACCTCCCTCGCCCTCTCCCTCTTCCTCCTCCCCAGCACTCGCCCCCCCCCCCCCCCCCCCCCCCCCACCCTTCACCCCGGCACTCGCCCTCTTCCCCCCGACACTCGCCTTCTCCCCCTTCCCCGGCACTCACCCCCTCTCCGACACATTTCCCCCCTCACCCCGGCACTCGCCCTCTCCCCCCTCCCGGTCTTCGCCCCCCTCACCCCGGCACTCGCCCTCTCCCCCCTCCCGGTCTTCGCCCCCCTCACCCCGGCACTCGCCCCCTCCCCCCTCCCCGGCACTCGCCCCCTCACCCCGGCACTCACCTTCTCCCCCCTCCCTGGCACTTGGCCCCTCCCCAGCCCCCTCCCCCCACCCCGGCACTCGCCCCTTCACCCCGGCACTCACCCCCCTCACCTGCCCCCTCATGCCGGCACTCGCCCCCTCATGCTGGCACTCGCCCCCCTCCCCCCGGCACCTGCCCCCTCATGCCGGCACTCGCCCCCTCATCCCGGCACTCGCCCCCCTCCCCCCGGCACTCGCCCTCTCCCCCCTTCCCGGCACTTGCCCCCTCACCCCGGCTCTCGCCCTTTCCCCCTCCCCATCTCTCGCACCCTCACTCCGGCGTTCGCCCTCTCCCCCCTCCCCGGCACTCGACCCCTCACCCCAGCACTCGCCCTCTCCCCCCTCCCCGGCACTCGCCCCCTCACCTCGGAACTCGCCTTCCCTAGCACTCGCTCCCTCACCCCGGCACTCGGCCTCTCCCCCCCTCCACTCCCCCTCACAACCCCCCATCACACCACCCCCACACCCCCCCACCACACATACACACACACACAGACACCCCCCTCCACACACACACCCCCCCCGCCCGCACACCAACTGTGGCCACGCCGTCACTTCTTCTGCAGCCGTGAACTCCCTCCACGCTGTCCGGCGTATACCATCAGCACTGGTTGACGCCGTTATTTAGGTGGTTCGATTTATGCCGGCGTGGCCCGTGGGCACGTCGGCGGGACTACGGCCCATCCGGCCAGATGAATTCGGCAGCCCCGGGGTCCAGAGCTTCGCGCCGGTCCCTGCCATTCTCTGAGGCGGGCAGCGTGATTCACGTCACGGCGACTTTTGGGGGGGAGAATTCGGATGCCGGAGGGGGCAGGATTCATGCCGACCCCCCAACGGGGGGGTCAGAGAATCCCGCCTGTGCCCTTTCGTTCTTGTTCCTTTCACCAGTGTGAACAATTTCTCCATTTCTTGTCTATCAAGACCTCTTTTGGTTTTGAATACCTCTATTGAACTCTTCTTAGCCATCAGTTCTTGAGTCGAGAGCCATTACCAATAAACAATATCAGTTAATATGGGGACAAGGAGGGCAATTTGGGTGGCCAGCGGTTTGGTGGGAAGAGGATCAAGAGAATAGGAGGCAACTCTTTTGGACAAGAGAGGGCATGATGGAAGATGGGACAGAAACTGGAGAAAAATTTGAATACGGAGTTTGAGCAGTGAGAAGCTTTAGAGGAGGTTCGGTCCAGTGGAAGGGAAGGAATTAGCAGAGACAGGTGAACAGAGTCTTGATTATTTGAAAGAAGAAGTAGGGGGCAGCAGGGTAGCATGGTGGTTAGCATAAATGCTTCACAGCTCCAGGGTCCCAGGTTCGATTCCCGGCTGGGTCACTGTCTGTGTGGAGTCTGCACGTCCTCCCCCTGTGTGCGTGGGTTTCCTCCGGGTGCTCCGGTTTCCTCCCACAGTCCAAAGATGTGCGGGTTAGGTGGATTGGCCATGCTAAATTGCCCGTGGTGTCCTAATAAAAGTAAGGTTAAGGGGGGGGTTGTTGGGTTACGGGTATAGGGTGGATACGTGGGTTTGTGTAGGGTGATCATGGCTCGGCACAACATTGAGGGCCGAAGGGCCTGTTCTGTGCTGTACTATGTTCTAAGTACAAACTCATTACACTTGTTGGAGGTGAGTTGAGGTTTAAGGAGATGGTTAGTAGTGGAGAAGAGATTTGGCAGGGCGGGGTGCACACAGAGGTCATCATTATTTTCCAGGATTGGGCCATGTTTATTAAAAGTCAAAATATAACTTATTAAAGTTACATGTTAACTCGCATACATGCATACATGCAGATGGCCTTTTCCTTGTTCTTCCTTATTCATAGGGAAGGAGGCACTCAAATCCTCAAATAGAATGGAGAGGCAGCCGGAGTGAGCTCTTGAGGCCTCTGCCTCATATTTCCCCACCAGTCCCAGCAGCTCCCATTGTAAGATCAGGGGCGGGATTCTCTCAGCCCTGGGCCGGGCTGGAGAATCCCCGCGACCGGGCCATGCCGCCCCGATGCCAGCACACGATACTCCGCAGAGCTAATGTGCGTGTTGGCGCCGGCTCCACTGCGCATGCGCGGATCCCGCGATGCACAGTTCGTTCTGGGATCGGTAGCTGGAGCGGCACGAACCGCTCCAGCACCGTATTGGCCCCCTATTGGGGCCAGAATTAGTCCTGGCAGCGGCCCTTTCACGCCATTGTAAAACGCGATAGCGTTTATGACGGCGTGGACACTCCGCCGTGGGATGAGAGAATCCTGCCCAGGATGTGATAAACATGCGAGGTTTCAGCCAGTCGATTTGGGAGGAGATGGGAAGTTTGAGAATTTGAGGTGTGACGGGCAGAACTGATGCCAGGAAAGAGGTGGTTTGCAGCTTGGTGGAGGTCATGGTCTTACTCCAACATTTTACAGCTGTCCTCCTGGTCATGCTGCCCGCACTGACAGCCGCTGCCACTGTGGTAGTGACGCTCTCTTGCATTGACGGTGCCGAGCAGTCTGGCAGCATCCCCAAAGAGTGGAGCAGGTCTGCGCACAGCCATGCTTGTGTATTGACTGGGAGTGAGTGGTGATAGAGCGTTTAAAAGCAGCTCCCACTTGTTAGTGACCAGACGTTGAGGCACGTCAGACTGCGAGACAGCCAGTAATGACGAGAAGCTCATGGGAGCTCATTTTCTGGCACTAAGTGCCATTAAATACAGGCCGCGATCTTGCCTACGCGGTCATCGAGAAACACCCCGTCACTCGCGCCCTAAATGACACGAGCAGATTTTTCCATTAACTCCATGTCCAGTGGCTTTGGTCTTCCCAGTGTCTGTTTGGATTAAAAAGATATTTCCCCAAATCAAGTAAAGAATGGAATTAGACTGCACCTACCATGTTCAGTGATGCGGAGGGAACCTGTCTGATTTTCTTTATGCCCGGAAGTATTGATGTAAATGTGACAGTTTCTGCTCAGATAACTCAGGAGAGTTGGAGTTGAACCTGTGTCCTCCTGATTGCACAGTACGTCAGATTCTCTGAACAGACCATTGGTATAGCTAAATGAATAATATTCAATCAAAGATCCATTCCCCAATGAAAAGAATTTCTGTGGTTTCACTGGTAACCGGAATACGATTTGATTCTTTGCAAGGTTTAAATTGGATCTTTACAGAGCAGTGATAATAGTGATTGGCAATCTTCTTTTAATATGTTGGCTAAATTCCTAGTGCTAGTCCAATGTATCGGAATGGCACTGAATTATTGAACAGACATTTTTTTAATAGCTTTCAGTAAGTGCATCACTGCTACACATTGCAAGCATAATAGTCACAAATTAACTGAATATCAAGGTTACCCACAACAACTCAGTCTGAAGCTGCCAGGAGCCACCAAGTCTTTCACGAAAGATCAAAGATCAATATGACTTGCGATCAGAGACATTTCACAATGTTCAATTCCCAACATTTCTTTCTGCATAAGAAATACCTATTGTTTTCTATGCAGTGCTAAATGGAAGGGGTATGTAAGTTTCGACCACAATTGAACAGTATTCACATGGAACTCAGCACCATGGTCACTCCTATAATGTTCTCCAATTTTGTAGCTCCTTGGGACTTACTTTCGGTTATAAGTTTTAAATGCTTTCACATTTCAAATTAATAGTCATCCACTTTGTCATGATACACAGACATGCACATAATGAGATACAAGCAGGCAGCTAATGAATACAGAGAACAGGATACAACCAATCAGCAGGCAGAACACTTGGGGGTGGTTTCCTACTATAAAAGGCATGAGGCACTCACACTCCGCCTCTTTCCACTTGTGACATCTACAGTGTGAGTCAGGGTGTACATATCATATAACTCCTACAGCACGTGGCTAAGAGCTAGTCTGGTTCAGTCAGACAGATCACACAATCACACTAGGTTAGCAGAGAGTCGAACTCACAGACGATTGAGCTAACTGTGTGACAGGTTCAATAAAACATATTGAACTAACTTCTAGGTCTGGAGTATCTCTCAGGTAAAGCTGCATCCAGTTGCAGCCCGTGTTATCTTACTGTGCTTAACACAACATGATACCAGGAGACTGCAATCCCTAGGTGATTTACCTCAATCTGTTCCGTGATGACCAGCAATGTATCCCGGAACCATGGAGAAGATGCAAGCTCCTCAACAGTTGCAGACATCCGGCAATCTCAGTGCCAACTGGCGGACTTTCAAGCAAAGGTTTCTGCTGAACATCGAAACCTCAGACCTCGAGTGTGTGCCTGGTACAAGGAAGGTTGCATTTCTCCTCTCAACTGCGGGGGATCAAGCCATCCAACCCTTCAACTCATTGAACCTCACTGAAGGCCAGGACAAGACAAAGTTTCCGACCGTCCTGGACAAGTTTGATCGTCATTCTGAAGTGGACACCAATGAAATTTTCGAGCGTTATATGTTCAAACAATGCCTCCAAGGTAAAGACGAATCTTTCAACTCCTTCCTAACTAATCTCCGTCTACTAGCGCTGTCCCGCAACTTTGATGATATCGCTGACTCCATGATCAGGGGCCAGATCGTTTTCGGAGTTTACTCTGATCCTCTGAGAGAGCAGCTTTTAAAAATCAAGAATATGACCCTGCCAGTTGCGATTGAAACATGTATAGTGCATGAGCACGGCAAAAAACGGTATTCCCAATACAAATACAGTAGAAACTTGCCTCCCACGAGGCAGTGAGTGTACAGGCCATTGCCCGGATGCGTCTCAGCCTTGATGAAAGCAGCCATTTTGCGCGCTCTTCCTGGAGACCCACGCATGCGCGATGCACTGGGCCGATGAAGCGGCCGATTACCACTCTGCGCAGGTGCGAACGTCTGCCGACCGCACTGCGCAGGTGCGATGAAGCATGGAGCATAATGACATCATGATGTGCCCGAACTGCGGCACCGCCCACTTAAAGAAACACTGCCCTGCAAGAGGCAGGCGCTGTTTAAATTGCGGAAAGGCTGGACACTATGCAGCCATGTGCAGGTCTGCACCACCAGTCAAGGGCCAATGCTCCCAATTCCAACGCAGACACGTTTGGAGTGTACAGCAAGGTTTACAAGATTCTGATCCTGGCAGTACAACGGACCCAGAGGACGACTGCCTGGAGTCCCCCGACCATGTGGGCATCATTACCACACGTGAACATGCCTCACCAAAATCATCACGATGCCTGCCCATCCTCGCTGTGGATTCTGCAGACGAATGGCATGCGGTGCTGCAAGTAAGTCAATCCTCAACCCAGTTCAAGCTGGACACAGGTGCATCTGCCAATCTCCTTTCACAGGCGGATTTCAACCGCATCAAGAAATGAAAAACAATGAAAATGAAAATCGCTTATTGTCACGAGTAGGCTTCAAATGAAGTTACTGTGAAAAGCCCCTAGTCGCCACATTCCGGCGCCTGATTGGGGAGGCTGTAACAGGAAGCCACCCAAGCTTCTTCCACCAGCCTGCCAACTCCTGGACTATAACAGCAATGCCATCACAGCACTGGGATCCTGCGATCTGCTTGTCTCCAACAAGAGCAATCACGCAAGGCTACGGTTTGAGATTGTCAAGCCAGACAGGGCCTCCCTGCTCAGCGCACAGGCATTCAAGCAGCTACACCTTGTGCAGCAGGTCTACACAATGACCTCCCCCAATGGGGATCTTGAAGCCGGCATTGACGACATCTTAGCTCAGTATCCGGATGTGTTCGACGGGATTGGCACTCTGTCATATCGGTAAAAGATCCGGCTATGGCCTGATGCCACGCCTGTAGTTCACGCACCACGCCAGGTCCCGGCTCCACTGAAGGAGTGCCTGAAGGCACAGCTCAAGGCTCTTCAGGACCAGGGCATCATCTCTAAAGTTACAGAACCGACTGACTGGGTCAGCTCGATGGTATGTGTGAAAAATCCTTCAGGGGAGCTGCGCATCTTTATTGATCCCAAGGATCTCAAGCAGAATATAATGCGAGAACACTACCCCATCCCGAAGTGGGAGGAACTCACAAGTGAGATGGCACACACCCAGTTTTTCACAAAGCTAGATGCGTCACAGGGATTCTGGCAAATCCAGCTGGATGAGTCCAGCAGACGGTTCTGCACATTCAACACACCGTTTGGCAGGTACTGCTACATTGGCATTGCCGTTTTGGCATTGTATCAGCCTCGGAGATCTTCCATAGAATCATGGAGCGGATGATGGAGGGCATTGAAGGGGCCCGTGTGTATGTGGATGATGTTATCATATGGTCCACGACCCCCAAAGAGCACAGCTCTCGTCTCCAGTAGGTATTCTGCCGTGTCCATGCCAATGGCCTCAAGCTGAACAAGGCCAAGTGTTGCTTTGGCATGTCGACACTTATGTTCTTAGGTGACCAGATATCTCAACAGGATGTGCGCCCGGACGCAGACAAAGCCAAGGCCATCAAAGCCATGAAGACCCCTGAAGACAAGAAGGCGGTACTGTGCTTTTTAGGCATGGTAAACTTCTTGGGCAAGTTTATCCCAAACCTGGCCTCACACACCACGGCCCTCAGACACCTGGTAAAAAAGTCTACTGCCTTTGAGTGGCAGGCAGCTCATCAAGCAGAGTGGTTGGAGCTGAAGGCCAAGCTCACCACTGCACCTGTATTGGCATTTTTTGACCCTGATAGGGAAACAAAAATCTCGACAGATGTAAGCCAGGACGGCATCGGCGCGGTGTTGCTTCAGCGTGATGACACCTCATCCTGGTCACCGGTTGCCTACGCATCATGGGCAATGACACCCACCAAGCAGCGGTATGCCCAAATTGAAAAGGAATGCCTGGGCCTGCTTACTGGAATTCCACGATTATGTCTATGGCCTGCCAACATTCACTGACGAGATGGACCACAGGCCTCTGGTCCACATTATCCACAAGGACCTGAACGACATGACGCCCCGGCTGCAGGGCATCCTCCTCAGACTCCGGAGGTATGACTTTGAACTTGTGTACATGCCTGGCAAGGTGCTCATTATTGTGGATGCCTTGTCCCACTCCATAACTTTGCCTGCTGACCCACCGGCATTCGTCCAACAGATCGAATCACAGGTGCAGCTGTGGGCCAGCAACCTCCTGGCGTCGGATGAAAAGGTGCTTCGCATTCGCTCGGAGACAACCAAAGATCCTCTTCTGCAGCGTGTCATGCGCCACCTCGCCAATGGCAAAAAGGGCAGTGCCCTCAATTCTTCAATGTGAAGGACGACCTGACGGTAGTTAATGGCATCCTCCTCAAGCTGGACCGCATTGTCAATCCATTCAGTCTCCAGAGCTTGGTGCTCCGGCAAATTCATGAGGGACATCTGGGTGTCGAGAAGTGCCAGCGCAGAGCCAGGCAGGCTGTCTACTGGCCTGGGATTAGTCAGGATATCTCAAATATGATCCTCAACTGTCCGACCTGTCAACACTTCCAGCCAGCACAGGGCAAGGAGATGCTTCAGCAGCACAAAATCATGACCTCCCGTGGTCCAAGGTGGGCATCGACCTCTTTCGTGCCAATTGTCCTGATTATGAGTTCATCATTGATTAGTTTTCTAACTACCCGGAAGTTGTGAAGCACTCGAACCTCACATCCAAGACCGTCATCAAGGCCTGTAAAGAGACGTTCTCCAGGCATGGTATTCCACTCACTGTCATGAGTGACAATGGTCCTTGCTTCAGCAGCCAAGAGTGGTCAAGATTTGCCCAGGTATATCGGTTTCATCACGTCACTTCCAGCCAGCATTACCCGCAGTCCAACGGGACGGTTGAGAAAGGGGTGCACATAGTGAGGCAGCTCATCTGCCAGGCTGCGAATTCTGATTCTGATGTCAACCTTGCGCTGCTTGCGTACAGGGCAACCCCTCTGTCTACTGGCATGTTGGGGCAGCACAGTAGCACAGTGGTTAGCATAAATGCTTCACAGCTCCAGGGTCCCAGGTTCGGTTCCCGGCTGGGTCACTGTGTGTGCGGAGTCTGCACGTCCTCCCCGTGTGTGCGTGGGTTTCCTCCGGGTGCTCCGGTTTCCTCTCACAGTCCAAAGATGTGCGGGTTAGGTGGATTGGCCATGCTAAATTTCCCGTAGTGTCCTAAAAAGTAAGGTTAAGGGGGAGTTGTTGGGTTACGGGTATAGGGTGGATACGTGAGTTTGAGTAGGGTGATCATTGCTCGGCACAACATCGAGGGCCAAAGGGCCTGTTCTGTGCTGTACTGTTCTATGTTCTATGTTCTATGTCACCGGCTCAACTCCCGATGAACAGGGACCTGCGGACGACTCTTCCAGCCATACACTTGCCTGACCTAGATCACCTCCCGGTTCTGCAGAAGGTGCAGAAACTCAGGGACCGGCAAAAGCAGAGCTTTGATGCTCATGCCACTGATTTGCCTGTGCTACTCCCGGAGGATGTTGTTCGAATCAAGCTACCTGATGGAGGCTGGTCAGCTCCAGCTGTTGTTATTCGACAGGCTGCTCCCTGATCGTATGTTGTGCATATGGCAGATGGCTCTGTTGTGCGGCGCAATAGACGGGCACTGCGCACAGTTGCCCACCCGCAACCACACTCTTCATTGTTTCCATCCGTTATTATGCCACCTCCTGTTACCTCGAACCATGAGGCCACCAGTCAGGCTTCAATCCCACCTATCAAGGAACCATCGACCCACCACCACCTCTCCAGCGGTCGACCAGGATCAGATGCAAGCCCCAGAGACTGGACTTATGAACACTTGTTTTGTTTGCTATGTTCTGTTTTTGGACCTTAAACACCTGTTTTTACATGTACATATGTTCCCATCTGCTGCTGTATGTAAATTTGTTAGTTTTTTGGCCTACACATGTAAATACTTTCACATAGGCTATAGAAAAACATTTCAAAACGGGAGATGTCATGATATGCAGACATGCACACAATGAGATACAAACAGGCAGCTAATGAATACAGAGAACAGGACACAACCAATCAGCAGGCAGAACACTTGGGGGTGGTTTCCCACTATAAAAGGCACGAGGCACTCACACTCCGCCTCTTTCCACTGGTGACATCTACAATATGAGTCAGGGTGTACATATCATATAACTCCTACAACACGTGGCTAAGAGCTGGTCTGGTTCAGTCAGACAGATTAATCACACTAAGTTAGCAGAGAGTCGAACTCACAGAGGATTGAGCTAACTGTGTGACAGGTTCAATAAAACATATTGAACTAAATTCTAGGTCTGGAGTATCTCTCAGGTAAAGCTGAATCCTGTTGCAACCCGTGTTATCTTACTGTGCTTAACACAGCACACTTGATTTTCCATCTGACTTAAATTCCTAAATTGAAAGAATCAGATGAGGGAGCCTCACTCAAAAGAAATGAACGTTAGATAATTGTGCTTTTGATTTTCTGCCATTAATAGTTTTGTGGCCTTTTTGTCATACATAAAATACCTCCTTAAATGGGAAGGATTATCTGATAGAGACATGTTGTTCTTTCTTTTTATTGATGATATTTAATGCTTCAGTAAAATGTTCAGGTTAATTGCTTCCATAGGGACACTTAGAATATTTGTTTGCTCTTATGTCAAGCTCTGATCTAAACTGCTGATAACAATGGAACGCTTAAGAATACTCTCCCCTAGCTAAGGTGCCATTTTGCAACTGATGTGTTTCGACTAGGATAACCAGGTGGGCTGGATCCTACCCTGAAATTGTAGGATAAGATGATTCAGGAAATAAGCCTTGCCACTGACTCGCAACCACGTCATGAATATTTTTCTCCTTGTCCCCAGCAAGAAGGCAGTGGCTCACTCCTTACATGCAACTGCCTGCAAGAGAAAGGGCATCGACCAACAGCAGATTTCCGTTGTCTTCACTCCTCATACCACCACTTTCTGTAACAGTTCGATAGAATTGATCAGGGAATAATGCACCACTTCTCTTACCACTCTGAGATCCAGTATCTCATCACTGAAGGCCCTGGTCATGAGCAAAGCCTTCGACAAGTCTGCAGCTACATTCCCAATACAGCACTGAAGGGGTTTTCCTCTTCGCACTGAGCTGGTTCTCTCTTCGTCACAAGAATCTGATGTCAGTGAATAGCCCCCGGCCTAGATTCATCAGGGCACGTCAAAGTCCTAACCTACCAGAACTCCAGCCTGAAGATGAAAAATCAGGTCAATCAGATCAAAATTCAAGATTTGCATCCTACAATCCACAAATCAAATTATACAATTATAGAATAGACTAACAACTGAGGAAGGATAATTCTGAGATCTTAACGTGAAATTGTATATTTCACTGTGCAGTTAGTTCGACAATCATACATTAGCCTATTGTTAACTTATTTTGCTCTTTATCTTGGAGGGTGCATGTTTCAAGATTGCTTGTTTGGGGAACATCCCTAATATTATAGGAAAAGGGGGCAAAATGTTTTCATGATGATTTCAATCCAGCGGAGCTGGATTTTCCGGTTGTTCCCACCAGCAAGATCTTCCAGTACCACTGAAGCTGACCGCCCCCCCCCCCCCCCCCTCCCCCATGGTGGATTCCCCATTGGTGGGACAGACGAGCCACACAAAATTCACAGATATCGATCGGAGTGGAAGATCCACCGACGGTTAATGGCGAGATGCCTCTGCCATCAGACAACATGCCATGGGCAAGGGGGTGAACAATCCCACCCATAGTCTCATGTTATGGCATCGTAAGGAATCAAAAGCCGATTATGGGTGCCCAGCTGGCAGGATATATAACACGAGAAGGTTATTTCTGAAGATATCCATGTAGATATGTGCCAAGAGCGCCCTGTGTTCTGTGGAAAATTCATAATATTCCAAAATATTTACACAAGGAAGGCCTTTTTGCCCATCTTAATTCATCCACTCTGGAAAACCACACTCTCCCATTGCTCCATCAAGATATTCCTTAAATAATTCCAGGTTTTTATCCTCCCCAACTCTGCCTTTAAATCCATTCCGAATATTGATCACTCTGCATGAAGATGAACCTCGAGCTGACAGTACTATATTTTATCTTTGACCAGCTTGCTATAATCTCGAATTAAATATATAGTATTCCTGCCTAACTTTCTCAAGTACTACTTTTCATTTCTGACAGATTATTTCTTATTTTCTCTTTCCTGAGCCAAAGATATTTAAGTCTCTCCAGTTTTCTTCATAACTCAGACTATTGAGATGAATGATCAGCCTTATGGCTCTTCTCCCCACTCTTGAAGGTTTCCCTTCTTTCGAGACTACTGGAACCAGTCGCAACACTCAGGATATTGTCAAACTAGAGCATCATACAGTTTGTAGAGTATAAATAAATAAATAATAATAATAATCACTTATTGTCACAAGTAGGCTTCAATGAAGTTACTGTGAAAAGCCCCTAGTCGTCACATTCCGGCACCTGTTCGGGGAGGCCGGTAAGGGAATTGAACTCGCTCTGCTGGCCTTGTTCTGCACTACAAGCCAGCTAATTAGCCCACTCTCCTAAACCACCTTCTGCCCTTACTCGGTCCGTGTTCCTCTATTTCTTCCCTATATATTTTAAATATTTTAAAAATTGGGACTTCTTTTGATGAAACAGGATGAATTTATTATTTGCTATGATAGAGAAGACTAAAATGATGGCTAGATTGGGCATGGTAGATATAATGAGATTGTTTACGATAGTTGAATTATTGAGATTTAGATTTAGATTTAGATTTATTTATTTTCACGTGTACCGACATACTGTGAAAAGTATTGTTTGCCAGACAGTCCAAGCAGATCGTTCCATGCATGAAAAACATCCCAAAAAGATGGCACCGGAGCGAGGCGACTCTCTGCGAGCTCTCCCCAACAGATCCACTTTTTACTTAACTTATACTCTAAGACTAACATTATTACTCCCTATTATGTATTTTCTTTTATTCCCTTTGCTTCCCATGTACTTAATTATCTGTTGAGCTGTTCGCAGAAAAATACTTTTCACTGTACCTCGGTACACATGACAATAAATCCAATAGGACATATGATAAATACACAATGTAAATACATAGACACAGACATTGGTTGAAGCATAGTATAGTATATGGGTATCGTACTACTCAGTAGAGAATGTGTGTGGAGAGATCAGTTCAGTCCATAAGAGGGTCATTCAGGAGTCTGGTCACAGCAGGGAAGAAGCTGTTTTTAAATCTGTTAGTCCTCGGTTTTGGAGTTTGGATATGCGGTTGGCTGGGATTATGGCGTTGAAGGCGGAGATGTAGTCAATGAATAGGAGTTTGAAATAGGAGTCCCTGTTGTCAACGTGCTCCAGGGATGAATGTAGGGCCACGGAGATATCGTCTGCTGTGGACTGATCCTGGAAGTATGAAAATAGCAGCGGATCAAAGTATTCTGGAAGTATGGTGTTGATGTGTCTCATGACCAATCTCTCAAAGCACTTCATTATGATAGATGGAAAGGCCACCGGACGGTAGTCATTGAGGCACATTGCCTGGTTCTTCTTTGACACTGGCATGATGGTGATCTTCTTGAAGCAGGTGGTGTCGGTGAAAATATTCACGAATAGACCTTTGAGTGAGTAAAGAAGCAATTTATTAATTTTCAGAGCACTGGGAGCACTGGCCTTTGACCCCCACGGTCTGTGCAGCACCTTTTCTCACCTGAGCTGAGATCGCACTGGGTTAATATACAGAAGGAAAGCATTCGCATTTATATATACCCAATCAATTCTGTTCATGTCACAATTCAATGCCATAAATGGCTACAAGTTATTTCCTATAGCCTCTAATTGGCTGTTTGCCTTACCCAATCAATTCATTGCATAGATAACGATTACATAAAGTCATGGGGTCAATAGTTCAGCCACGTTGAACATGTCCTTCCTCATTCCTTGCTAGTTCCTTAGTTTGGGGCCCCTTTGTTAGTTACAAGTAGCTAAGAATACAGATATTGAGCAAAGGTTGCCAACGACTCATTGTCTCTCCGGATGCATCTGGTTGTGGATCACTTGTTTTGCACAAAGCTTTACTACTTCAGCAGCAGACACTGATAATAACATAGGGTCAAGAGCATCGAGTGCATTTTATATCAGGCAGCATCCATTGTGTATCTTCTGTAGTCCGTTTGGAATTCTACCTCTTCAGAGGGAACCTTGGAAGAGAGCAGGGCGAGTTTGAAGATGTCCATGAACACACCCGCCTGTTGGTCCACACAGGATCTGTGCATGGCCAGGGACTCCGTCAGGACCCGTCGCCTTCCGAGGGGTTCACTTTGAAGAACGGCGATCTGACTTCTGAGACTGTGACGGTAGGTATGGCTGTGTCCCAACGTCTGGAGCAATTGACAATGATTTGTTGGTTTTCTGCTCAAAACGAGCATAGAATGCATTGAGTTTCAGGAAGTGGTGCGCTGTTACCAGAGAGTCTACTCAGATTTGCTTTGTAGCCCGTTATGTATTTTAAGACTTGCCACAACCGACGTTAGTCTGTGACTCCAGCTTAGTCTGGTATTGTCTCTTAGCGTCCCTGATGACTTTGCAGGGGTTGTACCTAGATTTCTTGCATAGGTCAGGGTCGGCTATCTTCTATGCCACAGACATGGACTTCAGTGCATCATAGAATCATTGAATTATAGAATTTACAGTGCAGAAGGAGGCCATTCGGCCCATCGAGTCTGCACCAGCCCTTGGAAACAGCACCCTGCCCAAGCCCACACCTCCAGCCTATCCCCGTAACCAAGCAACCCCACCTAACCTTTTTGGACACTAAGGACAAATTTATCATGGCCAATCCACCTAAACTGCACATCCTTGGACCGTGGGAGGAAAATGTAGCACCCTGAGGCAGCCCACGCAGACACGAGAAGAACGTGCATTCTCCGTACAGACAACGACCCAAGCGGGAATCGAACCTGGGACACCAGAGCCGCGAAGCAACAGCACCACCAACTGTGCCACTGTGCCGCCATTTAGGCACATGACCATTGGCTGCTGAACAATACAACAGATTCCTTAATGGGATTAAATCTTGTCAAGGTCATTAGGATGTGGTGGCACAGTGGTTAACACTGCTGCCCCACGGCGCTGAAGATCCAGGCCTGATCCCTGCCCCGGGCCACCGCCCATGTGGAGCCCACACACCCTCTCCGTGTCTGCGCGGGTCTCACCCCCACAACCTGTAAAGATGCACAGGCCGGGCATTCCGGAAGCTGGGTCGGGAACATTGGGGGCTGGGGGCACTTTGTAGGCTGGGGCGGGCGTTCCAGAGCCGGGTCGATTCCTAGGCAAAATCGGAGCGGGGCCTCTGCTTCGGTCCTCTTCAGCTTCCAGGTCGAGGTCAGGGTCAGGTCGCTGGATGAGTCCTGCGGGGTCCGATTGTGATGGGTCATGTGGGTCAGCCCACAGACATTGGAGGATCTCCAGACCTGTAAGCAAACATAAAAACCCATGGTTAAAGATAGTATTAGTTTTAGAATTAAGTTTTAAAAGGTAGTACTATTATAAAAGATGCAGGAAGAGGATCTATGGTGAAGAGCTTGCAGAGAGTCACCACGCTCCAGCATCATCTTGGATTCATCAATGATTCTATTGTGCCAAATGTACACAAATGTATAGAAATTGTGAGCAGAGTTCACTAATACAAGAGTTAAATGTAAAAAGTTTACAAGAGAGAGTAAGTCAAATTGCTCTACTCAGGGATTTGTCCGACTATTAAAATTACACCAGTTAAGGTGGGAACTATGTCAATTTTCAAGATTAATTTGGATAGCTAGAACAAGGAAAATGATTCAGGGGCATCTGGGAATAAGGTGGGTAAATGTGATTAAACTATGGACTAAGTTTTATGCTGGGACACGGTTCTTGAACCCTCACTCCCCCTGGCAAAGAAGTTAGGATGAGCCGGCCTACGCTTGGCTACTTTGCCCCGCAGCCATTTCATAGCCAACCGACCTTTACTTGGCTGTCAGTTCTTTTCTGCCTGTAGCACCATACGGAGCGGTGTCCTTTGTTAGAACTGCAGGTAGTCTCCTAAAGGAGAGGAGTCATGGAGCCCAGTCTTTGGTCTTGCTGGGTCTAGGGCGAGAGGAATATGGGCTCGGATCCTCAAGGCCGTAGGGGTGAGGGCAGGTGGGTGGTGAGGGAAAACCTAGGAGGAGACTTATCAGAGGGTGTGGCCACTTCAATGGGCTTTGGAGCCTAAAAAGGAGAATTTCAAAGGAATTTTAAAATTGAAGGATTGTTCAACCGCGAGTGAGTGTAGATCACTGAACTCAAGGGTACAGAATTTGGTGTGCTTTAGTTCCTTGGTAACAGTATTTTGGATGACCTCAAATTTATGAGGGTAGAATGTGAGAAGCCAGATGGGAACTATGTTAGAATAGTCAAGCCTGGAGACAATGAAGACATGGATGATGGT
The DNA here is from genome assembly GCF_902713615.1 of Scyliorhinus canicula. Lineage (NCBI taxonomy): Eukaryota > Metazoa > Chordata > Chondrichthyes > Carcharhiniformes > Scyliorhinidae > Scyliorhinus > Scyliorhinus canicula. The sequence goes on along the minus strand of NC_052151.1, from coordinate 88,938,039 downwards.
TTCAGCAACAGACGAGGCGAGGCAAAGGCAGAGATGTGCAATGTTATGGAAATGGAAATAATCAGCCTCGATTCTCAAAAGGGTCCTGAATATTTGCAATAGCTGCAGTTTTTGTTTGCACGAATTTGAATGCTTCTTTGCAGCTTGATTTTTCACCTGAGAGCCAGTTTAGGATTGGAAAGCAGTAAATTTAACACCTCTTCAAGAAAGGAGGGAGGCAGAAAATATAATCATAGAAGTTACAGTGCAGAAGGAGGCCATTCGGCCCATCGAGTCTGCACTGGCTCTTGGAAAGAGTACCCTATCCAAGCCCACACCTCCACCCTATCCCCATAACCCAGTAACCCCACCCAACACTAAGGGTAATTTTGGACACAAAGGGCAATTTAGCATGGCCAATCAACCCAGCCTGCACATCTTTGGACTGTGGGAGGAAACCGGAGCACCCGGAGGAAACCCACGCACACACGGGGAGAACATGCAAACTCCACAGACAGTGACCCAAGCCGGGAATCGAATCTGGGACCCTGGAGTTGTGAAGCAATTGTGCTAACCACTATGCTACCATGCTGCCCTAAGGAACTATAGGTCAGTTAGTTTAACAACTATCATTAGGAAACTTCTGGAATCCATTATTAAGCAATTAGTGTTATGGGAGTGGCGTTTTCGGAACCCCAAAATGTATCATGGAGTTCAACCAACCTTTCCCTTTAATGTATTGTTGCTTTTGAAGCACACTGCTTGGTCTCCAGGTGTGGTATTACAATTATGGACACGTGGGTTTTTAAACACAAAACAATGTTTATTCCATGAATTCAACTAAACCTTTTAAATAAACATTGGATCCCTTAACACCCCTTACTTCAAAGATAACCCCGAAAATAATACAACACTAAATAATCCCTCAAAATGTTCCTTCAAACCTCCAAAAGACTTAACACCTTTAAACAGAAACACATCAGGTTAAAGACATTACTATTGTGAGTTTAAATCACCCAAATGACTCAGAGATAGTCTTTCCTGGCAGAGATCACCTCATATCCAGCTCACTGAAAACACATCCAGCTCACTGTAAACACAGACACACCCAAGCTCTTTTTATCAAAACTGGCTTTCTCCTTTCAAACAGCTCACAGCAAACCAGCCAGGCACTTTTCAGCTGCTCTCTCAAACTGAACACTGCCAAATGGCTGAGCTAAAAAACCCAGCTCAACCCACACTCTGACATCACTTCAGTAATATGAGCTGCGTCATTTCTTAAAGGTATATTGCTTAAACATCCATTTCTTAAAGGTACTCTCACATGACAGTAGTAATAATAATAATCTTTATTAGTGTCACAGGTAGGCTTACATTAACATTGCAATGAAGTTACTGTGAAAATCCCCTCATCGCCACACTCCGGTGCCTGTTCGGATACACTTGAGGGAGAATTCAGAATGTCCAATTCACCTAACAAGCATATATTTCGGGACTTGTGGGAGGAAACTGGGACATCTAGAAATTCAGAATACAACGAAGAATTCTTTGAGCATGTAAGAAGTAGGGTGGATAAAGGGAAACTAATAGATGTAGTGAACTTGAATCTTTAACTTGTTCCCTACACCTGCAACTATATATATTGCAATTCAGCAAACCAATACAGTTCAAAGACCTATTTTAAATAAAGTTAGCAATCAATCAATCTCTGCAAAGATCTTGGAGAAAACTTTGGCAGGAACCTTCCAGGAGCAAGCTGAAATCCTGTCTTGTCAGACTAAGTTGCGAGTCAAACTGCCACCTACAGACAGACCTTGCTCCACTACCTCTTATCCCATGACCTGTTTATCCAGGACTAAGCACCATCCCTCATAAATTATCTACATCACTGAGATCCTCCAAAATCAAAGCAATGTTTCATTGACCATTTATCTGTATACAAGTAAATGGTTAAAATCAAATATTACCTAACTTTTATAACCCCTTAATCACAGTTTTAGCAGACATACTGCCTGTATGTATCTCAAACCAGGTTTTTAATAACATTACTGAAACTACTATAAAACATAATATATAATGATTCCCTACATTTGTCATAGTTTTAAAGAAGGAGTTAGATATAGCTGTTGGGCAAAGAGATCAAAGGATATGGGAGAAAGCTGGAACAGGCTACTGAGTTGAATGATCAGACATGACCATAATGAATGGTAGAGCAGGCTCAAAGGACAAATTGATTATTTCTGCTCCTATTTTCTATGTTTTTATTTTTCTAATACATTAGTATGGATAGAGGAATGACTAACTAACAGGCCGGGATTCTGTAAAATCACGGCTGAGTGTTGACGCCGATGTAAGCACCGGAGTGTTTCATGCCGGCGTCAACGGGCCTCCTGGCCCAGCAATTCCATGGCCCACTGGGGGCCAGCACGGCTCCGGAGTGCTGCACGCAGCGCCAGTGGCAATACGAGGTCCTGCACTGGCGGCCACGGGTCCTTCTGCACCGGGCCTGTGCAACATGATGGAGCCACACAGTGGGCCAGCGTGGATGAAGGTATGCTCCCCCCCCCCCCCCCCCCCCAGTTCGCGTGCGCCCGCCGTTCAGTGGCCCCCATTCTCGGGCTTGGCCATCATGGAGGCCCCCCCACCCGGAGTCTGATATCTCCCCCCCCACCAGGACGGCCACCGAGGCCGCGGGTCTGAGCTCCCGCTGGGTGGAACCATGTTAAAACCACGCCAGTGGGAACTCGGCCGGTCAACTGCAGATAATTAGCGCAGGGGCCTCTTTGAAAGGAGAATTGCGTCCCGGCATCAGACCAACGTCGAGGGCTGTCTCGGCGTCAACTCCGATTCCCCGAACCAGCGTGGGCTCGGAGAATCCTGGCCACAGAATCTGAGATTCCGTAAAAATGTGTAATTTTCAAGTTGTCAGACTGTGACTAGTGGAGTATCACATAGATCAATACAAGGTCTCAACTATTTACATCTATATTGATTACTTTAATGAAGAGATAGGAGCCAAATTTTCCGACGTTCCCAAGCTAGGTGGGGAATAAGTTATGAGGAGGGCACAAAGAGTCTGCAAAGGGATTAAGTGAGTTGGCAATGCAGAATGTTTCACCACAGAGGGACTGGGTGTCCTTGTACATGAATTACAAAAGGTCAGCAAGTGATTTGTAAGGCAAATGCAATGTTGGTCTTTATTGCATGAGGAATAGAGTTTAAAAGAAGCAAAGTTTTGCTACAATTATACAGGGCCCTCGTGATACCAGACCTAGCGTACTGTGTATAGTTTTGGCCTCCTTATTAAAGGATGCATATACCTGCATTGGAGGCAGCGTAGAAAAGGTTCTCTAGGTTGATTCATGGCTTGAAGAGGTTGTCTCAGGCTTGTGCCTGTACGCATTGGAGTTTAAAAGAATGTCTTATTGAAACATGTAAAATTCTGACAGGGCTTGGCAAGGCAGATGTTGAGAGGATGTTTCCCTTCAGAGGGCAGCACAGTAGCACAAGTGATTAGCACTGTGGCTTCACAGCGCCAAGGTCCCAGGTTTGATTCTATGCTGGGTCACTGTCTGTGAGGAATCTGCACGTTCTCCCTGTGTCTGCGTGGGTTTCCTCCGGGTGCTCCGGTTTCCTCCCACAGTCCAAAGACGTGCAGGTTAGGTGGAGTGGCCGTGATAAATTGCCCTTAGTGACCAAAATAAAAAGGTTAGATGGGGTTATTGGGTTACATGGATGGAAGTGAGGGCTTAAGTGGGTCAGTGCAGACTCGATGGGCTGAATGGCCTCCTTCTACACTGTTTGTTCTATGTAACTATTCTAAGATCTGGGGGCATAGTTTCAAAATCTCATTTAAGACAGAGATGAAGAGGAATTCCTTCCCCCAGAGAGTCGTTAATTTTTGGAATTCTCTACCCAAGAGCAGTGGAGGCCGGCTCATTAAATATATTCATACCTGAGTAAGGTTTTCCATCAACAAGCGAGTCAAGGAACACAGCAGGGTAGGTAGGAACGTGGAGTTAAAGCCACAATCAGAATGGCAGAGCAAGCTCAAGGGGACAAATGGCCTATCCAGCACCTATTTCTTATGTTCTTATGTCAGTTGCTTTGTTGGTGTGCTATTTACAAGAAAATAACATACTGTGAGCTTCCTCAGGCTGCAACCTATCTGTTATCAGTGCCCCTTTTCCAATAAATATTTCATTACATACGTTCTGTGTGAGAATCCGTCTGACTATCCCTTTGTATTTAAAGGTTATGGAGGAGGAGAAGGATCAAAGTAACCTTGAGATGCAAGTACATTAGGGTATCTCTGAGGGCAGGCAATCCTATCTGGATAAGGCAGGAACATCCTGCAGCATGGATCCTATGATTCCCATGGAGATCTACACAGAGATGCAGACTCCTGGACTGCAGCCTGAGAATCACTTCTATCATATAGACAGCTGTCAATAATTGTCAAGGTAACTACTATATTAAGCTTAATTGCACTGAGTCTTTACACTGTATGTGAAATCAACCAATGTGCAAGGTACCTTTAAATCAGGTACCTTTTCTTTGCATAATTCAAAGAATTGATTTCTCCTTTGTAAACATCCAGAAACACAACTTTACCCCAAAAACCGTTCCCATTATGGGACGATAGAAGAAGGCAATGGAGATTGAACAAGAGCGTACAAGGCATGATATGCAGTAAGTAATTTTATCTCCCAGCCCCTGCACAAAGCTGAAATTATAATGTATGCCTGTATGTGAGTGAATGTAAGAGCAAGCAAATAACGAGAGAAAAACATAAGATCAGACCAAACAACAGCTTGGAGGAGGCCTCACTCGCTGGGTAGAATTTAATGTTGGTTACCGGTATATTGCCTTCTGGCTGGAGAATCTGTTGGGAGTCCCACGTCAACTCCACCAACATTAAATGCCATCTGGGATTTAACCAGCAAGCCTTGGCCTTCACATGGATCTAGGACCCCGTGGAAGGCAATCCAGCCATCAAAGAGCCTCCGGTCAGTCAGAGGGTGGCATCTTTCCATTGCCCGTTAGCACCACCGGCATGTCCATTGACACACAATATACCATAACGAACCAATGAATTCCATTATGACAATAAGATGTGTAAAAAAAAGAAAGCTATAAAAAACGTTAATTAATTCATAACTTTCCACTATATTAAAAAGTGGCAGCTGCTGATAATGCATCCGCCAGAGGCCCAGGATAGACATGGGCTGCAAGCCATAGGTGAATGGAGCAGGATGAGAGTCACAGGGAGTGGTTTGTTAGCTAGGGGTGGGAATAGAAAGTCGGAAAAAACGGCAGGTGCTGGACGTCACCGGGCCTCCGCTTTTTAATGCTGGGTCCCTTGATCCGACAGTGAGTGCCTTTGACTGAGAGACTCCCCACCCACCCACTACCCACCACCCACCACCCACCACCCGCTAAAAGTCCGAGTCATATTTGCATTCATGACTTCCCGTGCGGTGACTCCTTCACCCACCGCTGGATGAATACCCGTAGCAGCAGATTGAGGCCCTTAAATTGGCAATTAATACCTGTAGTGGTGGGATAATCCTGTAAGTAGGATTAATTGCCCACTTAAGGATCTCAATAAGCACCCAGTCTAGAAAGCAGTTCATGAACTTTCCCATCCCTGACTTAAACAAGTGGAGGATGCAAGGCAACAGGGTCACCAGCTCTCCAAACGAGCATCATAACAAAGTGCTATTCCCCAGCCTTTTCCCTGTACCCCTGCACATTGTTTCTATTCAAGTAATCATCCAGTACCCTCTTGAGTGCATCAATTGAACCTGCCTCCAGCACACTTCCAGGCAGTGCATTCCAGACCCAAACCACTCATTGTAGGAAGCTGTTTTTTCTCACATCACATTTGCTTCTTTTGCAAATCACCTTAAATCTGTACCCTCTCATTCTGGATCCTTTTACGAGTGGGAAAAGTTTCTCCCTATCCACTCTGTCCAGCCCCCTCATGATTTTGAGCATCTCTACGAAAACTCCTTTCAGCCTTTTCTTTCCCATAGAGAACAGTCCAAACCTTTCCAATCTATCCCCATAGCTTGTTTCTCATCCCTGAAAACATTCTTGTAAACCTCTTCTGCATTCTCTCCAATATGTTCATGTCCTCCCTACGGTGTGGCACCCAAACAATACACAATTGGTCCATAACTTCCGTTCATTTTTTGAGTTTAGGGAGATTCTCTGCTGCACATGCATGTCGGCACGATCCGGAAGTCCCGATACATAGACATGTACGCTGAAAGCACACCACGTTTAAACCACTGACCTGGTTTTATTATTATAGTTTCCTTTCAAGAGCTGCACTGTACCGGCTGAATGAAACCTCGAGGGACTACACAAACGTGGCTGGTGTGCCCCAATATTAGGTAGGTTTTTACACTTTTTTATTTGCACTTCTTTTTCCCGCCCAGAATCATCGAGCAGATGCAGGAGACATCCATCACCATTTGTTTTGGTGGGTTAATGTTTCATAACGTTAGTGTTTATAAATATATTTAAAATGTACATAAAGTGAATGAACAATAGGCGGAATTTTCCATTAACCGACGCTTAAATCAGGATGTGCAATTAGGTGGCGAATAGCTCCCGATGCCAAAATCGCAGCAGGTACCGTTTTGATGCCAAATCGCGATGCTCCGCACCCTCTAAAAAAGGCATTGATACGACGCATGCCGTGCGTATTTGCAACACTGTTTGCATATCATTAGTGAGCCCACCCACAATTCTCCGCCTCCGATGCCCCGAGATCCTGACGGCGCAGTCCACATGTGCTCTCACAAATCATGAATCACAAATCACTGTGGCTGCTGAGGGAGGGAGAGAGAGCGTACGGACAGTGTTCTGCACCACCATACTTCGCAGACAGCCATGCAAACAGCCATGCAGCTAGCTGAGTGGCTTCTACCAGGATTGAGGGGAGTAGTGGGGGGTGGTCAAGTGGTGGGCTGTGGGGTCAGGGTGGACGGGTGTGCAATACCATTACCGCAGCTGGCAAGGCAGCCATGCGGCTGCACATTGATGCACTATCAATTAAGATGAGACGAGAGTCGAGAGTAGTCGAGAGTAATTATGCAGAGATGTGGAGCCTCCCACAACTGCTGCCGAAATGGCTACAGCTCGGAGAGCCCACACATTTATACTCCGCCTACTGGGCAGAGCCAGCAGGCAGGTATCTAACCCCGTACCTGTAGTACAGGGGCCTTACCGTAATACCCTCGTATGCAGTATATAATACAACAGTGGTGATGACCACACGCATGCCACTGACAGCCCACTTTAAACCTTGTGCTCTGGGTCGTATAGGTGACCCCTCCCCCACACCCTCTGGCCCCAACCGACTTTTCAGCTGTATGGGCGTTCCAGCACAACCTATCTCACCTTTTTGGCCCCGATCAGTATGTGTGTGTGTGTGTGACGGGTATTGTTTAAGCACGGCTGCAGCTTGTCAGCCTTATGGTTTTCCAATCCAGAACCGGCGATTTCCGCACCATCTTTCGTGTGATTCTATGGTGTTCCATGCGGTGCCAGTGCTAGCCGCTCATCGGTGAAGGTGTTGCGCTAATTTTTCTGATGTGAAGGTCCAGGATTCTCCATTGGTGTCACCACTTAGACTCAGAAACGGAGAATTTGGCTTTGTATAGGCTTTTAAGTGTTCCCACTGGATAATGCTCTGTTTTAGGTTGAAGTTAAAAATAGCTTTGCAATCTGTCCTAAAAGTAAAATAGCCACTGCAAACACAACAACCATAGTAAAACATATCACCCAGCAGGAGACTGTCTAAAAAGCATACTGTCATTTAAAAACTGATCTAAGCAACAACAATTGAAACTACAAGATAAGTTTATGCTTTAATTAGAAATTCAGACTAAATACGCAAAGTCTGAAACAATGAGCTAATCATGTTTCCTATCCTGGGAGAATTGACATCAGGAGATGACCTTGCACTATCCATGCTTCATCTAGCCCCCACAATCTAATCATGTACTTCATGGACCAATCATAGTTCAGGGATACCACTGGTAAGGCTGTGACTGTCATTTGGAAAGGGTTATTAGGGTTTGCTTTTCATAGAATTTACATAGAATTTGCAGTGCAGAAGAAGGCTATTCGGCCCATCGAATCTACACCGGCCCTTGAAAAAAAACTTTTTTTAAGCCAGTAACTCCACCTAACCTTTGGACACTAAGGGCCAATTTAGCATGGTCAATCCACCTAACCTGCACATCTTTGGACTGTGGGATGAAACCGGAGCACCTGGAAAAAACCGACGCAGACAAGAGGAGATAGTGCAAATTCCACATAGTCACCTGAAGCCGAATTGAACCTGGGTCCCTGGAGCTGTGAGGCAGCAGTGCTAAACACTGTGCCACCGTACCAGAACTAGAAAGAAGATACAAGTTAGAAGAAAGAATAATCTTGGAGAGAAGGATTGCTTCTGTTGATAACATTTAGTATTCCACTCTGTCTACTATCGGTGTCATTTTGCTAACTCAATAAATTGGTGAATCTTGTTTGAACACACTTGTATCCAGAGTGTTCTCGTACTTCGTCAGATCCTGGTCCTTATGATTGAAGTCAAATTGGATTTCAGAATTCTACAGCAGTTCTAGTTTGCCTGGAAGATGCTACATTTGGACATTGAACCTTCCCTTCATCTGCCCTCATTCCACCTCCCCTCTCTCCCCTCCCTCCCCTCCATCCTCCCCATCCCCTCCCTCCCTCCCTATTTACAGAAAGACAACAGAACCGTTGTGTTCATGTAAAAAATATATATAGAACATAGAACAGTACAGCACAGAACAGGCCCTTCGGCCCTCGATGTTGTGCCGAGCCATGATCACCCTACTCAAACCCACGTATCCACCCTATACCCGTAACCCAACAACCCCCCACCCCTTAACCTTACTTTTTAGGACACTACGGGCAATTTAGCATGGCCAATCCACCTAACCCGCACATCTTTGGACTGTGGGAGGAAACCGGAGCACCCGGAGGAAACCCACGCACACACGGGGAGGACGTGCAGACTCCGCACAGACAGTGACCCAGCCGGGAATCGAACCTGGGACCCTGGAGCTGTGAAGCATTTATGCTAACCACCATGCTACCGTGCTGCCCCTTATTGATCTTTGTGTTAAAGTGAAAAGATAAATGTTATTGCAAAGAAACGTTGAGGTAGTTATTAAACATAACATCCTTTCCACATCTACTCCATCCAGGCCTCGCAGTATACTGTAAGTTTCAATAAGATCCCCTTCATCCTTCTAAACTCCAACGAGTACAGACCCAGAGTCCTCAACCGCTCCTCATACGACGAGCTCTTCATTACAGGTATCATTCTTGTGAACCTGCTCTGGACCCTTTCCAAAGCCAGCACATCATTCCTTAGTTGCATGGCCATAACTACTCACAATACTTCACATGGGGGTCTCAGAATAGAGCCTTAGAAGTACATCTTTGTCTTGTATTCTAGCCCTCTCAACATGAATGCTAATGTTTTCCATTAAACTTTACAAGCTTTGACAAATGTCTTATTGAAACATCAAAACACAACATTTATTCATAAGAAAATTATAAATAAATAAAGTAATTGAAGTAAGCGTGGCAGAAATATAGGGCACGATCCATGCCAATGCTGGGAAAGGCCTCTTCTGGGATCTACCCGGCTCGCCACGCTTCACGAGGTCAAATGGGATTTTGTATCTGGGTCCCGCCCATTATGGGTGGGATCAGTATTTGGCAAATCTGCATATTTGGGTGAGTAGCTAATCTCACTTTTATATGCAGCTCGCCTGATCTAACTGGGGCGTTGGGATCTAACCCCTTCACCTCAGAGACCTTAGATGAACGCCATTCAGTACTGGTCACCACAAACGGGGATCACTCGGGATAGCACATGGGGGAGTATCCCAGGGGATCAAAGCCTCTGGGTGGTTGCCCTCCGGGCAGGTTGACATCCTGGCACTGCTGCTGCCATCCTGGCAGTGCTACATGGGTGCCAGCCTGGCACTACCAAGGTTCTAGGATGGTACTGTCATCAGGATGGCAGGGACACTGCCGGGCTGGCATTGTGCCTGTGCTGGGATCGGGATCTGGATGTGCCCCAGGTTCGATTCCCCTTAAAGGTGAGTTGGGGCTTTTGGAAATCCGGGGATTGCGTCGGGGGTGGGGGGGGGGGGGGGGGTGGGGGGGGGAGAGGTTGAGAAATTGGGGTGCATTAAAAAATGATGTCCCAATACCCTCTTCCACTGAGTAGTCCTGGTGAGCGGAACTCCTCAGTGCAGGAAACGGGACTACATGTGGCCTCAGCCCCCTATCGAGGCCACCCCATACCCTATCCTTGTTACCCACCTAAGCTTTTTTAAAAAAACAAAATCCAATTAAAGGGAAATTTAGCTTGGCAAATCCACCTACTGTACACATCTTTGAGTTGTCGGAGTGAGACCCACGGAGACACGGGGAGAATGTGCAAACTCCACACGGACAGTAACCTGAGGCCAGAATCAAACCCAGATCCTCAGCGACGTGAGGCAGCAATGCAACCACTGTGCCACCATGCCGCCTCCACCCCCCCTCCACCTAACCTGAGCATCCTTGGACACTATTTTAGCATGGTCAAGCCACATAACCTGCACATCATTGGATTGTGGGAGGAACCTGGAGCACTCCGAGGAAATCCACACAGACAAGGGAGAGAACGTGCAAACATCACACAGTCACCCAAGGCCAGAATTGAACCCGCGTCCCTCGCACTGTGAGCCAGCAGTGCTCATCACTGTGCCACCATGCTGCCCTCTTTAGTAATGATGGATGCAAAGCATTAATTTAATGTCTTGGCCATACCCCGTGCAATCATGAGTATATCCCCTTTTAGGTCTGTCATGGTAGGGAGATATTAGGAACTTGGGTGCAGAAATGGGGTCCAAGACATAGTAGGAGATTTAGGGGTTAAACAGGCTGAGGGAAAAGGCTGCGAGCCCCACAGTCAGAGGGATATGCCCACAGCCTGAATTACCTTGTCCCATTCAGAAGTAACCTCATTAGTGGGAATACACAGGATTCTCCAGTTCAGCCAGGATGATCCAATCAAGATCCATTGTCATTCTGGATACCCTTGTTTGACTAGCCATTATCGCATCACAGAGTCTGAAAACCTATTTGCCCAGCAATGGAATGTTATCTGTTTCTGAATGGCATAGCTCTGTTATTTTATAGGAATACTAGTGGGAAATCACATAGAGAGAGAGAGAGAGAGAGAGAGAGAATGCTGTTCTGAACAGTTACAGAGAGAAGGCTGTGGAAACCAACCAGAGAGGTCATGAAAGTTACCACTGAGGCAGGTTTTGGAAAACGGTTCTGAACAAATGCCCCTCACAGAAGAAAAGCTGTTTCAGGCCTAGCCTGTTTGTGTAAGCGGCATGAAGGTATCATGGTTAATTAAAGTGATGTTTACTGGGAACTAGTGTGTTAAGATTAAGAAACTGCATATAATATGTTAATGTTAGAGTTGACGGTAAAGTTTAAACATTTTTTTCTTTTCTGTCATTTTGATAAAGTTTGTTTCTAAAATAACCAAGTCATATTTTTTATTTTTTCACTCCTGGAATTAATCGATTTTCCGCACTGCACTAAAACTTTAAAATATTATGACATCTGGTCCAGTCTCTGAGCCACTGTTGAGAGCTGACTAGGCATTCATAACAGATCCTGAAATGCCCCTACTCCTTTTACTATCCTTTTACTATTTATATGCCTATAGAGGACTTTGTAATTCCCATTTATGTTGGTCTCTATAGATGTTGGCACCAATTTATATTTAATCCTCTCCTGGAGGTAGATCCAGATGGAACAGATGCTGGGATAAGTAACTTCAGAAATGTGTGGTATCCAAGTGCCTAAGGCAGAAATCAACTGAGTTAGGTCAGTCAACATGCAACATCAAGGTACCTTATAGAAGCAGCTTGCTTGCTGTTGCTTGCCATACTTAACAGGATACTGTCCAAACAGATTGCTGTTGCAGTTATGCACAGCACCCTTTTTAAACTTTGGTATGTCTGTGCATTTGGAATGTGAGGCATCAATTTTCCAATGTGATTCTGCACTAAGCTGATGCTGAAGTGCTGTTAAGCTGCATTGTAATATCGTCTTGGACAACGGACTGCAAAATGAGAAGTCGTTACCAAGGGAACTTCCCTGAGACCTTCAAATATATTTCTCAGTTGCTGCCAGGATCAGTGATTAGCTGAGGCAGCTTTGACTCTTATTGATATCTCCATCCAATTTGCACTGGTTCTGCTTCTGGTGCAGAGTCACCTTCAACACTAAGAAAATGACAAACCTTCTTTCAATAAGCAGTGCAGAAGCTCCAAAATAGTGTGAATGAAATGGGCGGTTTTACCATCTGTAACTTGCCTCCTTCATTTTATCCATTTTTCTTATTCATTGATGAGATATGGACTCAGAGGATCTAATGAAAAGGGACTTCTCCCCCACCATGAGCCCACAGAAATGCCACCAGAGTGGGCACACCTCGCTGCCAGTGGTGCCAATGATAGCACCCCCCCCCATCCATTAATTGGCAACTTAATCACCTCAGTTTAAAAGAGGAAGCAGGGAACAATTGATACCCCATGTATGACCGCCCCACCTGATTTCCCCAGTGCACACACACACCCCCCCCCCCCCCTCCCCCCACTCCCCCACCCACGGCCTCCCAACTACCGGCAGCCCACTCTCGGGGTAGTGTCTAAAATCCCAGTCACTATTTAATTTTCATAAGAGGTATACCTATCAGCATACAGATTGTTATGAATCTTCCCACAGTGAAAATATACAGCATGTGAAAGCTCCAAATATGTTATTTTTCAAACTGTTTAAGAAGCTACTTAAGGTAATGATCTCTTGTTGCTAAAAAATTGGTTATGATTATAGTATGAACATATCTAAAGTGAATTACTTTTAAAATACAAGGCTCAAACTATGTCTCCCAGGAAAGAGATCATGAAAAATATGATTGTGGGTGTCCAAGACTTTTTAGAATCGAGCTTTCATGTTTTTCATTATTAAAGGTTGCATTGGATTCTGGTACAATTTAGACTTTTGTACATGTTGGTGGTATTAAGCTGCATTAGAAACAAACAACAAAAGCATTTCCTGTTCCATGACAAGAAGAACTGATGGGGCAATTTTGCTTTTCATTCTTGGAGATTCTTGACTTGTAAATCTAAAATTATAGTAATGCTTCTTCACAAAACTACCAGAGAAAAAAAAATTATTGCTTCTGAATTACAGTGAGAGAAGACATAGTAACATTGACTGAGGCAAAAGTCCTGATTTTTTCTTGCCCTGTGACAGTGGGCCTAGAGGTGTAGGGCAGGGGTGCAGGGGGCAATTATGGACAATTAAGGCAAAACCACATCAAGATGGTTTCATATTGAATTGCTGTCACTGGGAAGTTTCCCATTGTTGGCAGTGACCTAGTTTGGCCACTCACACTGTTATGTTTTGTGTCATGGCCGTAATAAAGTTGCACACAAAACATCAAGTTAGAACATAGAACATAGAACACTACAGCGCAGTACGGGCCCTTCGGCCCTCGATGTTGTGCCGACCTGTGAAACCATCTGAAGCCTATCTGACCTACACTATTCCATTTTCATCCATATGTCTATCCAGTGACCACTTAAATGCCCTTAAAGTTGGCGAGTCTACTACTATTGCAGGCAGGGCGTTCCACACCCCTACTACTCTCTGAGTAAAGAAACTGCCTCTGACATCTGTCCTATATCTATCACCCCTCAATTTAAAGCTATGTCCCCTCGTGTTGGTCATCACCATCCGAGGAAAAAGACTCTCACTGTCCATCCTATCTAACCCTCTGACTATCTTATATGTCTCTATTAAGTCACCTCTCAGCCTTCTCCTCTCTAACGAAAACAACCTCAATTCCCTGAGCCTTTCCTCGTAAGACCTTCCCTCCATACCAGGCAACATCCTAGTAAATCTCCTCTGAACCCTTTCCAAAGCTTCCACATCTTTCCTATAATGTGGTGACCAGAACTGCACGCAGTACTCCAGGTGCGGCCGCACCAGAGTTATGTACAGCTGCAGCATGACCTTGTGGTTCCGAAACTCAATCCCCCTGCTTATGAAGGCTAGCATACCATATGCCTTCTTAACAGCCCTATTAACCTGGGTGGCAACTTTCAGGGATTTATGTACCTGGATGCCGAGATCTCTCTGTTCATCTACACTACCAAGAATCTTGCCATTAGCCCAGTACTCTGCATTCCTGTTACTCCTTCCAAAGTGAACCACCTCACACTTTTCCGCATTAAACTCCATCTGCCACCTCTCAGCCCAGCTCTGCAGCTTATCTATGTCCCTCTGTATCCTATAACATCCTTCAGCACTATCCACAACTCCACCGACCTTCGTGTCATCTGCAAATTTACTAACCCATCCTTCTACACCCTCTTCCAGGTCATTTATAAAAATGACAAACAGCAGTGGCCCCAAAACAGATCCTTGCGGTACACCACTAGTAACTGAACTCCAGGATGAACATTTGCCATCAACCGCCACCTTCTGTCTTCTTTCAGCTAGCCAATTACTGATCCAAACCGCTAAATCACCTTCAATTCCATACTTCCTTATTTTCTGCAATAGCCTACCGTGGGGAACCTTATCAAACGCCTTTCTGAAATCCATATACACCACATCAACAGCTTTACCCTGATCCACCTGTTTGGTCACCTTCTCAAAAAACTCAATAAGGTTTGTGAGACATGACCTACCCTTCACAAAACCGTGTTGAGTATCGCTAATCAACTTGTTCTTTTCAAGATGATTATAAACCCTATCTCTTATAACCTTTTCCAACATTTTACCCACAACCGAAGTAAGGCTCACAGGTCTATAATTACCAGGGTTGTCTCTACTCCCCTTCTTGAACAAGGGGACAACATTTGCTTTACTCCAGTCTTCCGGCACTATTCCTGTCGACAAAGACGACATAAAGATCAAGGACAAAGGCTCTGCAATCTCCTCCCTGGCTTCCCAGAGAATCCTAGGATAAATCCCATCTGGCCCAGGGGACTTATCTATTTTGACATTTTCTAAAATTGCTAACACCTCCTCCTTTTGAACCTCAATTCCATCTAGCCTGGTCGACTGAACCTGCGTGTTCTCCTCGACAACATTGTCTTTCTCCAGTGTAAACACTGACAAAAAATATTCATTTAACACTTCCCCTATCTCCCCTGATTCCACACACAACTTTCTACTACTATCCTTGATTGGCCCTAATCTTACTCTAGTCATTCTTTTGTTCCTTATATACCTATAGAAAGCCTTAGGGTTTTCCTTGATCCTATCCGCCAACGACTTTTCGTGTCCTCTCCTCGCTCTTCTTAACTCTGCCTTTAGGTCCTTCCTGGCTAACTTGTAACTCTCAAGTGCCCTAACTGAGCCTTCATGTCTCATCCTAACATAAGCCTTCTTCTTCCTCTTGACAAGTGCTTCAACTTCCTTAGTAAACCACGGTTCCCTTGCTCGACAACTTCCTCCCTGCCTGACAGGTACATACTTATCAAGGACACGCAGTAGCTGTACCTTGAAAAACCTCCACATTTCGATTGTACCCATCCCCTGCAGTTTCCTTCCCCATCCTATACATCCTAAAACTTGCCGAATAGCATCATAATTGCCTTTCCCCCAGCTATAATTCTTGCCTTGCGGTATATACCTATCCCTGCCCATTGCTAAAGTAAACATAACCGAGTTGTGATCACTATCACCAAAGTGCTCACCTACATCTAAATCTAACACCTGGCCGGGTTCATTACCCAGTACCAAATCCAATGTGGCCTCGCCCCTTGTTGGCCTGTCTACATACTGTGTCAGAAAATCCTCCTGCACACACTGCACAAAAACTGACCCATCTATAGTACTCGAACTATAGTATTTCCAGTCAATATTTGGAAAGTTAAAGTCCCCCATAACAACTACCCTGTTACTCTCGCTCCTGTCAAGAATCATCTTTGCAATCCTTTCCTCTACATCTCTGGAACTATTCGGAGGTCTATAGACAACTCCCAACAAGGTGACCTCTCCTCTACTGTTCCTAACCTCGGCCCATACTGCCTCAGTAGACGAGTCCTCAAGCGTCCTTTCTACCGCCGTAATACTTTCCTTGATTAACAATGCCACACACCCCCCTCTTTTACCATCTTCTCTGTTCTTACAGAAACATCTAAATCCTGGAACCTGCAACAACCATTCCTGTCCCTGCTCTACCCATGTCTCCGAAATCGCCACAACATCGAGATCCCAGGTACCAACCCATGCTGCAAGCTCACCCACCTTATTCCGGATGTTCAAAAGTTCTTTGACTAGTAAGATGATTTATTGACAATATTAACAGGTGGAAAGATCACTGGTGAATTGTGCTTCAGACAGGAACGAATAAAGGAATTCAGTGAATTCCCCTGGAGCGACTATCCTCATGTATGTCTGACTACCAACTGGCTGGTATCTCAAGTCACATGATAGATCTCTATTGCCACCAGCTGGTTGGAGGTCGCATCGCTAACTATATACAGAACTATGCACAGGCATATCACCGCATCCCCCTTCGTCTGGAACTGTTAACATTTCCATCCAGATATAACTGTGTCCTATAAAACATGATCTGCATCATAATATTACACAAGTCATATGTAATAATGCAACTATGCTTTGCACAACATGATATGCCTGATAATTTTAAATGTGTCCCTTGTGCACAGCTTATTGGATATTCACAATAACATTGTCTCGTTGGTCTTCTGATTTTTGATCAGCTGCTCAATGTCATTTTAACTTTCGGAAGACCGGTTTTCTGACTAGTCTTTTTGTATAACCAACTTCCTTAGCCTTTTGACACAAGGCGGCCTGAAGATTGGTTTTCTTGCTGGTCTTCTCAGCGTCACCAACTTTTTCATTTTACTAACGCGATGTTTCCTTTTCTTTCTTTGTGTGCTTTCTTGCCCGTCGGCCACATTGCCAATGCCTTCTTCTTCAGTGTCACGGGTTCCAGCAGGTCGACCCATTGTATCCTCAACTCTCCTTTTCTTCCCCTTCCTTCTCATTGGAAGGATCCTCTGACTGTGTCTCCTTTTCTGTTTTACTTTAGTGGCATTCTTCTTGCTGCTGGACTCAGCCATGGAAATAGTTGCTTGTGGTGCTTTTGTCATGATAACTATTTTTGGACCATCTGCTGTGCAAGCTGACTCTGGCTCTTCTGACACAATAGCTGATTTCAGAGACTTAGCTGGATTGAGGAGCTTTGGTTGATTCATAGTCGTGGCTGCACGCTCAGCTGCAAGCCCATCACCTGGTGAAACGTCCAGAATCGGCATACTTTTAGATGATTGCACAGCTGCAGTCAAGTCTGCAGTTTCAGGGACAATCTGCAAACCCTCCCACTGCGGCGTTGTGGCTGGATCAATGTCCTAAACGTCAGGTGTTGCTTCTTCGTTTTGTGTTTAAGCCCCAATTGGTGGCTCATCCTCACTTGATATGACGATATATGGTTTGCTTTTTGCTGGAGAGTCAATTAGTGTCTCATCCTCATCTGATATGATGATATATGCTTGGTCCTTCATCGTCGAACTGCATGCAGATCCATCTATCTGCTCTTCGAGCACATCTTTTGGTGGCGTGGCCTTGAGTGTTGGGGAGGCTGCTGAAGGAACCATTTTGTTGTCTTGAGATGATTCACCATGCATCTCTGGAGCCAGTTTCTCCAGAATGGGGAATATGTCTTCAGTTACCAGTCTGTTCGCAGTTGTGTTACTCTCATCTGAAGTGTCTGCTACTAAAATCTCACTTTCAGCCTCTGAATACGCCATGTTAAAGCTTTCACACTTATCGTAGTCCTGCACAGACTGGGTGCCCCTTGGGATCACCTCATCACTCCCACCAAACCACCTGAATAGCATTTCATAGTCAGCCCCTTCTGGCTGATCATCTGAGTTTTCACTTTCCTCATCAGAATCATGGTCGTCATTGTGGTGTTCTTTGTGTTGCTTATTTCAGGATGATTGGCACAGTGTTCACAAAGACCACAAAATAGCTTTAACTTAAGCAAAGCTATGATTTTATTTACACTACTAAATTGAGATTAGACCCTTAGTCCTTAAGAATACACAATCGATCAATAACATCTAACTAAACTCATCTATTGCTAACCTCACTCCTGGTATGCTACTATACCAGTATCTCACTACTATAATCTAACCTTACTTACTCTATCTGCTCTTATGACCTTCACTAGCTATCTTCTGCATACACCCCTCCCCTAAGGTCACGCATCACTTCCTTATATAGTTGTATCTGTAGCTTCCTCTAGTGGCTATACTCGGCACTACATTAACCCTTGCGACGCTGATAGTTATGATAATGCCACATCCCCCCCTTCTTTGCAAAAGAAAATTATTATAACATTGGTTGTGATATTTTCTTTAACCCTGATCTTACAGGTGTAATTCTGACTATTAGGTAGTAACTATCACTAACTCACTATAATACAGTATATTAATTCATAATAGCTGTTACATCATTCAGATGAGCAAGAATATCATTCTACAGTCATCACAAATTAAGTCTCTCTGGCGGTCATCTTCTTCTCGTAGATCATCTCAATGGAATGTTCAAGGTGTTGGATTGCTCTGCCACATCTTCTAGCTGTGTCTGCTCTCAGTATGGATCTGAAAAGGAAATGTCCTTAAATATGTCATCACATGATAAACATTCGAAAGCTGAGGTTGAACAGTATGTACATTTGCCATGTGTATTGCAGCCACTCACCAAGGCTCCTTAGGCTCTATAACCACGAGCTCCACTACTTAGAACAAGGGCAACAGATACATGGGGACACCATCGCTTGCAAGTTCCCCTCCAAGCCGTACACCACCTTAACTTGGAAATATATTGTAGTCCCTTCTTGTCGTTGGGTAAAAATCCTAGGATTCCCTTCCTTACAGCACTATGGATGTAGCAACACCACATGGTGTTGCTGTGGTTCAACCAGTGGTTCAAGAAGATGACTCACCACCACCTTCTCAAGGGCAATTATGTGCAATAAATACTGGCCAAGCCAGTGACCCCCATACCTTGTGAAAGAATATAAAAAAAGGCTTCATAGATTCAGTCAAAAGAAATCTTCCTTTTTTTTCGCTCGAACAAATAGTATTGTACCATGCTTTTATCTATTTCCATTCTACACACGTAAAATAAAACATTTCCAGACTGCTTTGTGAAGATGCATAGCAATAAATTTAACAATTCCAAAGTAAAGCAAATCAAGGATTAAAGCATTGTAAAGCAAATTTTATCCATTAGCTGTTGCTGCAATTGAACAATAAATCATTTTGTGTGATTTGCAACCTAACGCCCAAAAACAAAAATTCAACTTGTACCAGAATCAATGTGGCTTCTTTAATAATGAAACCCAAGTGTGATTGTGCCATGTCCCTCAGACATGAAAAAAGCTAAAAGCTTCTTCAATCTTTACCTTTTTACTTATTTAAAATGTGGACCTTGCTGAACCAAACAATAGCTGCTGTAGGTTACATGATTCAGCAGTTGGCTACAGTTTCAGCAAATTTCCAATAGCAGTTACAGGACAAGAGCTCAACCCTCATCCATGTGGAATCTCACGCCATTCATTGTGAAGACATATTACAATCAAAGAAGCCGGGGGAAGCTGGTTTCCCCAGCCTAGTCCTATGATAAACGGAGAGCCATTGACACTTATTACGTCCACAGAAATGTTAATAGCTGCCATCTATCTCCTGGGGCGATCAGAGACAGAGGGTGTCATTTTCCAATATTTCAGAAGAGTGCAGTAGCATGTGGAAAAAGCAGCGTTTTGCCTGCTAGTGGTATTAGCAGGTTTTTGCGACATTTTTTAGGGACTTAAAAAGAAAACACTCTCCACTAGTTTCACATTGCCTCCATCGCAGGCAGCCTCTACCCTGCCATTAACTGAGCAATCAGCGGGGCGCTCCAATTAAAGGGTACCTCAGTACAACCCAGCCACTTCTTCATGGACCAACACAGAGGATGGCTGTTAAGAAGTCTTCCCCATAATTTTTGGAGGCCTCCCTCACCATGCTGCTCGATGCCTTGGAGCAAATTAGTGCCGTCCTTTACTCACACACAGGGAGCAGACTAGCTATCAAGGAGACAAACCCAGCATGGGAGGTGGTAGCAGCACTGTAAGTGCCAGCTCCCTGCAAGGGAGGATGGCCATCCAGTACTGAAAAAGGTTGAATGATCTCTTCTATTCTATCAGGGTGGTCGCTCCTCCCATCACTCTCATTTACACACCAATCACACATCCACTGGGATCTCACTCACTGCCACCTCAAAGGGTACCATCATTCGCTCTCCCACACACATCTTCATCTCCCCAGTGGCTTGTCTCCTCTTCACTTTACTGTTCCAATTCACCATCTACACATAACTGACATTCTTACCATCTGCCCTGGCATGCGGCCTGCTTGCACTCTCTCCATCTGTTTTCATGCTGGACAAATTGGCTCACAATAAAAGGTGGAGGGAGGCCCAAATTATGAGACCTCTCTGATTCCAAAGAGAGCCCTCCAGCTGGCATAGGAGGAAATCTACCACTCCAGTGCGAAGGGCGAGGTGGGCTCCAATAAAACCAGGACCCAGAACATCATTATCCATCACACCAATCTCATCTATCTGAAGTCCACTGCCTTGTTCTAATGAAATCTCCCTTCTCTTGCAGCCACATCAGGGGAGTAGCCCAGGGCCTCCATCATCCAGGTCCAAGAGTCCACCTCAGAGACCAACTCAGATGACTTCTCAGATTTGGATATTAAAGTGGCATCACAGCTTGTACTGACGCCCTCCACCAGTGCACCTCGATCAGACCCAATTCTCGAGAGACGTCAGGCTCACAGTCTTGTGAGCACCTCCCTCTCTGCTGCACAGCAAGCAGAAGCAGGGATGTCGCAGAGTGACACCAATCAGAGAATTGCTGAATGCTAGGAACTTGTTGAGGCTCAGTCAGATGATGAGTCTTTGGTCTCAACCATGCCTCAGTTACTGGAGCTCCAAAGGCAAAGCCGGGAGCATCAGGAAGGGATGTCAGCTATATTCTTCGGATTAAAAGGCAGGATGGAGGAATCCATCCAACTTCTGCCTGATGACATATTTCCAACACTATGAGGCAGCCACATCAACACAACCAGGGTAATGGCCACAGTGGAGACCTGGGTGAAATACATCTGCGCTGCACTGATGCAGGATGTACACTCCAAGGTGCAGGCACTTGTGGGCATCCATGAGTGCCAATGCCAGAGGATGGTGGGGCTTCTTGGGCTCACTCTAGCTGCCCTTCTATCCCATGTTGGAAGCTAGGGGTCCTCGGGCGCCCATATGGAGGAAAGAAAACTGGTGCACAGCCTGGGCCCGCTCTCAGATGACTGCCAGAGTGTCCCACCCAGCTTCCTGCGACAACTGCAGCTCCAGCACCACAGGTTGAAGAGTGTGCCACTGCCACACAGCAGGACGTCCAGGTCTCAGTCCTCCACAGGAGGCTTGCAAAGGTCAAAACAGGCAACAAGGTGTAGCATACAGCACACTGCCTCCACCTCCGTTGGGAATCGCAGAGATACACCAAGATTTAACGGCAGGGTTATAAAAGTTAAGAAGTTAAGAAGTGCTTGTTGCACAGCATGGACAAGGGTGTTAAGGACTTGTAGATAGCATTCACCTATGTAAATAACCACCCAACTCTGTCAATAAACTCACTTATTGCAACCTTTTTATTGCTCCTTGTTCTCATGAGATGTCTTCCCATCGTACGGCTCAGATAACTGTGTTCCTGTTCCACAGAAAGGCTGGATGCTCAGTCCAGAGCCTCCTCCATCTGCAAGGTTTTCATCACTTTGGTTGCATTATCTCACAGTGATGGAACAAATCAATCATGTATGTATCTCGTAGGCAAATAGGACATCCCCCACAAAGTTCAAAGCTAACATCATCGGACCTCAATTTCGCAGAGCACTATGGAGTAGCCTAGATCAGGAAAGAGTAAACCCTCCTTGCAACATCGCCATGATTTGACCCTGGTCAATGAGAGTGAGTGAGCTGCCTTCAGACAGGGGGCAGATATTCTCAGTAGTTCCTTGAGGAACATTGAACTGTCCTTTACTACAAGTCACTATCATCTTCCTCAATGTTGGGACTGTGGACAACCACTCCCTCCCCATGGCATGAGCCTTATTTTTTGTACCTTTAGACCAACAGTGCAAAAAAAATAGGATTGCAGAAGCACGTGAGTTTGATGGAAGATTGACTGAGGTGTCTTGAACAGGCCTTCACTCTACAAGGTTGGCCACTAAACTCCCCAAAAGCCCACAAAGTAGCCAATGATGTCACACACGTCATTTAAATACCCGGACGCCACTTTAACCCGACAACCGGAAGGCCATGGCCAAGTCTGTGAGAGCTCAACTGGGCACTGTTTAGCACTGATTTTGACAAAAGTGGACCAAATGTGATGGCATCTTGCAGGGTCTCACAGGCCATTGACACCCCTGGGAGATTGGAGACAAGGCAGGGTAGTACCCTGGCACTCCTCTTAAAATCTGGGCATCTTGCCACTGCCAACCTGGTCCTGCCAGGATTTCAAGGGCACTTCCAGGGTGCCAGGCTGGCCATGCCAAGGTGCTCATGGCCAGATTGGCACTTCCCAGGGCAGGGCCGTGGGCGGGTGTGAGACCTTGATGAGAGGTGGTTGAGGAGGGGTTCTGGGGGCCACAAAATGTTAGTGGGGTGAAGGGGGGGTTGCATCCAGAAAGCGGGTGGAGGTCTGAAAGAGGGGTGGAGAGATTGGGCAACTAGTCGAAATGGCACCCCAATCTGCAAGGAGCCAGTCCTGTGTCCAGGAAATCGGCTTACGTGTGTCCTCAACAGGAAGAAACTTCCAAAGGTCCAAAAAACACAAAGTACCAGTGAATAGCGGGATGAAGCTCCGAAATCACCCCACCAAATACGCCCAAAAGCAGACTTTGAATTATTTCTGTTGAATCACGCTCTATGCCAATGCTTTTTGACTCCAGGATTAGCTGAAGTCATGGTATCAGACAACAGAATTCACAAGTGCTGAGTTCCAAACCTTCACCATTCTCAACGGTATTAAACAGATTTGAACTGGGCCTTCCCCCTGAGCATCAAACTGACTATCCAAGAGAGGTGATCAAACTTTCAATTCTGGCATAAAGAAACTGACAGGAAGAACGTTGTGATCAAAATCTCACGACCCCTCCATAGCTATCATACCACTCCACATGAAACAACAAGAGTTCCCCCAGTAGAATTGCCAATGAAACTTCATCTCAGAACGAGACTGAGTCTCGTGTTTCCAAATTTACCAGGGAGGGTGGAAGCCGGCCAAATTAATTAGCAAGCAAGCCATGATTTACATAGTACAACACAATCATTCAAAGTAAATTAAGCCATATATGTGAGAAACGTCGATAGTGGATCAAGGTGGATCCCCAGAATTATTGTCTCTAAGACTGGACCCCTTCCATACCAAGTGCATGTGGAGTGATGGATCATTCATAAACATAAGGACCACTTGAAGAGTAGAGAGAGGGTCCAACCATCAGTGTTGCCATCAAGAAATATTTTCGAACTCGCAAACACCGAAGTACCTGATCGATCCGTGATCGACATAACTGATGTCTCCATGGAAACAAATAGTGATTAATCGCCTGTGCCAGAAGCTATTGCAGGTCATGTTAACGTCGATCCTGTGGAACTATATCAGACAACAGAATTACGCCACTCTAAATTCCCCTCAAAAAAACCAGCTTATAGTTGTTCAACTTTTGTACATAATGTTTAGTTAATAATGATTTAGTTATTGAAGATTGCATAAAGGACTGAAAGGGGGACGTCTGTGGTGATTGTCCCTTTAAGGTCAACACAGTAAAGTAAGCGTCACATGGTCTGTATAACCAATTGGGACTTGTCCCATGGCAAGAGACATTCTTCGGCAAAGCCAAGTGGCTGCTGTACAATTCTTATTAATAATTACCTTAATTTTCACAAATGAAGTCTGTGAAAATGCATCTTTACATTATTGCTGTATTACAGAATCACAGAAAAAAACAGAGCAGAAAAGGCCCTACGGCCCATTGAGTCTGCATCGCCGCATGAAAGGCACCTGATCTGCCAATCCCAATCCCATTTGCCAGCACTTGACCCATAACTTCGAATGTTGATACGTGCTAAATGCTCATCCAGGTACTTTTTAAAGAATGTGAGGCAACCCGCCTCTAACACCCTCCCAAGCAGTGTGTTCCAGATCATCACCACTCTTTGTGTAAAATATCTTTTCCTCAAATCCCCCCTGAACCTCCCACCCCTCACCGTGAACTTCTGTCCCCTTGTAACCAACCCTTCAGCTAAGGGGAACAGCTCTTCCATATCCAACCTGTCCATGCCCCTCATAATCTTGTTATCATGATCATGTCACCCCTTCAAGTCCCACTGTGGCTTCACAGCGCCAGGGTCCCAGGTTCGATTACCGGCTTGGGTCACTGTCTGCGAGGAGTCTGCACGTTCTCCCTGTGTCTGCGTGCGTTTCCTCCGGGTGCTCTGGTTTCCTCCCACAGGCCAAAGATGTGCAGGTTAGGTGGATTAGCCATGATAAATTGCCCTTAGTAACCAAAAAGATTAGAAGGAGTTATTGGGTTACGGGGATAGGGTGGAAGTGAGGGCTTAAGTTAGTTGGTGCAGACTCGATGAGCCGAATGGCCTCCTTCTGCACTGTATGTTCTATGTTCATCTTCTCTGCTCCAGCGAAAACAACCCTGCCTATCCAACCTCTCCTCATAAATTAAATGTTCCATCCCAGGCAACATCCTGGTGAAAGACCTCTGCATCTGCTCCAGTACAATCACATCCTCCCTATAATGTGGCGACCAGAACTGCACACAGTGCTCCAGCTGTGGCCTGACCAAAGTTCTATATAACTCCAACATGACTTCCTTGGTTTTGTAATCTATGCCATGATTGATAAAGGCAAGTGTACCATATGCCTTTTTCACCACCCTATTAACCTGCCCTTCTGCCTTCAGTGATTTATTTACAAACACGCAAAGGTCTCTTTGTTCTTAGGACTTCCCAGTGTGGTGCCGTTAATTTATTATTTCCTTGTCAAATTGCTCCTTTCAAAGTGTAACACCTCACACTTTTCAGGATTAAATTCCATCTGCCATTTTTCTGCCCATTTGACCATCCCGTCTATATCTTCCTGTAATCCAAGACTCTCAGCCTCACTGTTAACCACCCGGCCTATCTTTGTATCATCTGCAAATTTACTGATCCTACCCCCCACGCAGCCATCTTTGTTGGTTATATAAATTACAAATAATAGGGAATCCAGCACTGGACACTGTCTTCCAGTCACTAAAGCAGCTGTCTGTCATCACCCTCTGTTTCCTGCAGCTCAGCCAGCTTTGAATCCACCTTATCAAGTTCCCTGTATCTCATGTGCATTTGCCTTCTTTATAACTCTCCCATTGGGACCTTGTCAAATGGTTTGCTGAAATCAAGGTAAACAACGTCAACTTTACTCTCCTCATCCACATACAGTCACGTGCTCAAAAAATTCAATCAAATTTGTTAGGCATGACCTCTCTCTGACAAAGCCATGCTGACTATCCCTGATCAAACCTTGCCTCTCCAAGTGAGATAGATTCTCTCCTTCAGAATTTTCTCCATTAGTTTCCCCACCACTGACATGAGACTCACTGAGCTGTAGTTCCCTGACTTATCCCTACAGCCTTTCTTAAATAGTGGGACCACATTTGCGGTTCTCCAGTCCTCTGGCACCTCTCCCGTGGCTAGAGAATAATTAAAAATTCGGATTAGGGCCCCTGCGTTCTACCTACTCACCTCCCACAGCAACCTGGGACACAATTCATCCAGCCTGAAGATTTCTCCACTTTTGAGCCTGCCAACATTTCCAATACCTTGTCCCTCCCTATGACAACTTGCTCCATAACCTCACACTCTCTCTCCCCTAGTTCCATATCTACCTCCTCATTCTCTTGGGTGAAGGCAGATGCGGTCTCATTCATCAGGGCTTTCCAGTTGTGAAAGTGATACAAGGGAATCAAAGATTCTACTAATGAAGTAGTGGTTCTAAAATTCAGATTAGGGAAGATTACTTAATATCTGCCCTACATTGCACCTATTCGTGTAGCACCTAATAATGACACTATGCAAATGTAAAAATGCATGGCCATTTCTCACCGTAACAATATTTTGTTAAAATCTTTTTTACTTTTAATGAAAATGTTGAAAAGTCTATTATTTCCCATGAATATGTCCCTTACCTCGCACCTCCCTGCTCCTTCCCTATGTGTACAAGTGCAGTGACGATAATAGCAACAGAATATCATTAGATATTCATCCAATGTTCAAGACAAGATTATTGTGTACAGCCAGAATTTTGTTTAAAAATAAACAGGAGCACTGCCTGATAGTCACAAGCAAACACTTCAAGCTGAAAGCACAATTACTCTACTGTCACATTCTACTTTAAACATGTAAGTGTGCATTAAAGCAAGGTCCCTGTTCATATTCCTTTTTTCATATCATGGCTGCAGAATCCTTGGTAGGTTCCATCTTAATTTGTCTCCAAATTTATATAACCTGCATACACCAAAATTTAATCTGATTATAAAATTGAAAATTATAATAAAAATCTTCCAGCGTTCTGAATTTTTCATTAGGTCTGCCATGTTACATGACTGCACTCCATGGCATCAGTTGACAGATTCTCTTCCTCCCACAGGCTGACCTCATTTTCTCGGCAACCTAACATCTCAGCATCAAATGCGTAATGCTGACTGCTGTGCTAGATGCTAATTGTGACCTTGAATGATCTGAGATTGCTGGATGTTAAGATGAAACTGATGGAGCATGGAAGATGTTTATTAACATGAGGTTGCTCCACACTCAAATTTTATGGTTTTTGCCTTGATTAGGAAAGGAGACAAAACCCAGAGAAGGTATTAACAATACATGGTTTACAGCTGGTTAGAAAAAATATTATAAAGCTCCACATTCCATCCTGGATACCAATGTATTCCACAAGTTTATTGAGTCTGTTAGTGGTTCAAATGGTGTGTGTACTTCAAGCTGCAAAAATAAATATTTGACTGTAACCTTTTGAGAAGTGAATGTCAAAAGAAAGAGAGTGAGAAATATCAAAACAGAGGGAGATACATGAAACATTTTTGTGAAGTCATGGAAAATCAATGGCCATCCGAAATGGTGCTGAGAATCTGGAATTGGAAATCCCGCCTCTATTACCGACTAATCTTATTTCTGTCATCATGGACAGGGAGTGGAGCATGATTCATGTATGGGGGAACCCAAATTCAGCAGGACCATTTGAACTCTACTGAGTTCAAACAGACCCCATTTTTGCTGGAAAAAGGTCCTGATCCCACTGTGTGTAAGTTACGAATTTTTAGAGTAGACATAAACGCTCATAAAGGGCGGATAAAGTCAGTAGAACTGTCACACCGCTAATTTAATTCCCCAGCTCTTTATATTTTGAAAAAAGCAGCATGCATGTCGTTGTGAATTTTTTTAAAATCTGCTCGCAGTTTCAATAGATGTTTGTTGATATAACTCTGAGGGCTATCGTTAAAGCATTATTACAGCTTGACTGTTTTCACAACCTGTCATTATCACAGTGGGGGACTGTAAGTTCACAATTTGATTGAAAGCTCCGTGTTGCGACTGTCCTTTTTATTTCATGAGTGTGTGCACATATGCAGCTGAGCACTATTCTTTGCCATCTGGATATATTTATTTTCCGGCAACTTATTCACATTACTGAAGTAAAAAGAAAACAAAACTGCAGTTTTTTTTAAAGGTTTATTCAGTTATAATGTAAACAGTCAAATGGTTGATGAAGTCTGCCAGTAACTTCCATCTGTTCTTAGCAAATCATGGAGGTACTATTTAAGATAATTTCAGATGACTTCTAATCATGTGTATCAATTTACCAGCACCACCTCCCCAGCCATTTTGGAAAAGGCCAGGTCAGGGTGGAGTGGTTACAATTGGCCATGGAGCAGAGGCCAATTGAAATGAAAATGAAAATTGTTTATTGTCATAAGTAAGCTTCAATGAAGTTATTGTGAAAAGCCCCTAGTCGCCACATTCCGGCGCCTGTTCGGTGAGGCTGGTACGGGAATTGAACCGGAGTTGCTGGCCTTGGTCTGCTTTACAAGCTAGCTATTTAGTCCACTGTGCTAAACCAACCCCTTGGAATTTTTGGGTTAGCCTGTAGGGCCAACGCAGCAGCATAAGGTGGCCTCCTGGCAGCATGAAAGGGGACTAGTGCTCCAGACTGACATTGAAGCCGGCTTTGCTACCTGTGGTTCCCCTCCATAATGTTGGCCCAGAAATTGTGGTCCTTTTTAAATTCATGTTTTTTTAAAAGTTGGTGAGAAGGCACTTCAAGATACCTGCTGCAACAGGCCACAAACCTTTCCAGATTCAAAAGAAACCAAAGGCCAAAATCAAGATTCCTGCCGGGAGCGAATCAGGGGCGGGATTCTCCCCTACCCGGTGGGGCGGGGGGTCCCGGCGTAGCGGAGTGGCACCAACCACTCCGGCGTTGGGCCTCCCCAAAGGTGCGGAATTCTCCGCACTTTTGGGGGCCAAGCCCTCACATTGAGGGGCTAGGCCCGCGCCGGAGTGGTTGGCACCACGCCGACTGGCGCCAAAACTGGCACCAGCGGCCTTTGACGGCCACCGCCCGGCGCCGGGGCTGCCCGAAAGGCCTTCGCTGGTTCGCGCATGCGCCGGTGGTGACGTCAGCGACCCCGGGGGCCTGCTCACGCCGCCGATCCCGCCGCCACCAGAGGTGGTTCAAACCTCGGCGGAGGGAGAGGTCTCCGGGATGGGACTTCGGCCCATCGCGGGTCGGAGAATCGCCGCAGGGGGCTCGCCGCTCAGTGCGGCATGTTTCCCACTCCTGCCAATTCCCGGGTGCTGGAGAATTTCTGCCACGGCGGGGGCGGGATTTTCGGCGGCCCCGGGCGATTCTCCGACCCTGCTGGGGGTCGGAGAATTTCGCCCCAGTTTGCAATTCACCCGGACCGTTCCCGATGGCAAGTTACATATCATGGTCAAAACTGGCTGTGGTGTAGTGGTATTGTTACTGGACTAGTAAACTAGAGACCCAGGGTAATGCTCTGGGGAACCACGTTAAAAATTCCACCACTGCAGGTGGTGAAATTTGAAATCAATAAAAATCTGGAATTAAAAGTCGAATGATGAACATGAAACTATTGTTGATCGTCGTGAAAACCCATCTGATTCAATAATATCCTTCAGGGAAAGAAATCTGCTGTCTTTATCTGGTCTGGCCTACATGTGACTCCAGACCCACCGCAACGTGGTTGACTCTTAACTGCCCCTCAAGAGCAATTAGGGATGGGAAATAAATGCTGGCACAGCCTGCAACACCCACGTCCCATGAACAATTATAAAAAAAATTAAACCTAATTTGCATTAATTTCAATCTCATTGATTGACGTGAAATGCAGCGAACTCCACCAGAGAGAAATCATGTGGGCATCATTTAGTGCGCCCTTGAGGCTGGCACACTGGCTGCTGAGGGGAAGAGAGGAGGTGAGTAGCCATCTCCATTTTCCGGCAGGGGGTTGCTGTCCCAATGCTCACAGGTGGGGGACCCCTGACAGGGGATGTGCTTGATCAGCGAGCTGAAACGTTCCAAGTTGGGGGTCTCCCCTGAGCTGGAGGGGTGGGGAACTTGAGGGGCTTTGCATCTGATGAGACCTTCAAGCCATCTTGAAACAGTGTGGAGCTCCATAACAGGGGCAAGCTGCAGTCTGTCTGTTTTTGGTAAACACTTCCAGGACAGAGCCTCGCTGTGCTTTCAATGCTGAAATTAAATTTCACTCCCTTTGACTGTGAGAAGCCTCTAGCTTCACAGCTGAAGGCTATTGCAAGTGAGGAATTAGCCTTGTTAGTAGTGAGAGCACTTCACAGCTGCAGGTTATGTTTGCTGCTTGCTCCTGCTCGTGGTTGCAGATACATGGATGCTGCTGTTGCTGGTTCCTTCCTTTTCTGTAGCCGGAAAGAAGCACCATTTTTACAAAGATACCTGGGTACTGGAACACCAACCTCAGGGGGTCGTATGGGTCCAGAAGGCAATCTGGTTTGAAGCAAGAAGACGCTGTGGGACCTGGTGTGTGACATTGATCTCGGTTGAACTGCCTGATAACGCCTTTGAAGAAATGCTTTTGCAGATGCTTTTGTTGCTGGTGTGGTGCATGCTGCATATAACTGGCACGTCACTGCTGGTTAAACTTGCTGGAAGTCAAGAATGTTCAACTGCACTTTCAGTACCAGGGGACTATGTGGATGCCAGGATTTTCAGGGAGATTGGGCCGTGTGGGAGGGTCGGCACAGCTGAAGCTCCTGGACGGAGAATGACACTGATACAAGGAATAAGTAATACTCTGGTGGACAGATCATTTCTATGACAAAGTTCAAGAGATGATAACACATTCTCAGGCTTATCCTCGTTTTCTATTGAGGAACCGAAGAGGGGTGATATTGTGTGTTTCTTATTTTTTTGTGAAAATGAGCTGAATTGCTTTGTGTTGGTTCCAATATGGAATGGTGATGTTTCCTTGTTTTTTAATGGTTAGTGTGATAGGTTTGTTACTGTTGACCATTTAAGAAACAAAATATTCTCAACTCTCAAGTGCCAGGGAGGTCCTCGTCCACACCAGATTCACATAGCACAAATTTATGTCCGTCAGCTCAACCCCACCCCCTCATTTACCTCCTTCTAACCAATCCCCCCCCCCATATTTATCTCCTTCCCCTCGCCCCTCATTTCTCTCCTTTCCCCAATATCCCCCAATTCCCTCTCCCTCCATTTCCCTCCTTCCCCAATCTCCCCCCCCCATTTCCATTCTCTCCAATCCTCCAACCCCATTTCTCTCCTCCCCCCCTTACCCCAATCCCCCTTTCCCCCTCCTAATCTCCCTCTTCCCATCACAGCTCCCCCTCCGAAACCACCCCTCCAAGGGTTTGTGTAACAACATTCCAGGGGTGATGGGCCTGTGTCATAGAATTTAGACATATCATAGAATTTACAGTGCAGACGGAGGCCATTCAGCCCATCGAGTCTGCACCGGCTCTTGGAAAGAGCACCCTGCCCAAGATCAACACCTCCGCCTTATCTCCATAACCCAATAACCCCACCCAACACTAAGGGTAATTTTGGACACTAAGGGCAATTTATCATGGCCAATCCACCTAACCTGCACATTTTTGGACTGTGGGAGGAGACCGGAGCACCCGGAGGAAACCCACGCACACACGGGGAGGATGTGCAGACTCCGCACAGACAGTGACCCAAGCCGGAATCGAACCTGGGACCCTGGAGCTGTGAAGCAATTGTGCTATCCACAATGCTTCCATGTCAGCAGATGGCAATACGGGGTGAGTGTGCAGGCAGGCCCACTGTGAAGTTTAATGCTACAGATGCTTGACTTGCATCCGGTGTAACATGTTTTAATAGTGAACTATTGAGATTTCTATTCTCTCTCGCTACAGATAGTGAACAACCCACCACCCTGCCACATCCCAGTGCCCACTCAGTGCTCCTCAATCTTCTTGATCTTTCGTGGTATACTGCTCCATCTAGGTGTGTCCCCCGGATGCACGTCAGAAGTGAAGGCAGACAGTTGCTTTCTGCACCCTGTGACCTTTGATACCCTGAGAGGACGTCCTCTGGAGGGCTCAGAGCTGGGGACCTGATCAATTATATTCATCTGTGTCTGTGACACATCTGTCAGTGACTTGACCATGGTCTGCAGTGCATTGGCAATGTCCTGCATCTGGGACACGTCCCTCAGCCACTGTGACATTATGTTGTGGCCCTCAGCCATCGTCATCACAGACTGAGCCACGCCTTGGACAACATCATTCAAGACGCTGACATGATGCTACAGGTCTTCCCCTGCAATTGCCATCCTAGCAGTGTTGACCTCGTTGCCATACTTGGTCGGTGACATCTCCTATGACTGAAGCTTTTGGATCTCCTCCAATCGGCAATGTACTCGCTGGAATGTACCTTCCACCCCCTCTTGAATCTCACAGCCATGTCCTATTATCTGCATCAGTTGTGGAAGAGCCTTGACCAGAGACTCGGCATCTGACTCAGACCCAGCTGAGTCCTGGGATCTAGCAGATCTCCGGCTGCTTAATCCCTTGGATGTTCCTTCCTCCACTTGATGTGCATCAACAACTGTGTGGTGCTCACCAGGGTGTGCCCCAGAAGCCTGTCCACTAATGTTGCCCACTGAGGTGTGTGTCTCTTCGCTGGTGGAAGGTGCGGGTGAGAGCTGTGATGCCGTGCCGTATTCTCCTTGGAGCTCTCCTCCAAGGTTGTCTCTTTGGTGGTGGGAGGTGGAGGTGTACCACTCCGGATAACCCAGCCTCATCAGGAGATTGTGCAAGACAATGGAAATATGGTCAGTGAGAGGGAGGGATCATTTTGTCTGACATGAGCTACTCACTTGAGACAGGTCACCTGGGTGATGGGGCAGTGGAGCCTCCACTCTGTGGCACAGGCCAACCTCTCCTCAGTCAACCCCGTGATCTCCAGGTCCCTTTCCTCATCGGGGATGAAGATTCTGATATCTGGTACTCTGTCCCAGGTCTTGGCCCTTTCCGATTTATAATTGGTTATCTTCTCCTGTGGGTACAATGGTAGGGCATTGTGAGCACATGCTTGATGGGTCAGGGGGTTTATAGCAAGTGGCATGTGTGGTCACTGCACCTGGACATGTTGGGTTGTGCTGGTGAGTGCCAGGTGGTGCTAAGGAACAAACAGGAAGATCAGTGTGTGGAAGGTGCGAGGTGTCAGCCAGTGATCTGTTGGCAGAAGGGTTGGGAATTTGTGGGGTGGCAGGTGGAAATTTTATCAGAAGAGATGGTAACGTACCCTTGCAATTTGGTGGAGACTATTGGTCTTCTCCTAACATTGGACGCTGGTCCTCCTGTTCATGGTGCCTGCATTGACAGCCACTGGCACTGCCACCTAGCCACCATTGTGAACCTGCTGCTCGGCCTCTGACCCCCTCGGGGGAACAGGATGTCCCGTCTCGCTTCCACAGTGTTTTGAAGCCTGGCCAAATCAGCATTGCGAGGAGCTGGTCTCCTGCTGAAGGGGTTGCGCTCCGAAAGCTACTGATTCCAAATAAACCTGTTGGACTTTAACCTGGTGTTGTAAGAAATCTTACTGTGACTTTACTTCAGACCTTGCAAAGTTAATACAATATGAGAAGATGATATTTAAAAATTACCATAGATCGCGGTCTACAAGTCAACCTTCGAACCCTCCAAAAGTTCTTCCAAATCAAGGAACGACTTATATCCTGAGCCTAAAATGTCATCTGCCAGTGTGGGTGATCACCATTTTGAAATGTGGCATAGAAACATGAAACCAGTTAATTCATGGTAAATTAATGTGGCACAGTTTGTTGAATAAATTAATTCAACAAAGATACCTTTCACCACAATGAAATGTTTAAAACCCATCAATGGACAGAATTCTCTGCCTCCGCCGATTCCCGATTTCTCCGCCACCCTGGAATCAGCGGGGGCGGGAATCGCGCCGCGCCGGTCGGCGGGCCCCCCGCGGCAATTCTCCAGCCCGCGATGGGCCGAAGTCCAGCTGCTGACAGGCCGGTCCCGCCGGCGGGAATTAAAGCATGTCTGATGCCCGTGGGATTGGCAGCGCGGGCAGGCACTGGGGTCCTGGGGGGGCGCGGGGCAATCTGGCCCCGGGGGGGGGGGTGCCCCCACGGTGGCCTGGCCCATGATCGGGGCCCACCGATCGTCGGGCGGGCCTGTGCCGTGGGGGCACTCTTTTTCTTCCGCCCCGGCATAGTCTTCACCATGGCGGGGGCGGAAGAGACCCCCCTCCCCTGCCCATGCGCCGGTACAACGTTAGCAGCCGCTGACGCACTGGCGCATGTGCGGCCTTCCGCCGGCCTGCGAAGGCCTTTCGGCCCCGTCTGGCGGGGCGCCAAAGGCCGTTTGCGCCGGCCGGCGGAGGGGGAGCCACTCCGGCGCGGGCCTAGCCCCTAAAGGTGCGGAGAATTCACACCACTCCATCCCGCCGGGACCTCCTGCCCCGCCGGGTAGGGGAGAATCCCGGCCCCTGACATCTGATGCAAAGAGCTCATCACATTTCTTCTCTACGTTGACATCATCATAAGAATCCCACATGGACCTTTTGGTTTCAGAATGATCCCTCCACAAATCTCCTTCCTCTTCATCTAATGAATTGTATATTCTGAATTTCTGAATTATCCAATGAAACTTGGTGCACTATTCGCATCCTACACTTTGGTAACGATACCACACAAAACATCAAGTCGGGAAGCACACATATTTACAATTTCTGTAAAGTGTTTTCTGAGTCAACCATCTAGCTATTCTATTTGGCACAAACATGGCATAAAAACAGAAAATGCTGGAAAGACTCAGCAGGTCTGGCAACATCTGCAGTGAAAGAAAGAGAGTTAACGTTTCAAGTCTGTTTGAGCCCTCTTCAGAGCTGAATTTTCGAAATGTGATGGATGATCTGGTCGGAGAGAGGGTGAAGAAAGAGGAGCAGAATAGAAGACCAGGGATTGATGGGAGCTCGGGGGAGATTGATAAAGATGTCATAGACACAAGACAAAGGAAATTATAATGGTAGTGTTAAAGAAGGTGCCAATAGCATAAAGGTAAGGTGTTAATATCAGAACAAGGGTCAACACTTTGTGAAAGCAAAACAAGTTACAGATGGCTGTTTTCCATTTTCATTTATTTATTTAGCAACCCCACCCACCACCACCATCCCCAAATTTCCATCTATATTTTGTTCAGCTGCATTTGCTGCCAGGCAGTGCATGTACAATTATATTGTTTTACTCCATGACATGATTACCCGACATAGCACAAAGGGGAAAAAAACTACAACTCTTAAACTTGCGTCCATTACCCTTCAGTCTCCGAAAAGTGCAGAGCCAATGATTACTATGAAATAAATGAACTGTTTATAATTTTTAAAGACTGAAATTTTAAAGACCTATTTTGGCAGGCTCTGGACGATTTTGGTTTTCTGTCGCAATGCTATTTCCTTTCATAAAGCTGCTCCGCCAATGAGCTGTTGGTCACTCGCCACGCCATGTGCGGCCTGCTTTGTATGGTCGTATCTTGTACTCTCACTCACTTTCTTCACAACATGGCCCATATCACTTGCTTGACCCTGTGGACCAAATTAGAGTACAAGGTACGTGAAAACATGCAATTCTGGGGTGAAAAATTGAGACTGGCTAATAATGCTAATCCCAATATAGCATTTCAGAGTGAACAAATGGGGTAGTTTGATCCGCTGGGATGACTAATATGCTATGATCTATTAGTGTGCAGTGTTTTCAGATATAAAATCAATTCAAAACATATCAATTTAGCAATGGTACACACAGATTGTTCCAATATAGGTATTGATCCCACTGTTAACTTCATAAGGCGGATGCTTAAAACACGTGGTAGGCCTTGAATATATTAATTAGGGACTTAAGTCAGTTGTTGATCCTCTTTGTTAAATCTGTTCCCTTAGAGCGAGGCTTCCATCGGTATTTATCTGCTAAGGATTGTTCAGCAGCCCCCAGGGTTACAGCTAAGTTTTAATTAACATTTTTCAAAAAAATCTCAATGGAGTCGGAAAGCGCAGGTGTTCTCGATCGACCTCCACAGATCTGTTGCTCAATCTCCAACCTCACCATTTCCTGCCACAACAACCAGTTCCCCTGCCAGAACTTGCCAGAAGTCCGCTGCCCGTGGCCTAATAAGAGTTTCCTTGATCAAATTGCCTACGAGCAGCTCCCTCCAATTAATCAAATGAGGCCGAAGGATTAATTTCCACTGATCCTCTTGGACAATGAGCCCAGAATTATTCCAACTCTATTATCTTATTCCCTGTGGCCCCAGTGGATTTGCTGCATGTTGAGCGACTTTCCAGATTTGTGCTTGGTGTACAATGATTTCAGATAATGTGGTGCCCGGCTACATGATATCATAAGTATCCCTACAGCTGACAGTGACAAATAACTCATGAATACGAAAGTCAAAGGTGGGTTATGGTCAGCTCACAGGTGGAGATGTGCAGCATATTACATGCCACATATCCTATTTATAAAACTTGTGGTATGTTTAAATTGGAAAAAAAAAGATGTGCGCCACTGTAATTTGAAAGTAGATAAAACTGCGATAAGAATTTACTATTTTAAAGGCAAATTTGCAGAAATAAGAATTTTGCTTTCACTACAACTTCTCAATACACATATGATACTGTAAAATACAGGTAATGATCACATTTTTGCTGAAAAGACTTGTTTGTAGTAAATACTGTGGGATATTTTCATTTATTCAAATACCATATGGTGCATATCAATCTACCACCAATATTGATGTACCATCAATTGGACGTGAGACACGATGAAGGTCCAAACTTAGGCTTTAATCAGCTAGATGTTAGCCCGGTGGTCGACTACAGTGAAAGGCTGACCGCCGGGACCTCTGGGTACTTATACCCCGCCTTGGAGGTGGGGTCTACTTGCCTCTCGACCAATTGGTGAGCAGTCACATGACTAGTCTCAGCCAATCAGCTGAGAGGCACATGACCAGCCAGAGACAACGGGAAACCGGTGCTCTGCACCAATGGCAGCGCTCCTAGTCATACCACCACAAATATGTCCTTATCATATTAATATTTTGTACAGGCAAAAGGTAGCTCAACAAAACATTGTTCCCAAAAATCTGTGGTATCTAATCTGTGAGGTGGCATATCGCGAACGTACAGAGATTTTTCTTGCTTCCTCCCAAAATTAAATAGTATCTAAACATAGATTTGATCAGCACTTTTTGTAAAGCTACATGTGTACAATCTATGATTCCCAACAGCTTTCAGCGTCCTGTCACTATAAGATTTTTCAGTCCTTTTGTCCTGCCATCCGTGTAAAAGGATATGAACCCACCTGCTCAAGCATCAGCTACTTGTTTCACACACCGGTGGGCAGCTGATTGGAGACATCAGCAAAATAAAATGATCCCAAAGGGTAAAATAGTTTAGGCTTTGATAACCACAGCCGGTGGGAGAGTCTGGCATACAGGTTTTATTTTATGGGGTCGTCCAATCCTGTTGTTGATTGTAAATTGCAGGCACTGTTTCTCTAACAAGTGTAGATAATTACACCTCAAAGTAGATGGCTCTTGTGCAACCTAACCTTCCCAATATCCCTCCATTGATCTTTCACTCAAACCTCTAAAAAGCAGAAATGTACTCCAGTTCCCATGGCCAATTGTGATATGGTTTTGGCATTGTTGTCAAAACGGTTCCTATATATCACACCAAAAGAACAAAAGAGGAAAAGGGACATCTTAAAAGTTGTTCAAAGTAACTTTTGGTGATATTTCATTAAACTTGAGTAAATGTCTCTGCTGGAGATTTTTCTGCATCACAAAAGTGATGCGAATTCAATCACAGAGGTCATGAGGTCATTACCAATTGTCTGTCATAACTTAGAGGGAGATCAGTAAAAGCCTGGCCTGTCTGAGCAATGTTTCTGATGATCGCCCACCAGAGATACAGTGATCAACGAGAACAAACCTTTTGGAGATTCCAAATGCTTAATCTAGGGCAACTCTGAAGGTTAATTATTGTATGAGTGGATAGAATACCAATATGCACCTGAACAGAAAGAAGGCCCATGTACATTATAGTAGTGCAGCCCGTTTTGGGGGCTGGATTTAGAAGACCATGTGACAGTTCAGGGCCAATCGCGCGGGAGCGTAAAAAACCATCCAAAAGGGAGTGCACACGTGTTACGGGGCCCCGGGAGCAGGGGCTCCGGCAGTGTGGACCCTGAAGCCAAAGACACAAGATCCATTCTATTGTATTTTGTGTATTATTACCAGCCTTTGCCTTTCATTAGTAAACCCCTTTGTCACAACTGGAAACATCCAGAGTGTTTCTCAAGCCACCATATTTGGTACCAAGGTTAAAGGTTTGATTACAGCCTGCAGTACTTTGTGATTTGAGAGGGGAAGGAAGGAGCAATTTGAAAAATAAAGAAGGACCAACAAGAGATGGGAACTATCAAAACATGAGCGAAAATGCCTATTATCAGTAAACTAGAGCCTTTTAACCAAGGGGCTAGAGAGTGGAACCAGTACATCCAGAGGCTCCGCTATTTCTTCACTGCAAAGGATATCACAGGGTGAGACAAGCAGAAGGTGATACTTCTGACAGTTTGCGGTTCCCAAACATAGAGGGCGTGATTCTCCGCAAATGCGGAGAGTCGTAAAGGCTGCCGTGAAACTGGCCATGTTTCACGGCAGCCTCCGCGCCCCCTCCCGGGACCCGATTCTGCTCCCCGGTCGGGGCTAGCAGCGGAGTCCCGTGAACCACGGCATCGCAGGCTTAGCGAACTTCGCTAAGCCCGCGCGCCAAGGGTAACGGCGGCTGTCGCGCACGATGACGTCAGCCGCGCATGCACGGATTGGACGGCTCCAACCCGCGCATGCGCGGGCGACATCATCACGCATATGCGTGAAACCCGCGCATGTGCAGGCCGTTATTCCCCTCAGCCGCCCTGTGGACTGATCCAGCGGGGCGGCGGAGGAACAAAGAGTGCGCGGGGTTCGGACCCGCTGCCCACGATCGGTGGGCATCGATCACGGGCCCATGCCACCCTTGGCACGGCCGTGGTGCGGCCATGCCAATCGGTGCCATGGTTCCCCAGAACGGCACTTTGCGGCCGTTTTCACGAACGTTGAGACTTCGTGAAAACGGCCGTAAAGGCCTGGGAACTCAGCCCATCGGATAGGGGAGAATCGCTGCTCGCCGTAAAAAAACGGCGAGCAGCGATTCATGTCGTGGGGCGGCCGTGGGGGGGGGGGGGGGGGGGGGGGGGGGGGGGGGGGGGGGGGGGGGGGGGGGGGGGGGGGGGGGGGAGAATAGCGGGAGGTCGGGAAAAATGTCGGGAAGGCCCTCCCGCTATTCTCCGACCCATCGTGGGGGGTGGAGAATCGCGCCCATAATCTTATTAGGAAACTCACGTCCCTAGAGACAACTGGCTCAAAGGTGTTTGATCTGATAGTTTAAGTTGGTCAAAGAACTCTTGAACCCAAGGCACAATTATCCTCCAATGTTATAATTCAACTCCGTGGTTAAAGATCCTGAAGAGTCTAGGCACATAGATTGGCAAGTGCATTTAGCCGATACCCCCCTCCGCCTCGCCAGCAGTGAGTCACGTCCGCGGATTTCCCGACGGCATTGGGGTGCCACAATGGGAAATCCCATTGGTCGGCTGCCGGGACAGAGGATGCCGCCTGCTATATGCCTTGAATTTCTTGGACACGTTGCCAGTGTCAGCTGACCACATTTGGTCAGGATCAAGAGGGACCCCATAATATTGAAAGCAAAGAGGCTGCTACAGACTATGACACATCTAAACACTTGAGGCCGTATTTAACCCACCAAGATAGCGTCAATTTTTTAGCTGTCCAGATCACTAACAAGCTGTCCTGGTCCCCCCATTTTGACACTATAGTTAAGAAAGCCCACCAACGATTCTATGTTCTCAGAAGACTAAGGAAATTTGGCATGTCAGCTACAACTCTTGCCAACTTTTATAGATGCACCATAGAAAGTATTCTTTCTGGTTGTATCATAGCTTGTTATGGATCCTGCTCTGCCCAAGACCACAGAAAACTACAAAAGATCCTGGATATAGCCCAATCACACAAACCAGCCTCCCATCAATTGACTCTGTCTACAATTCCAGTTGCCTCAGAAAGGCAGCCAGCATAATTAAGGTGCACCCCAGACATACTCTCTTCCACCTGCTTCCGTCAGGAAAAAGGTACAAAAGTTAGAGGTCACGTACCAACCGACTCAAGAACAGTTTCTTCCCTACTGCCATCATACTTTTGAATGGACCTATCTCGTATTAAGTTGATCTTTTTTCTACATCCTAGCTATGACTGTAACATTATATTCTGTAGTCCCTCCTTCCTTCCCTGTGTACGGTATGCACTGTCTGTATAGCATACAAGAAACAATACTTTTCACTGTATACTAATACATGTGACAAT
The DNA here is from genome assembly GCF_902713615.1 of Scyliorhinus canicula. Taxonomy (NCBI): domain Eukaryota; kingdom Metazoa; phylum Chordata; class Chondrichthyes; order Carcharhiniformes; family Scyliorhinidae; genus Scyliorhinus; species Scyliorhinus canicula. The sequence continues at coordinate 88,897,707 of NC_052151.1, read as the reverse complement.
AATGAATTAAATCAAAATCAAATCAAGATGACCTGATCTGCAAGGATGGTGTGATTTTGTAGGGCTCACGCCACAAATCTATCACAGGAGCTGCATAGTGCTCACCCAGGACAAAGAAAGATAAAGATGCTAGTATGCAACTTGATATGGTGGCCAAGCACTGATAAAGCCATTGAAGAGATGGTACAGCAATGTCATCCTTGCCAGACGTAACAGCCCTGCATTGGTCAACCAATCTCCATCTCTGGGGAATGGCTGGATCGCCCATGGACCTGATGGACACTTTCTTTGGACAGGATGATTTTAGTTTTTCTGGATGCCCATTCCAAGTCGCTGACTAAACAGTAGATGGGGACCACAACCTCGGCAGCCACAGTGGACGTCTTGCGCTGGGTTTTCACTATTCATGGACTGCCGGTGTCTATTGTAGTGGACAACGGTACCCCCTTTAAAGGGGACGATTTCCAGACTTTCGTTCAAGCTAACAGCATACACTAGGATGGCGTCATAACACCCTGCATCGAATGGATTCCAGAGCAGTCCATTCAGATCTTTAAGAACACCATGTGGAAGTAGCCTGACAAACTGCTGTGCCAAAGGCTTGCCAATTTTCTGTTGTCATACAATTTGATTCCACACACCACCACTGGGGTCACACCTGCCATGTTGCTGATGGGCCGTCATTTCACAACTCATTTGGACTTAGTGTTTCCCAATTTGGCAGGGAGGGTGGAGGTATCTATCAAAGGCTATGCATGTATCTATCAAAGGCTTTGGGGATTGATTGATTGATTTTTATTGTCACATGTACCTAAGTACAGTGAAACGTATTTTTCTGCAGCCAAGGGAACGTACACAGTACATACATAGTCGACAAAAGAATAATCGACAGAGTACATTTGCAATGGTACATCAACAAATAGTGATTGGTTACAGTACCGAACAAGGGCCAAACAAGAGCAGCCTAGGGCGTCGTGAATAGTGTTCTTACAGGGAACAGATCAGTCTAAGGGGGAGTCGTTGAGGAGTCTGGAAGCTGTGGGGAAGAAGCTGTTCCTATATCTGGATGTGCGGGTCTTCAGAGTTCTGTCTAATGGAAGGGGGCAAAGCCTGGGTGTCAGGGGTCTCTGACAATGCTTTCTGCCTTTCTGAGGCAGCGGGAGGTGTAGGCCGAATCAATGGGGGGATGGCAATCTTGTGTGATGTGTTGGGCTGAGGTCACCATACTCTGCAGTTTTTTGCGCTCTTGGGCCGAGCAGTTGCCAGACCAAGCTGTAATGCAGCTGGATAACATGCTCTCTATGGCACACCTGTAGAGGTTTGTGAGTTGAGTTGGATGATCAGACATGATCGTGATAAATGATGGAGCCAAAGGGCCAACAGGCCTCTTCCTGCTCCTATCTTCTATGTATCTATATACGTCAGTCTCCCAGAGAATTCAACGGGCTATGTAGAGAGGTGACAGATAATTCAGAGTTGGAGACCCAGTCCTGGTTTGTTGCTTTGCCCCAGTGCTGCTATGGTTAGCCAGACAGATTGTGTCCCAGTTGGGTCCTGTGTCATACGTGGTGAATACAAATGGAAGGACTATCAAAAAAGCACATTGATCATCTTATGGAACTGGGGCGTGAAAACCCACAATTCAGAGTAAATGGGTCCCACTAGTGTTGTGGACACTTCTGTGAATGTACTGAACAAGGGATCTGAGGACTTTTGAATTGACCCAGCAAGATGTCCCTCTGGAGGCCAGTAAAGCCAGTTCTCTTACCATCAGGCCTCCTGAACTGTCATCGGCCACTGACAGCTTGACTACCTTGAAGGACATCAAGCCAAAAGGTGGATTATGAAGGTCCAAAAGGACTTGAGTGACCCCAGACTGATTGACACATTGACAAATTATTTTACCCCTGATGTCTTTTGCCATGTATATAGAGCCTGTACATAGTTATTGTGTAAGATGTTATAACGGAATTAAGAGCAAATGGATATGGTAATGCAGCCCATTTAAGAGGGCAGGCATAGTGGACCATATGACCAGTTCAAGGCCAATCACATGTGTGTGTGTGAACCCCGGCCAATAACGAGTTATCGCAGGCTCCTGGGAGCAGATGCCCGGGCAGTGTGGACTCTGGAGTTGAAGAGACAAGACCCATTCTATTGTGTTGTGTGTCTGTATAATGACCAGCCTTAGCATTTCATTAATAAACCGCTTTGTTACCACTGGAAGCCTCCCGAGTGTTTCTCGAGCCACTACACATAGCACAGAGATGGCAAAGAAACAAAATTTGGTAAACTCTTCAAATTCTTTCAGGGTGGCATGGTGGTTAGCACTGCTATCTCACAGCGGCAGGGACTCAGGTTCAATTCTAGTCTTCGGTGATTGTCTATATGGAGTTTGCACTTTTTCCCCGTGTCTACGTGGGTTTCCTCCGGGTGCTCCGGTTTCCTCCCACTGTCCAAAGATGTGCAGGTTAGGTGGATTGGCCATGATAAAATTGCCTCTTAAGTTAGGTGGGGTTACGGGGATAGGGTGGGGAGTTGGCCGTGGTAGGGTGACATGTTGTATGCAGATGTACAGAAAACATGTGACAAAGTTCAACACAAAAGGCTACAAGTTAAGTGAGCAGAATGTCGAGACCGAGAGATTGATGTTGGGACCATTACTTCTTCTAATTGTCATCAATAACTTGGAACACAATACAAAACTGGTCATATTTGTAGATGATATCAAACAAGGTGAGTTTGAATTATGCAGTTCAGAAATGATGGAGGAAGGTTCCTGTGCAGGGACATCCCGCCGAGCGCTAGCCACAACCGCATTCCTGTCCCCCGGTCAGATATTCGGAAAGCCAAGTGGTAGTAGCCATACTCCGAACATGGAATCAAATGAGGCAGCACTTCGGACTAACCGAAATGTCCACAATGGCCCCCATCTGCAATAATCGCAACAATGGACACGCCGTTCAAGAGGTGGAGACAGGACGAGAGGACACTGATGGATAGGGACATGTACGTAGATGGTAGAGTAGCGACCCTGGGGGAACCCACGGAGAAATTCAGCACCCGAAAGAGAATGACGGAAAGTACATACAGGTATTTCCTCCGCAAGAAAATGACAAAGTACCCCACCAGATACCAGGATACTCACTATTAGAAAGACTACTGAACCCAGGTGACCTAGGGGAGGTCACAACTAAAGGTAGGCATGGCCGAACACAACTAAAGGTAGGCATGGCCGGGGAGGCCTTGCCGTAATGATATTGTCACTGGACTAGTAAACCAGAAACCTTGGGTTTCTGAATGACTTGAAACTCTAGGGACCTGGGTTCGAATCCCGTCACAACAGAATTTGAATTCAATAAAAATCTGGAATTAAAAGTCTAATGACCATGAAACCATTGCCGATTGTCGTAAAAACCCATCTAGCTCACTAATGTCCTTTCGGGAAGGAAACCGGCTGCCCTTATCTGGTCTGGCCTACATGTGACTCCAGACCCACAGCAAAGTGGTTGACTCTTAACTGTCCCCCAAGGGCAATTAGGGATGGGCAATATATGCTGGCTCAGCCAGCCATGCCCACATCCCCTGAAAGAGTAAAAAAAAAGCACAAGATGGACCTAACAAGAATAAGAATGAGCGGGTTCTTTCCGGAGGGGGAGGACAAATGCGAACGGTGCCAGGGAGGCTCAACCAACCACGCCCACATGTTCTGGACTTATCCCCAGACTTTTTGGGTACTAAACGTCCTTCTTTGAGATAATGTCCAGGGTTGTGGGAGTGAGGCTGGAACCATGCCCACTTGTAGCTGTCTTTGGCCTTTCAAAGCGGCAAGACATCTTCATGGGAAGGGGAGCTGACGTCCTAGCCCTTGCCTCACTGATCGCCTGGTGGAGACTCCTGTTCGGCTGGTGATCGGCAGCACCACCCAAGGTTGCAGGCTGGAGAAGATAAAGTGGGTCGGACGAAAATGTTCACAGGATGTGGAAGCCACTCACGAACATGTTTCAAGATTGTTCGTGGCCAGCAACCAATGAAGTGGGGGGGGGGGGGGGGGGGGGGGGGGGGGGGGGGAGAGGATGGACACAGAGCAGGTCATGGAACAAGAATAAGAAGGAAAGGGTGAGGCACGAGGGTTGAGGGGGGGGGGGGCAAGGGGGGAATGGGGAGATAAATGCACCCAAGAGAAACATGGACGATAGGTAGAAGGGAGGGAAACTATAAGAGACTGGTTTGCTGGCAAATTAATGCATGAACCATAATGCACATAAACCACTGTAAATATATGTTTTAGCCAAGACTGGCAATGTAAATCTGCAAGAGAAATATTTTCACTAAGGGGGGCTATTGGTATAGTTGTCTGTTGGAACTTCTTTTGCTGATATATGCATTGGTCTTATGTGGCCCTGTGAATTTGCAACATAAAATGTTAATAGCTCATCAAAAAAAAGTTTTATAAAGAGAAATCACAAAATTAGTTTTACAGAAGAACATAATCACGCATAAGGTTTAACCAAGCAAAATATCAAGTACTTTGCACTTGAAGGAAAATGAACAACATTGGCACTCAATGAAGTGTATTTAAATACTTAAGAATGCTGTTAAAAAAGGACTGGGCATCTGAACAAACTCAGCACTCTAAATTCCAAACAATGTCAAACAGCAATCAACAAAGTCATTAAAATGTTGAATTAGGTCATACTCAAACTACAAGTACGATTCAGTGACACCGTTGTGCCTGGCACTATGGGTGAATCATGTGCGAGTCCCAAATCGGACTCCGCACTGTGTGCCGGGCCCATTGTGATCACCTGATTTGCCCCGCCCGATGCGATCTGGATCTTGTCATCGCTTGGTGAGATCCAGATCTGAATATTTGAATAAGCATTACTGCACAGAGGCAGCATGGTGGCGCAGTGGGTTAGCACTGCGGCCTCATAGCGTTGAGGTCCCAGGTTCGATCCTGGCTCTGGGTCACTGTCCGTGTTGAGTTTGCACATTCTCCCCGTGTTTGCATGGGTTTCACCCTCACAACCCAAAAATGTGCAAGTTAGGTGGATTGGCCACGCTAAATTGTCCCTTAATTGGAAAAAGTGAATTGGGCACTCTAAATTTATATTTAAAAAAAAAAGAATTATTGCGCGCCTTAGAACCCTCACCAGAGCGCTGTTAAGTACTGGTCCACACAAATGTGGCAAAAGCGTGAAGCCACCTCAAGGGGCCTCAGAGGACTTTGGAGACCTCCAGGTGATCAGGGGATAGGGAAGCAGAGGGGGCAAGGGATGTGAGCAGGGCTCCAGGGGGCCACCTGAGGGTGAGGGAGTGAGGAGGATGGGAATCAAAAGAGCTAGGGTGAGGTGCCTGAAATGGGGGAGTGGTGGGGGTAACGATCAGGCTGCCGGGCAAAATGGTGCCCCGATCTGCGGGGCCTCGGTGGGAAGTAACTCCCCAATGCCAAAAAAACCAACAAAGTGTCATTAGATAGCAGGGTGTTTCTCGTCGCCCAAGAACGGATTTTAACTTGAGTCCACTGACTCGTGCCCTGCATGCACTCTGGTCAGACCATATCATTAGCACTGCATCCAGTATGATTACTAACACAGGAACATAAGAACTGGAACCCCCACACCCCAGAACTGCTTGGGTGCTGCCCTCCCCCCCCCCCCCCCACCCCCCAGGACTACTGTTATAGGGGGACCCCCCACAGAGGATCAGAGAATCATAAAAGGCCAGAGCATAGAGCGCTAGGCCCTCTAAATAAATGCAAATGGTAATTAAGACCCATTTGTATTAATTTGCATTCCCCCCACCGACGCCTATCGTGGACCTCATTCATGCAGCCAGCTGGGGGGGGGGGGTCGGAGTATCGCATTCGGGTCGGCACTCGGCACCAATCCTGATTTTCACCAGACATCTAAATCTCCGTCCCATCGGGGAACACATTGCAAGCCTCCTGGGCCAGAGATTCCTGCTCAAAGTATTTGTTTTGGTTCTCTGAAATGTCCTTACTCCCCATTATAAATTTGCCTGCCTCTGCTATGGTGGGCCCACATATGTCTTTCCAAATCCGTTCCTTTTTACATACCTGTAGAGAGTTTTACAGTCTGTTTTTATGTTTCCCGCTAGTTTACTTTCATATGCTATTTTCTCTTTCCTTATCAGTTTCTTTGTTCCCCTTAACTGAATTCTAAAATGCTACCAATCACCAGGTTGAGGATCCTGAACTCCCATCTATTCCTGGCCTTCTATCTTGTTCCACCTGTTCGATCCCCTCTTAAACAGTACAAATTCCATCACATTTTGCCCTCTCTTTAGCTCACCCTCCACACACACACCTCCTTCACAAGGGCCTTAATCTCTGACCATGGAAAACTTACATTACCTTGTTCCTGGGGCCCCATTGCCAATGCGTTGTGTGAGCCTCCTACAGTACTGGCAGCATGCACCTCCTCTTCGGCACTGCCCAAGGTGAGCACTTTAGTTACAGTGAGGGGCTGTTCTTGAAGGAGTGGGATAGAATCACATTGTTGGAGCAATGCATTACTTCCATCCTATGCTGTAACTGACAACTGTATGCAATGTTGGACAGTGTGCGCCACTTTTGAAAGATTCTTTAGTAATTCAATTTAATGCTGGAGGGAGAAAAGGCCCTGAGTCATTTTGACAAGTGGGATAGTGATCAATAGGCAAGGTGACCAAGTACTGTCAATACAGTGGACTATACTTAGCTGTAGCAAGTCATCTACCAACATCTTCTGTTAGTTGCTCATGATTCAGTTTGCAATTATTTTTGCACGCAATAAGTTTCTGAAAGTATGAATTGTACATCAGAGCAAAAAAAATCAAGCACCTGGTAGGGCAAGGTACTGTATATCTCATTAACCAACTAATTGAAGGCTTGAGAAGTAAATGGTGCAAGAGTGGAGAAAGAAGAGTGAATTAAAGTAGATGAACTCAGTGTCATATCAGGTACAGAAAGAGAAATAGAAAGGAAAGAAAGATTAGATTAAGACAGTGAGAAAAAGAGACAGAAAAGAAACATTAAATAAGTATAAATATTTGAACATAATATTTTAAAATCTCGACTTACAACTGAAGGAATTAAGCTCCATACTCGTAACACTTCATTTTAAGTGCCAGGAAGTAATTGGATTGGAAGTAATTAATAATTAAAATGTTATTAAAAGTGCATTTATGTTTTTAATGACAAGACCTAACTCCTGTGACAAGTGTAGTTTGTATCTGCCACACAACTTTAGGGCATTCAATTCAATGGTGAGGCAAATAACCATATGCAATTTTCATGAATTTCATGGTGCATTGATGCATATAGAAAATTTTCAATGCTGATATTTAACCATGCAATTGCTCCTTGGCTGAATGTGCTGTAGCATTTATGCATAAATAATGACAAAATGCTATAACGTCACTGTTAATGCAATAATACATTTGGAGTGAAGATGTTTTGGCGATGCAGCGCATGCATAGATTCGTTGTCATTAATAGGAAAGTGCTCATTGAGCACAAAGAGCAAGGGGCAGACCAGTGGCTATTTTTGAGAAGACACTGGGAAATTACTCTGCAACTCCCTAATGGAACCAAGCAAGCTCTAGGAGACCACGCTGACCCAAGATGAAGTACTATTTTCAATTACCTAGCCCCACCTCATGATATCCCAATTTGCTTCAGGACAGAGGAGTGTACATGAATCAGAAAACCACTTCCAACAACCTCAAAACCAATGGATGCTTTGCCTCATTTTAGCAATGCCAAGTTATCAAAAGCTATCTGCAAATTGTAATGAGCAATCTACTTTGGTAAGTGCTTCCTTCACTGAAGATAAGCCTGACTGGAAATGCATTAATGATTTGGGTTAATCAGTCAATAGTTGGAGAACTGTGTTTGTGGGTTTTTTTCCATAGCCCAAAAGGAGGCAAGTTCAAACAAGAATATTCAAGAAAAGGTGAGAAAAGTCCACCAGGTCCCTAAGACAAGACATAGGAGCAAAATTAGGCTACTCGGCCCATCGAGTAAGCACTGCCATTTGATCATGGCGGATACTTTTCTATTCCCCATTCTTCTGCCTTCTACCCATAACGCCTGGTCCCTTATTAATCAAGAACCTATCTATGTCTGCCTTAAAGACACTCAGTAATTTGGCCTCCGCAGCCTTCTGCGGCAAAGAGTTCCACAGATTCACCACCCTCAGGCTGAAGGAATTCCTCCTCATCTCGGTTTTAAAGGATCGTCCCTTTCATCTGAGATTATGCCCTCTGGTTCCAATATTTCCTACTAGTGGAAACATCCTCTCCACGTCCGCTCTATCCGGGCCTCGCAGTATCCTCTAAGTTTCAATAAGAATCCCCCTCATCCTTCTAAACCCCAACAATTACAGACACAGAGTCCTCAACCATTCCTCATACGACAAGCTCTTCATTCAGGAATCATTCTTGTGAACCTCCTCTGGATCCTTTCAAAGGCCTTCCTTAGATATGGGGCCCAGAACTGCTCACAATACTCCAAATGGGGTCTGACCAGAGCCTTATACAGCCTCAAAAGTATATTGGTCTTGTATTCTGGCCCTCGCAAATGAATGCTAACATTACATTTGCCTTCCTCACTGCCGACTGAACATACACGTTAACCTTAAGAGAATCTTGAACAAGGACTTCCAAGTCCCTTTGTGCTTCTGGTCTCCTCAGCATTTCCCCATTTAGAAAGTAGTCTATGCCTCCATTCCTCCTTCCAAAATTGTATTCCATCTGCCACTTCTTTGCCCACTCTCTTATCCTGTCCAAGTCCTTCTGCTTCCTCAATGCCACCTGTCCATCTACATATCTTTGTATCATCTGCAAAATTAACAACAATGCCTTCAGTTCTTTCTTCCAAATCGTTCAAGTATATTGTGAAAAGTTGTGGTCCCAGCACCGACCCCTGGGGCACACCACTAGTCACTGGCTGCCATCCTGAAAAAGATCCCTTTATTCCCACTCTCTGCCTTCTTCTATGATATGGAGATGCCGGCGTTGGACTGGGGTGAGCACAGTAAGAAGTCTTACAACACCAGGTTAAAGTCCAACAGGTTTGTTTCAAACACGAGCTTTCGGAGCGCAGCTCCTCCTTCAGGTGACTGGAGAAGTATGATCCAGAAACATTTATATAGACAAAGTCAGCGATGCCAGACAATGCTTGGAATGCGAGAATTTGCAGGTAATCAAATCATTACAGATCCAGAGAGAGGGATAATCACAGGTTAAAGAGGTGTGAATTGTCTCAAGCCAGAACAGTTGGTGGAATTTTGCAAGTCCAGGCCAGATGGTGGGGAGTGGCTGTAATGCGACATGAATCCAAGATCCCGGTTGAGGCCGCACTCATGCATGCGGAACTTAGCTATAAGTTTTTGCTCGGCAATTCTGCGTTGTCGCGCGTCCTGAAGGCTGCCTTGGAGAACGCTTACCCGGAGATCAGAGGCTGAATGCCCTTGACTGCTGAAGTGTTCCCCGACTGGAAGGGAACATTCCTGCCTGGTGATTGTCGCACGATGCCCGTTCATTCGTTGTCGCAGTGTCTGCATGGTCTCGCCAATGTACCACGCTTCGGGACATCCTTTCCTGCAGCGTATGAGGTAGACTACATTGGTCGAGTCACACGAGTATGTGCCGCGTGCACAACCTCAAACAAACCATTGTTTGCAGCAAATTACCCAGCCTTCAGAACAGCGACCACAACACCACACAACCCTGCCAGGGCAATCTCTGCAAGACATGCCAGATCATCGACTTGGATACCACCATTACACGTGGAAACACCACCCACCAGGTACGCGGCACATACTCGTGCGACTCGACCAATGTTGTCTACCTCATACGCTGCAGGAAAGGATGCCCTGAAGCGTGGTACATTGGCGAGACCATGCAGACACAGCGACAACGAATGAACGGGCATCGTGCGACAATCACCAGGCAGGAATGTTGTAAGACTTCTTACTGTGCCTTCTTCTAGTCAGCTAATCCTCTATCCATGCCAGGATCTTACACTTAACAGTTATTTAACAGTCTCCTTTGCGGCACCTTGTCAAAGGTCTTCTGGAAATCTTAGTGTTAGGTGGGGTTACTGGATTATGGGGATAGGGGGAGGTGTGAGCTTGGGTGGGGTGATCTTTCCAAGAGCCGGTGCAGACTCGATGGGCTGAATGGCCTCCTTCTGCACTGTAATTTCTATAATTCTATAAATCACATCCACAGGTTCTCCTTGGCCTAACTTCCTTGTACCACCTCAAAGAAGTCTAACAGATTTATCAAATATGACCTCCTCTTGACAAAGCTGTGCTGACTCAGTCCTATTTTGTCATGCACTTCCAAGTACTCCGCGATCTCATCTTTAATAATGGACTCTAAAATCTTGCCAGTAACAAAGTCAGGCTAACCGGCCTATAATTTTCCGTCTTCTGTCTGCTTCCCTTCTTAAACAGCGGTGTTAGAATAGCTACTTTCCAGATCTCTCTAACTCTCCCTGCCTCCAGTGATTCCTGAAAGATCACCACCAATAGAATTTAGAACAGTACAGCACAGAACAGGCCCTTCGGCCCTCGATGTTGTGCCGAGCAATGATCACCCTACTCAAGTCAACGTATCCACACTATACCAGTAACCCAACAACCGCCCCCCCCCCCCCATTAACCTTATTTTTTAGGACACTAAGGGCAATTTAGCATAGCCAATCCACCTAACCCGCACATCTTTGGACTGTGGGAGGAAACCGGAGCACCCGGAGGAAACCCACGCACACACGGGGAGGACATGCAGACTCCGCACAGACAATGACCCAGCCAGGAATCGAACCTGGGACCCTGGAGCTGTGAAGTATTTATGCTAACCACCATGCTACCTCCACAATCTTGTCAGCTATCTCCTTCAGAATCCTGGGGTGTAGTTCATCTGGTCCAGGTGACTTATCCACCTTCAGACCTTTCAGTTTTCCCAGAACCACCTCCTCAGGATGGCCACTGCACTCACCTGGGTCCCCTGATTTTCCTGGAGCTCCGGCATCCTATTGGTGTCTTCCACCGTGGACACTGATGCAAAGTAATTATCAGCTCCTGTACCATTTCTTTGTTTCTGGTTATTACTTATCCAGCCTCATTCTGCAGTGATCCAATATCTATTTTTGCCTCTCTCTTACCTTTTATACGTTGGAAAAAACTTTTCCTATTTTCTTTTGTATTACTAGCTATTTCATATTTCATCTTCTCTTTCCTTAATGATATTCATCCATTGGATGATGTAACTTTGTGCACTGCCCTCTTCAACCTGAATAATATATTAATTCTAATGTTTACTCCTGGGGGATACAATGAAGGAGGAACAAAACATGTGAATAATTTTGGGAAGAAACTCAGAACATTTTCTCAAACTCCGCACTACAACCAAACAAACTCCAGGAGACCAGGATGTTCTAAGATGCAATCAAATATCCCACCTCATTATATCACAATTTTGCTTAAGAACAGAACACTGCACAGGAGTGGGAATACTATTTCCAACTATCACACCAGTTTCAAAGGTCAAACTTTATCCCATTTTGCTCATTCTGTGAAAACACAAAATAATCCTTCACCCATTTAAAATTCACAAGGTGCCCGACTTCCACTGCCTCCGTGGCTCAATCTATGTTTACCATCCTTTGCATAAAGAAGGGTAGGTTTTGACAGCTGCTTTGATTCATGAATAAATACAATTGTGGGTGTAATGGAGTAGAAATCTGGGCAGTTGCCCTAGTCCACAGTGTGTGTGAGAGGTACTTCATACTTCAGCATACATCAAATAGAGAAAGCACCTGACAGAAGTAGACACATTGTCAATAGAAAATGCTGACACAGCAGGTGTAAGATTGTTTTTGTATCCATTTTAATTTCCATCCTTTCTACACAAGGTTACATGGGAGATTACATGGGAACAGCCTGCTCTTCCATTTAGCGAGAGCAAGGCAAATCTGTATTATGATCTCATCCACCCACTTTGACACGATGGCCGGACGTTTTGGAGCCTATTGGCAATGAGGGGTATACCTGCTCTTATTTCTTATGGGCTGGGGAGTGGGAGGGTGGTAAAACAGCACAGAGAAGCTTCCAGTGGCATTCCCAATATCCTCCTATCAGCATGCCATTTTGTCAGCAGCTGCAAAGGTCTAGATTGCACAAACACAGCCACACACACACACACACACCACCATTGGAAGCCCAATTGGGACACTTCAGTGGGCCCATCTGCCCCCTCCTGTGAATGTTGCTCGATTGTAGGGCCACCAAACCATGGGGAGATTGCCAAGTAAACCTTGGTGGCCTCCCAGCAGCCTCTGGAGTGAGACCCTCTTGCTTGGGCACTCCACAGCCCATGAAGTGGCTTCTAGTGGCAAAGGTAATCGCCATGGCAATGGCATTGCCTTCCTCAGCAACACCATCCACCCCTCATCCAAGCTTGCCTGCCAATCCACAGCGCCCCTAGATTCTACAAAATGCATCTACTCTTGGTCCCTCCTAGAATCATAGAATCCCTACAGTACAGAAGGAGACCATTCGGCCCATCAAGTCTGCACTGACCCTCTGAAAGAGCACCCAACACAGGGCCAATTCCCCACCCTATCCCCACAGTATGTCAATAATTACTTAAAATAGACGTTAATAAAAATGCACATTAAAATGTGCTGAAAAGCAATGTTCACAAATAAAACCTTTTTGGTTTTTTTTGCTGAAGAAGAAGAGCTAGAGAGAAACATGGTCATGGAAACATCGAAATGTAGGGCAGGATTCTTCCGCACAACGCAAGATCACCACGGGAAAGACGCGGACAATGGAAAAGTCCATTGACCTTGGGTGAGATTCTCTGTTCGCCGGACGGGCGTGGCTGGAGAATCCCGCCCATAGAAAATAGGAGCAGGAGGAGCCCATTCTGCCCTTCGAGCCTGCTCCGCCCGCCGTTCAGTATGCTCATGGCTGATCTTCCAACTCAATAGCCTAATCCCGCTTTGCCCCTTATCCTTTGATCACCTTTGCTTCAAGTGCTACATCTAACTACTTTCGGCCTCAATTACTTCCTGTGGTAACAAATTCCACAAGCTCACCACTCTCCAGGTGAAGAAATCTGTCCTCATCTCTGTCCTAAATTGTCTACCCGTATCCTCAGACTGTGGCCCCTGGTTTTGGACACACCCACCATCGGGAACATCCTTCCTCCATCTACCCTGTTCAGTCCTGTTAGAATTTTATAGGTTTTTAAGCGATCCCCACTTCTGAACTCCAGCGAATACAATCCAAACTGATTCAATATCTCCTCATACGTCAGTCCGTCATTCCAGAAATCAGTCTGGTAAACCTTTGCTGCACTCCTGCTAGAGCAAGAACATCCTTCCTCAGATAAAGAGTCCAAAACTTCACATAGAATTCTAGGTGTGGCCTCACCAATGCCCTGTATAATGGCAGCAAGACATTCTTGTTCCTGTATTTGAATCCTCTTGCAATGAAGGCCAGCATATAATTTACCTTCTTTAACTCAGGCTGCAGCTGCATGTTTACCTTCAGTGACTGGTGCACGAGGACACCCAGGTCTCGTTACACATTCCCCTATCCTAATTTATGAACACCAGGGATGGGGTGATGATTGGGCCTGAGCTAAGGGGCGCAATCTAATGGCCATACCACGCCCAGCTCCCACAATGGGCGGGACCTAAATCTGCATATTTAAGTGTGCAGTTAAGCAAACTTAAATATGTCTCCACCAGAGCTAACCAGTCCCCAGGATCTAACAACCTCATCAAGTAGACATCAGCTAGACACCATTTAGCACTGGTTTCCACAAAAGGGGACCAGGCAGAACGGTACTTAGGGAGTATCTCAGGTGATCGGAAGCTACCGAGTAGTCAGCCCCCGGGCAGGGGAGCACATTGGCACTGCTGATGCCACCCAGGCACCATTGCAGTGCGACCCGGGTGATGCACTATCAATTACGAGATGAGAAGGGAGAGTAATCGAGGCTTTATTAAGCAGAGATGTGTTGCCTCCTGCAGCTGCTGCAGCTGGAGCCTTATCTTATTACTTTCATATACGTAATCATATATGTAATATATACAAACAGTGGTGGCTACCTGATGCGACCATCAATTAATTCAGAGACACGAGTTGAAGTAAACTGTGGCTTTAATCGACTTACAACTAAGCCTGCCTGCGACTATACTAAACTGAGGGTGGACTCGCAGAACCACAGCACTTATACTTCCTGTAGGGGGCGGAGACCTGTACATGCTCCTCATCTCCCCCTGTGGGCAGAGCCGCGCAACGGCTCACCGATGGAGCCCACAGGGGCACAGTAATGTACAGTGTGATATTATAGTGGTTACACATTGACCACATTCATCCCCTGTTAAAAAAATCAAGTCCGGCGGGGGTGACGGGTCTATAAGTTCAGTCGGTCCGGCGCTCGAATCGTGCGTTGAGACGGACGGACCACTGATGTTGCAGCCGCTTCGGATGGCTGTGGAAGGATGTTCGGTGCGAATCCGAGGGTGGACTCCGGGCATGGTTCTTCCAGAGCTTCGTTCCTGCGGACCGGTGTGACGGGTGGAAGGAGGCGCGGGAAGCAAGTAGGTGCAGGGGCGCAGGGCGTGGGAGGTCGGTGGGGTGTAGTGTGGGGGGTACCTCGGTGGTAGTGGTAGTAGATCCTGCAGGTGCCAGGTCCCGGAGGGAAACGGTGCCCTGTCGGCCATCGGGGTGTTCGATAAATGCGTAGTCGGGGTTTTAGTGCAGGAGCAGGACCCTCTCTGCCAGCGGGTCTGTTTTATGTGTCCGGATGTGCTTCCGAAGGAGGACAGGGCCCGGTGTCCTCAACCAGGATGGAAGCGAGGCCCCAGTGGTAGTGCCCCTAGGGAAAACAAATAATCGCTCGTGAGGAGTCCGATTTGTGGCCGTACGCAGGAGGGACCTAATAGCATGGAGCGCGTCGGGGAGGACCTCCTGCCAGTGGGAGGTCGGGAGATTCCTGGACTGGAGGGTCAGTAGGACGGTCTTCCAGACCGTCGCGTTCTCCCTCTCCACCTGCCCGTTCCCCCTGGGGTTGTAGCTGGTAGTCCTGCTCGAGGTGATGCCCTTGTCGAGCAGGTACTGACGCAGCTCGTCGCTCATGAAGGACGAATCCCTGTCACTGTGGACGTAGCTGGGGAAACCGAACAGGGTGAAGGCACTGTGCAGCGCTTTGATGACTGTATGGGAGGTCATATCGGGGCATGGGATGGCAAACGGGAAATGGGAGAATTCATCTATAATATTGAGAAAGTAGATGTTACGGTTGGTCGAAGGGAGGGGCCCTTTGAAATCAATACTTAGTCGTTCAAAGGGCCGGGATGCCTTTCCCAGGTGGGCCTTGTCTGGTCTATAGAAGTGCGGTTTACACTCCGCGCAGATCGAGCAATTCCTGGTGACAGCTTAACCTCCTCGGTGGAGAAAGGCAGATTGCGGGCCTTGATGTAGTGGGCGAGCCGGGTGACTCCCGGGTGGCAGAGGTCATTGTGGATTGCCTGTAGTCGGTCATCTTGCGCGCTGGCGCATGTGCCGCGGGACAGGACATCTGTGGGCTCTTTGAGCTTCCCAGGACGGTATATGATATCATAATTATAGGTGGAGAGTTCGATCCTCCACCGCAAGATTTTATCATTCTTGATTTTGCCCCGCTGCGAGTTATCAAACATAAAGGCAAACGATCTCTGGTCGGTAATGAGGGTAAACCTCCTACCTGCGAGGTAGTGCCTCCAGTGCCGTACGGCGTCCACAATGGCTTGGGCTTCCTTTTCGACTGAGGAGTGTCGAAGTTCCGAAGCAGAGATGGTTCGGGAAAAGAATGCTACTGACCTACCTGCCTGGTTCAGAGTGGCAGCAAGAGCAACCTCTGAGGCGTCGCTCTCCACCTGGAATGGGACGGATTCATCTACCACCCACATGGCGGCTTTGGCGATGTCCGCCTTGATGCAGTTGAAGGCCTGGCGAGTCTCGACTGACAGTGGGAAGAGTGTAGCCTTAAATAGTGGGCGTGCTTTGTCCGCATACTGGGGGACCCACTGGGCGTAGTGTGAGAAAAATCCGAGGCACCTCTTGAGGGCCCTGGAACAGTGAGGTAGAGGGTCAGGGTCGGCTTCCTCGGACCCCGTTTTCCATGACGTAGCCGAGGATGGCTACTCTGGTTGTGTGGAAAACGCATTTCTCCTTATATGTGAGGTTGAGTTTTTGGGCAGTTTGGAGAAATCGGTGGAGATTGGCGTCATGGTCCTGCTGGTCATGGCCGCAGATAGTGACGTTATTTAAGTACAGAAACATGGCCCACAGCCCGTACTGATCCACCATTCGGTCCATTGTTCGTTGGAACACCGAAACCCCGTTCGTGACGCCAAAGGGAACCCGGAGGAAATGGAAAAGGCGGCCGTCTGCCTTGAACGGCATGTAGTGGTGGTCCTTCGGGCGGATTGGGAGCTGATGGTATGCAGACTTCAGATCCACCGTGGAGAATATGCGGTACAGGGCGATCTGATTTACCATGTCTGCAGTCCGGGGGAGGGGGTACGCATCGAGGCGCGTGAACCAGTTAATGGTCTGGCTGTAATCAACCACCATCCGGAACTTTTCCTCAGTCTTGACGGTCACCACCTGAGCTCTCCAGGGGCTATTACTGGCCTCTATGACTCCTTCACGTAAAAGACGCCGGACTTCGGATCTAATAAACACCCTGTCCTGCAGGCTATACATCCTGCTGCGAGTGGCTACTGGTTTGCAGTTGGCAGTGAGATTAGCGAAGAGTGAAGGGGGGGTCGATTTTCAGAGTTGCTGGACTGCATATAGTGAGTGGGGGAAGAGGTCCGCCGAAGCTGAGTGTTAGGCTCCTGAGGTTACACTGGAAATCCAGTCCTAGGAGGAGGGGGGCGCAGAGGTCTGGGAGTACATACAGTTGGAAGTTGGTGTAGTTGGTGCCCTGTATTGTTAACGTCGCAATAGTGCACCCTTGTAACTGAACAGAGTGCGACCCCGAGGCGAGGGAGATTTTTTGCTGTGTCAGAAATATCGGGAGCGAGCAGCGCCTTACCAGATCTGGGTGAACGAAGCTCTCGGTGCTCCCGGAGTCGAAGAGACACGGTGTCTCGTATCCGTTGATTTGGACGGACATCATGGAGCTCTTGAGGTGCTTTGGCCGCGACTGGTCCAAAGTGACTGCACTGAGCTGCGGGTAGTCGGTGCCGTGGACGGCGGTGCTGGAGCGGCCCCATGATGACTGTCCGCGGAGGTCATAATCGTCGAGTGGTGTAGCCGGTGATGGCCAAGATGGCAGCCCCCGTTGATCGCACGTGGTGGGCGGCAAGGAAGATGGCGCCCAAGATGGCGGCCCCCATGAATCGCACATGTTGTGCGGAGTCGGCAGACACGCTGCCACATTGCGGGAGCCGCGGGCCTGTGAGTTGGAGGAGCGAGTGTTCGGGTTAGGGTTCGAGTTAAAGTTTTTAGCTTTGGCCAAGCAGACCCTAGCAAAGTGCCCTTTCCGCCCGCAGCTTCTGCAGGTCGCGTTGCGGGCCGGGCAGTGCTGCCGCGAGTGTTGGGGCTGGCCGCAAAAGTGGCACGATAGCCCTCCGTGGTGGGCAGGTGGCCACGCGGCGCAGGCCTGTGGCAGTCTCTGTTTGGGTGTCCACGACGGGGTCGCATGATCGGCCAGGAACGCATTTAAACTTTGGAAAGCGACCTTTACCGTGTCCTCCAGGTCCTGGGCCCCTTTCTCGAGAAGACGCTGCCGCACATAATTGGATCGGACCTCTGCAACATACACATCTCGGACGGCGAGTTCCATGTGCAGGGAGGCTGTCACGGCCTGGAAGTTACATTCTCGTGCTAGAGCTTTAAGGCCACACAGATAGTCTTCTAGCGACTCTGCAGGGCACTGGCGGCGTGTTGTAAAGATGTGTCGCGCATAGACTTCACTCACGGGCTGCACATACAGATGGTCGAGTATCGCGAGGGCCTCAGTATAAGAGTCAGTTACATCAAGTTGAGTTGAAATACGATGGCTCACCCGTGCGTGGAGAAGACTGAGGGCGCAATTCTCCAACCCCCACGCCGGGTGGGAGAATCACGGGAGTGCCGGGCGATTCCCGCCATGCCGCCCTGACACCCGCACGCGATTCTCCCACCCCCCCCCCCCCCCACAAAACGGCATGCCGCGTTTCACGACAGGTCGCTCGGAGAATCGCCGCTCACCGTTTGTAGCAGGCGAGTGCCGATTCTGCGGCGCAGATGGGCCGAGCGGCCTGCTCAATCCGATGGGTTCACGCCAGCGCCAACCACACCTGGTCGCTGCCAGCATGAACAGCGTGCGAACGCTGCGTGTGCGGCCTGCGGGGGGGGGAGGGAGGATCGAGGACCAGGGGAGCGCTCAGTCTGGCCCATGATCGGTGCCCACTGATCGGTGGGCCAGCGTCTCTAAAGGACGCACACTTTTCCTCCGCCGCCCGCAAGATCAATCCTCCATGTCTTGCGGGGCGCTTGCGGGGAGGACGGCAACCGCGCAGGTGACGTAATTTGAGCGGCACCGGCCGCGTAATTTACGCGACGCCAAGGCCCGGCGCGTGAAATTGACGCGGCACCGCTCCTAGCCCCCTGGGGGTGGGAGAATAGGGGGCGAGGAGCGGCTCCGACGCCGGAGTGAAACACTCCGGTTTTCACTCCGGCGTCGGCACTTAGGGCGCGATTCTCCGGACTCACGACGGTTCGGAGAATAGCGGGCGTCGGAAATTTTTACGGCGACGCTGTTCCGACGCCCTCCCGCTATTCTCCGAACCCCGCAAATTGTCGGAGTCGCGTTTCCCGACAGACGCCTCCTTCCCGCCCCTGACACGACCAGAATCGCCACTGAGAGCCCCCCGCTATTCACCGGCCCGGATGGGCCGAAGTCCCGACGTCATGGCGCCCTGTTTGGACGTCGTGAAACACACCTGCTTTTTAAATTCGTCAACCAGTCGGCCTGGCTGACGACTGCTTGGAGGAGGTCAGGGCACCACTCTGCGCACCACTCAGCGCACCGCTCAGCGCACCGCTCGAGTCTGGCCACAACGGGGAAGGCATCCCTGGGAACGGGAGGGGGTCCAGAACGGGGTCAGTGGGGGGGAGACGGGGGGGGCAGTGGGGGAGACGGGGGAGGCAGTGGGGGGGAGACGGGGGAGGCAGTGGGGGCGACGGGGGAGGCAGTGGGGGCGACGGGGGAGGCAGTGGGGGAGACGGGGGAGGCAGTGGGGTAGAAGGAGGGGGCAGTGGGGGGGAGACGGGGGAGGCAGTGGGGGCGACGGGGGAGGCAGTGGGGGCGACGGGGGGAGGCAGTGGGGGCGACGGGGGAGGCAGTGGGGGCGACGGGGGAGGCAGTGGAGGAGACGGAGGGGGCAGTGGGGGGGAGACGGGGGAGGCAGTGGGGGCGACGGGGGAGGCAGTGGGGGCGACGGGGGAGGCAGTGGGGGAGACGGAGGGGGCAGTGGGGGGGAGACGGGGGAGGCAGTGGGGGCGACGGGGGAGGCAGTGGGGGCGACGGGGGAGGCAGTGGGGGAGACGGGGTAGGCAGTGGGGGAGACGGAGGGGGCAGTGGGGGGGAGACGGGGGAGGCAGTGGGGGAGACGGGGGAGGCAGTGGGGGAGACGGAGGGGGCAGTGGGGGGCGACGGAGGGGGCAGTGGGGGGCGACGGAGGGGGGGGGGGGTTAGGTAGAGAGTGAGCCGTCCAAGCCCGTAACAAAATGTCTGCCACAATGCCATGGTGTGCAGGTGACGAGGACACGGCCGCTGGTTCCCCTGTGGCTTCCGGACACAGGCCACTGACGCACCCGTGAGGAGGCCATAGTTTACTGGCCGTTGGATGCAGAAAGTGACCAGGGGTTAGGCTGACCACGTGTCAGCAGCGCGACCAGGCCACTGGGACACACTGGTATCCCATGGCTGGCGGCTGCCGAGGTGTCGACTAACCTCCGTCTAACATGTCCCGTTTCTCTGCCTCCCACCACCCTTCTGTAGGTTAGCACGATGCATGGGAACAGAACGGCTATGTTCTGCGCAGTGGTTGGGGCCGCTCTACTGGATTTGGAGATGCAGCAGCATCCACACCCACAACCCGCAGTGGCTGCAGGGCCAGCTGCAGCAGCAGAGGGAAGGGCCGAGGAGTTGCCAGTCGTCGAGCAGCATGGGGGGGGGGGGGGAGGAGGAGGAGGAGGAGGAGGAGGAGGAGGAGGAAGAGGAAGAGGAGAGAGTGAGGGTGCAGCCACGGCGTCAGAGGCGACGACCAAAGCCGAGGGTGTACCGTGTCCGGGTCTCTTTCCTAACAATGCCGGACATCATCTGCAGGAGGAGACTCCGGCTGAGTAGGCAGACGGTGATACATATCTGCGAACTCCTGTCGCACCTCGCCCCACGTGGAACGGGGGGAGGACACGCGATCCCGGTAGCCATCAAGGTGACGGTCGCTCTGAACTTCTATGCTACCGGCTCCTTCCAGTCTCCGAGAGGGGACGTCTCTGGGATCTCCCAGTCATCGGTGCACAGGTGCATCCAGGATGTGACCGACGCCCTCTATGCCATCGCCGATCGCTACATCACCTTTCCCGAGGACCGAGCAAGTCAAGACTCACGAGCCCGTGGATTTGCCAGTGTGGCCGGGATACCGAGGGTTCAGGGGTCAATCGACTGTGTTCACGTCCCCATGCGCCCGCCTGCTGTGGACAAGGAAGTGTTCACAAACAGGAGGGGGACATACTCCATTATTGTCCAGGTGGTATGCGACCCCCACATGAGGTTCATGAACGTCTGTGCAAGGTTCCCAGGGAGTGTGCATGACTCCTACATACTAGCGCAGTCGTTCATCCCTGCGATGTTTGAGGGACGTCCCCCCCGGCTGAGGGGCAGGTTGCTAGGTGACAGGGGTTATCCGCTGAGGTCTTGGCTGATGACGCCTATACGGAGGCCTCAGACCAATGCGGAAAGACGATACAACGAGGCCCATGCAGCAACCAGGGGTGTGGTGGAGCGCTGCCTTGGCCTCCTGAAGATGAGATTCAGGTGCCTGGACCGCTCCGGAGGGGACCTGCAGTACCAGGCCGACAGGGTCGCTCGCATTGTAGTGGTCTGCTGTGCGCTGCACAACATCGCGATGCAGAGGGGAGATGACCTGTTGCAGGAGGCGGAGGGAGAAGCTAGTGGCAGTGGTGCCAGCACGGAGGAGGAGGAGGAGGAGGAGGAGGAGGAGGACGCTGGCGGAGTGGCGGGCGCAGCACGCAGACACGACCCAGGTGCTGGTGATGTCCAGGAGGCGGCACGACGGACCCGGCAAGGACGGCGGGCACGCGACGCCATGGTGGCAGCACGGTTCACGCATCGCATGTGACGTCCCCGATGAACACCAAACCACCACCTGCATCGCTAGTCATGCAGAGGGTCACCACACAACTGCCACCACCACAACCCCCCCCCCCCCCTCAGTGTACACTGCTCCACTTCGACATGACGCTTATCACTGGGTACAGACGGAATGGCACAACATTGATGGCTGTGTCAGCGGGTGTGATCAGTGCCATGTGGAATGATGACAGCCCGCTCTGCGCAGAGCTGTGAGCTCAGAATCGTTAGAGAGAGTCTGACCCACGGCAATAGCTGAACCATCCACCTTGGTGGCCGCTGAGTTCGTCACTGACACTCCATCACGTGCCCGCGTGGGCTAGCTGTGGGAGGGGGGTAGGGGCAGGGACTGCACACCCGGCACCGAGGTTTCACCACCCGTCACCCCCAGCGACACTCGGTCACCATCACGATTCCTGTGGCTGTGGAACAATCACACGGTATTACAAGTAAGGTGGAACAGTGCGTTTAATATTAACAATTATTTACAGGTGCCCTAGCCCCTACAACTAAACTGTGCCCTTCACCCGTGCCAACTTACTCAGTGTCTATCTTAGTTGCCTTACGGGCCCTACCACTACGTCTAAGTGAATCCCCAGATGATACAGCAGGAGTGGAGGAGGATTGCTGCGAATCGCCCCCCTCGACTCGTTTCTCCTTGGCCAAGCGTTTCCTGGGGCGACCCGGCCTTGATGGGCCAGGCTGCTCTGCGGGCGTCTCGGGTGACATTGTGCCACCCTGCTCTGCCTGCTGCCCACCCGATGCACCAGGGATGGGACGGGGGGAGGCCGAGAATTCCGGGACGTCCCGTGATGGAGTTAATGGGACGGGCCCCGAAACCTCCTCCTCCCTCGGGGAGCCCGGTGGCCCTCGGGCCTCACTTTGGGACAGAGGTGCGAGCGGGGAGGTTCCCCGTCGCACCACCGACACCTGGCGCTGCCAGTCCTGGAGGCCTGCAACGGTATCCACCAGGATCCGAAGGTTTGCAGAGACGGAGTCCAGGGAGTTAGACATTCCCGCCAGGGACTGTGCGATCTCAACCTGTGTGTGCACGACGCCATCCAGCACATGTGTCAGGCGGTTGATGGTCTCCGCGACTGACAGCTGGGACTGTGCCAGCGACTGCTGGGACTGTGCCAGCGACTGCTGGGACTGTGCTATCGACTGCTGGGACTGTGCCATGGCGTGCTGCGACTGGCCAATGACCTGCTGAGACTCGGCCATGGCCCGCAGGGCGCCGGCAATGTCGGTTTGGCTCTGGCACATTGCTGCCTGTGAGAGGGCAACCCTGTCCAGGGCCGAGGATGACGCGTGCACATTAACCCCAACGTCTTGCATAACCTGACCCATTGCCTCCACCGCGGATGCCACCCGTGCGGTGTCGGCCTGGGTCTCTGCCATGAGCGGCACCACTCCCTGCTCTTGGATGCGGTTCGACTCCTCTAACAGCGTCTGCAGAGTCTGGAAGGAAGCCCTCATCCCGTCATTGTTTCCCTGGGTTTCCTGAGGCATCGGCTGTGCGGGTGGGTTGATAAACTCCAGGAACTCCGAAAACGTCTGGGAGCCAGCTGCATCCTGGGCCTGGTCTGGCCTCCGCGAGTCCGGGCCCTCTGTTGCTCCGACCTCCACCTGCTGTACCTGCTCATCTGTGATGTGCCAACCAGACTGTGCCCCAGGAGACTCATCACTAAATAGGCCCGCCGGGGTGTGTATCTCTGGGATGATGGATGTGGTGGGAGAAAGCAGTGCCGCAAGCCCGACGCTCTCAATGCTTAGGTCCTCGTCCATGGTGTGGGGCTGCTCAGCGACAGGAGGGTTGTCCCTGGCCATTTCTGGTGGTGGTGGTGGACTTCGAACCCTCTGTGCGTCCTGGTCCGCAGATTGGGTTGGGGCGGATAGGGCTGCCCGCTGATCGGGCACCCTCTGTTGTGAGGCCCCGGGTGAGGTGGCGGCAGATTCCTGTCTCCGTCTGCAGCCAGACGGCCCTGGTCGTTCGGCATCACGTCCTAGGGAAGAGAATGAGACGGGTTATTTCGATTTGCTCGGCAGGCCGCTGGACGGTCCCAGTGGGCAGGGTGTATGAAGGGACAGAGGATGGGGGAGGTGTCCCAGTGGGCAGGGTGTGTGAAGGGACAGAGGATGGGGGAGGTGTCCCAGTGTGCAGGGTGTGTGAAGGGACAGAGGATGGGGGAGGTGTCCCAGTTGGCAGGGTGTGTGAAGGGACAGAGGATGGGGGAGGGGGGGGGGTGTTTGTCAGGGAGGGTTGTCTCACTTGCTGCAGTTCCGCCAACCTCGCATTGCGCGATATCGCGGGTGGCAGACCCCCCAACAAGGTCCAGTGCCCTCTGTTCAAAGGTGCTGAGGGGGTGCATGTTGGGCGAACCCCCTCCAGTCTTGTGCCGCTCACGGTGGTTATGACCGGCCTTGGCCTGTTGGGGGAGGGAACATAGGTAGATCATTACAAAACGGTAGGTATCAGCAGTCCGTTCAGATACTGGCACAGTTTGGGGGGGCACGTTGTCATCAGATGATTGCATCTCTCCTCGGGGCCAGAGCGCTGGGTCTGTGACAACTTTGTGAACCACCCTCAAATAACTCTGCCCCAATCCCTCTCCCCCCCCCCCCCCCCCCCCCCGGGCAGTTAAGGGGGAGAGATGGTTGTGACTAGGGGGCACCCTCATGGCACTTACCCTGGCAGACCTGGTGAGGTCGTGTAGCTTCTTTCGACATTGCTCTGCTGAGCGAGGGGTCTGCCCCACAGCACTGACGGCAGCAGCCACGTCATGCCAGGCCTGGCGTACCGTGCTGGCAGGTTGGCGATGCCCTCTCCGCGGGCGGATGATGCCCCTCCTCTGCTCCACGGCATCGAGCAGCGCCTCGACGTCTGCATCTACAAAGCGAGGAGCAGCTCTCCTCGGCTCCGACATCCTGCCCGACAGATTCTGTGGTCGCCCGCGCCTTTTTACGGCGTCGGGCGGCGTCACATGGGCGGGTTCGTGTCGTCGTCGCGTTCCGTCGTCATCACGCACGTAATTGACGCGGCCGCGCTACTAGCCCATTTCCAGGAAGTGAATCCGTCGGGAAATGAAGCCTTCGCGACCGTCGTAAAACGGTCCCGATTTTTACGACGGTTTGCCGACTTTCCGCGGGTGCGGAGAATTTCGCCCTTAGTCTCCCGATGGGAGAATTTCGCCCGGAGTTTCTGTTCTTCTGTAACAGAGGAGGTAGTCGACGCAGCCAGGTAGGCCTTGAAGCACCGAAGGCAATGCAAAAAAATTTATTTTGCTTCTGCGGCTTGTGGATCGAGTTCCAGTCGATCAGGTTTGAGGGCTGATTCCATAGTAGTTTTTAAGTCGATTAAATTGATGCAACCATCAATTCATTCAGAGACACGAGTTGAAGTAAACTGTGACTTTAATCGACTTACAACTAAGCCTGCCTGCGACTATGCTGAACTGAAGGCGGACTCGCAGGACCGCAACACTTATACTTCCTGCTGAGGGCAGAACCAAGGGCGGAGCCCTGTACATGCTCCTCATCTCCCCCTGTGGGCAGAGCAACACAACGACTCACAGATGGAGCCCACAGGGACACAGTAATGTACAGTGTGAATTTATAGTAGTTACACATTCACCACACTACCACATTCACCCCCTGTTAAAATAGAGTCTTGCGGGGGTGGTGGAAAAACTATTTACATGTATGAGAGCATTTTTAAAGTGTACATTTTGGGGAAAGTTCACAAATTCAGCCGGTCGGGTGCCTTAATCCTCCGTTGTGAGCGCTGCAGTCCCGGTGGCGATGCAGGCGTCGGCTTGGTCGCCGGTGACTCCGGGAGCGTGTAGTCCTCATCTTCATCCCCAGGTGGGACCAAGGGGAGGACAGAGTGGGGGTTTGTGGCGAGGTGCGCTGGGGGGAGGCGGGGTGGCGCTGGGGCAGTTGGGGGGGGGGAACCAGCTGGTGCCAGATCTCTGACGGAGACTGTGCCTTGGCGGCCATCGGGGTACGCCACGTAGGTGTACTGCGGGTGTGCATGGAGAAGCTGTACCCTCTCGACCAACGGGTCCGCCTTGTGGAGCCGCATGTGCTTGCAGAGGAGAATGGGTCCTGGAGCTGCCAGCCACGTTGGAAGGCAAGGAGACGTTCATGGGGGGTTGCATTAGTCACAGTGCAAAGTCGTGATCGGATGGAGTGGAGTGCGTCGGGGAGGACCTCCTGCCAGTGGGAGACTGGGAGATTTTTAGACCTTAGGGCCAGCAGGACGGCCTTCCAGACCGTCCCGTTCTCCCTATCCACCTGCCCGTTTCCCCGGGGGTTGTAGCTTTTCGTCCTGCTCGAGGCAATGCCCTTGCTGAGCAGGAACTGACGCAGCTCATCACTCATAAAGGAGGATCCCTGGTCGCTGTGGACGTAAGTGGGGAAACCAAACAGAGTGAAGATGCTATTGAGGGCTTTGATGACTGTGGCAGACGTCATAGTGGGGCATGGGATGGCAAAGGAGAATCTGGAATATTCATCGACCACATTAAGGAAGTACGTGTTTCAGTCGGAGGAGGGGAGGGACCCTTTGAAATCCATGCTGAGCCGTTCAAAGGGACGGGAGGCCTTCACCAGGTGCGCTCGGTCTGGCTGGTAGAAGTGCGGTTTGCACTCGGCGCAGACCTGGCAGTCTTTGGTGACCGCCCTGACTTCCACAATGGAGTATGGTAGGTTGCGGGCCTTTATGAAGTGAAAGAACCAGGTGACCCCTGAGTGACAGAGACCATCGTGTAGGGCCCGGAGTCGGTCCACTTGTGCACTGGCACATGTACCTCGGGATAGGGCATCAGGGGGCTCGTTGAGTTTACCGGGGTGATACAAAACCTTGTAATTGTCGGTGGAGAGCTCAATTCGCCACCTCAAGATTTTATCATTTTTGATCTTGCCTCGTTGTGTGTTATTGAACATGAAGGCAACCGACCATTGGTCAGTGAGGAGAGTGAATCTCCTGCCGGCCAGGTAATGCCTCCAGTGCCGCACAACTTCAACGATAGTTTGGGCCTCCTTTTCGATGGAGGAGTGCCGAATTTCGGAGGCATGGAGAAAAGCATGGTGCGGGAAAAGAATGCCACGGGTCTGCCGGCCTGGTTGAGGGTGTCGGCCAGAGCGATGTCTGATGCATCGCTCTCAACTTGAAAGGGGAGGGTCTCGTTGACTGCGCGCATCGTGGCCTTGGCGATGTCGGCCTTGATATGGTTGAAGGTCTGGTGAGCATCGGCCGTCAGGGGTAAAACGGTGGAGTGAATGAGTGGGCGGGCCTTGTCCGCATAGTTAGGGACCCACTGGGCATAGTATGAGAAGAACCCAGGCATCGTTTGAGGGCCTTAGGGCAGTGGGGGAGGGGGAGTTCCATGAGGGGATGCATGCGGTCGGGATCGGGCCCTAGAACTCCATTTTGAACCACATAGCCGAGGATGGCTGAGCAGTTGGTGCTGAACATGCACTTCTCCTTGTTATACGTAAGGTTCAGGAGTTTGGCGGTGTAGGGAAATATGGAAAGGTTAGCATTGTGGTCCTGTTGGTCGTGACCACAGATGGTGACATTATCCAGGTACGGGAAGGTGTCCCACAGTCCGTACCAGTCAATCATTCAGTCCACCTCCCATTGGAAGACCGAGACCCCATTGGTGACACCGAAGGGGACTCTAATAAAGTGGTAAAGGCGGCCGTCTACTTCAAACTCAGTGTATTGGCGGTCCGGCTTGCGGATGGGGTGCTGGTGGTAGGCAGATTTCAGGTCCACCGTCGAAGACCCAATACCGTGCAATCTGATTGACTATATCAGATATGTGTGGGAGGGGGCACGCGTCGAGCTGTGTGTACCTATTGATGGTCTGACTGTAGTCAATGACCATCCTGTGTTTCTCCCCAGTCTTTACAACTACCACTTCGGCTCTCCAGGGGCTGTTGCTGCCTCAATGATGCCTTCCCGCAGTAGCCGCTGCACCTCTGACCTGATGAAGGTCCTGTCCTGGGCACTTGCCATCTGCTCCTGGTGCTGACGGGTTTACAATCCGGAGTGAGGTTTGCAAACAGGGAAGGTGGGTCGACCTGAAGGGTTGTGAGGCCGCATACAGTAAGGGGTGGTAGGGGACGGCCGAATTTCAGACTTCGCCTTTGAAGATTGCACTGGATGTCCAGGCCGAGTGGCAAGGCAGCGCAGAGGTTGGGGAGGACGTAGAGCCGGACGTTGCTGAACTCTACGCCCTGGATGGTGAGGGTGGTGGTGCAGTACCCCCGGATCGCCACGGAGTGGGATCCGGAGACCAGGGAGATTCGCTGGGTAATGGGGTGTACCACGAGGGAGCAGTGCCTGACCGTATCGGGGTGGGTGAAGCTCTCCATGCACCCGGAGTCGAGAAGGCAAGGTGTCATTGTCACGGTTGCGAGGTTGTGTGGCCGGGACTGGTCGAGCGTGATGGAGGCAAGCTGCGGCTGTTGTTGGTGGGCTCCGGGCTGGTCGGCGGCGGTTGCGGGCGATGAGCGGCCCGATGAGGTGCCCGACGAGCAGGGGTCCTGAGGCGCCGGCCAAAATGGCGGCAAAGATGGCGGCGCCTACGGGGCGTACGTGGCGGTCGGTGTTAAAGGTGGTGGCGCCCACGGGCCGCAGGAGGTCTGATGGGAAGATGGCGGTGCCCATGGGCTGCACGCGTTCTGATGTGAGGAAGATGGTGGCGCCCACGGGCCACACGTGGGTTGTGGGGATGAAAATTGCGGCGCCCATGGGTCGCACGTGGGGGGTGCAGGAACAATGGGCCTGGTTACAGCGGCGATTGACCGGGCCTGGCACACCGCAGCGAAATGTCCCTGCTTCCCGCAGGCCTTGTAGATTGCGCTCCGCGCCGGGCAGCGCTGCCGGGGATGCTTTGTCTGCCCGCACAAATAGCACTTGGGCCCCCCCGGGTTGGCTGGCTGCCGCGCGGCGCAGGATTGGGGTTGGCTGGGGGCGGTCGCTGGTGGGTCCACGATGTCCAGGAAGGTGGCGCCTTGCGGTCGGGGGTGAACGCTTGTACATTATGGGAGGCTACCATTAGTGAGGTCACAAATTTCTTGGTTGCCGCGAGGTAGAGCGTAGCCCCTTCTAAGAGCCGCTGGCGGATGTATGCCGACCCTATTCCTGTAACGAAAGCATCTCTGATTAGGAGTTCGGAATGTTCAATGGCCGAAACTGCCTGGCAATCGCAGTTCCTCGCCAGGGTGTGCAGGGCACGCCAGAAATCTTCCAATGACTGACCGGGGGAGTTATTGCCCTATGGACAGGTGGTGCCTGGCATAGAGTTTGTTGATCGGCCGGGTGTAGTTCTCTTTCAGAAGCGCCATGGCCTCAGCGTAATTGGGCGCGTCCTGGATAAGGGGAAAAATATCAGAGCTCACCCGTGAGTACAGGATCTGGAGTTTCTGTGCTTCTGAGGGTTGTTCTGGCGCTGATCCGATGTAGGCTTCAAAGCAAGCTAACCAGTCGAAGGCCGACGTGGCATTGTCTGCTTGAGGGTGCAGCTATAGGCTATGTGGCTTGATGCGTAGGTCCATCGCTGTAAAATCTCTGCTTAATAATTTGACGTACTATCAATTATGACAAGACGAGAGTAGAGAGTATTCGAAGCTTTATTAAGCAAAGATGTGTTGCCTCCTGCCGAAATGGCTGCAGCTCGGTGAGCACACACATTTATACTCTGCCTAGTGGGCGGAGCCAGCAGGCAGGGATCTACCCCCGTACCTGTAGTACAGGAGCCTTACCGTAATACACCACATATGCAATATATATGTACAACAGTGGTGACTACCACACTGGGTGCCCGCCTGGCACTGCCAGAGTGCCAGGTGTCCCTGTCATGCCAGGCTGGCAGTTCCAATGTGACATTTTGCCTGTTCAGGGATCAGGCCGGGGCCCTTATGAGGTGGGGTGGGGGTCTCAAGGACACCCAGCAGGTAAATTGATGCTTTGGAGATTGAGAGATTAGGGCAGCATTTAAAAAAGGCACCCCAATCACTTGTTGTACCATTTACAGGGTGCACTGCAGGAACTTGCCAATATTCCTTAGGCAGCACTTTTCAAACCCATGACCACTATCATCTAGATGGATGGGAGAAGCAGATACCTGGGAACCCCACACCCTGAAAGTTCCCCTCCAGGTCACTCACAACACCCACTGCTCCTTAACTGTCGCTGGGTCAAAATCCTGGAACTCCCTCCTTAACAGCACAGTAGGTGGTTCCTACACCTCAGGGATTGCAATGGTTCAAGAAGGTAACTTGTCATCACCTTCTGAAAGGCAACGGGGGATGGACAATAAATGCTGGCCTAACCAGAGATGCCCACATCTCAAAAATGAATTTAAAAAAACATACACTCGCACACACGCAGACTCACTCACCCATGCACACAGTCACGTACTCACACACAGTTACACACACTCACTCATCCATATGCATACAAACACAGGTTTGCATATACACACATGTGCACACACACACACACAGATGCACACTTGCACACACATACAGACACACTCATGCACACACACCCACACACATACACTTGCACACACAGACACACCCATACACAAACGCAGACTCACTTCCTATCTGGTCCCATGAGGTTTGGACACTTTACCTCAGGAGGAATTGATCAGGGATGGTGGATGGGTCCTCCACCCTTTGGCCGGCTTTCCTGACATTCATCTGTCAGGCCATGTCGCTGATTCCCACTCATCAGACTTTCCCGACCTCCATCCATTCTGCAGTCCTTGCTCTCTGCCTCCGGGTTGCTGAACAAGTGGTGCTCCCCACTCGCCACCATTCGCACTACCCCTCTCCCCAGCCCTTACTCGGTTCCATTGCTTGGAACAAATTGCAAATCAATCAGCACTATTAGAAAGCAGCATGAATTCATCTCATTTTCTCAGCCAGCTCAGTCAATTTGTATTTGCAGAATTTGATATTTCCTTTCATTTTCTTTTTCATGTGACTCTGCCTCCCAGCCCACACCACTATCTTGGCCCTGTGCTGCTTCATGAGCTGGCACCTGATGTGTTGGGTAAGCTGGGTCGATGTGGACTGCGTTTGATGCAGTGGAGAGAGAGACAGGCTTGCAACACTTGATGAGATGCAGCACGATTTTATTTAACATCTAACTATATTACATGCTTAACTGTGGGTTGACACTATGCTGACTTGACTGGAGACCTGAGGCTAGCCTGACCAGACTAACTGACTACCATATGGTGTTTGCACTGGCTGCTGCTCACGAGCTCTGACTGTCTCAGAAGCTGGATCCCAAGAGAGCCGGAAAACTGGTGCCCTCTGGCTTTATAGTGATCATGTCCTGTCTGGTGATTGGCTGCTGTGTTTTCTGTGTGCTCACTGGTCACCCTGTATGTCAATCACTGCCTGTCTGCACTCCATCATATACATGGATGTATATTATGACAGCACCAGCACAGGAAGGCGAGAGCGGAAACACTCTGAAAATCAAGAAGCAGCCACTTGCCTTCACACTGCTCGCTGCTCTTCCAATCAGAGACTGATTCTCTTTTGAATTTGCTGCTGATAGGCTCACTGGCAAGCCTGTTAGTTGCAAGCATGGAAGAGAACTAGCCTGTGAATGGAGGAGCAGCTCCTTGCTGATCTTTCATTCAACGTACCCGCAGTTTGAACGGTGAGACTACAGGCTAGGTGCCAATCCTCCAGGGGCAGGGTTATGGCCTGTGGGCCAGGCGTCGGACAAGCCTGGCCTCGATTATGTGCTCAAATATCAGGACTGGGGATTGAAGCCAAAGCTTCTGACTCAGGGATGGTAGTGCTTCACTCAAGTCAAGGCTGACATCAAATATAACTGGCAGTGTTTGGGCCTCGGAGGGAATGCTGTAAAAGATTGTTGAATGTAATGAAAATAGCAGCAGGCCAAAATAAAAACTCACAACAATACACACTGTTCAGTTAAGCAAGAGGAAAATAGCAGCAGGGATTTCCACGTCTCATAAATATAGCAGCATATCTTTAAGTGGTAATGATATTCAATGAACAGTTCACAAAAGTCTGAATACTAATTTAATGCAGGCATTTAACAAATCAAGAGCCGTAATGTAAAACTGTATGGGGAATTTGGAGTGATACCAATTTACATTAATTTGTATGAATTTGTAATGTCCAGAGGCCAGTACATGTACAGAGTGCTACCTCTACTTTGGGAGTACAGCACCAAGTATTCTGAGGCCTCCCCTCTATTTGTGCAGCTTGCTTGCTGCTGAATAGAGGCTGCTCCAAATTGCATCATTGTCCAGGGTGTACTGCCACATAAATATAGAAAGGATTTCTCGCAGCCAACCTTGTAACATACATTCCTTTTCTGTTTCCGTAGGCTCATTACAAGAACCAAACAGCATTCCAAATGCCTTGGAAATAACCAAGTGAAGTTAACAGCAACATACAGGTACTGCTAACCGCACTCTTGCAACCGTCACAACAATTCTCCTAGTGTGAAATAATTATGTGAAGTATAATTTTATACAGCAAAACAGAAAACAAGGTGGCAACAGTATAAGTACATGGAAATGAGATTATCCTGACGTTATCTTTGAAGTAACATTTTGCTGACTGAGATATTGTGATACAATCATGGAAATTAGGTCATGTTTGAGTTGCACTACTTGTGTCATTGCACGATCAGAAAGAGTCATTAATTAGAAGCACATATGATATTGCTTTTAGTTGCAAGCATGGAAGAGAACTAGCCTGTGATTGGAGGAGCAGCTCCTTGCTGATCTTTCATTCAACGTACCTGCAGTTTGAACGGTGAGACTACAGGCTGGATGCCGAGGCTCCAGGGGCAAGTTACATATCATGTTACATATGATATTGCTTTTAAAAGATATTGCAGTTCATAAATTATAAAATGTTTCCGTGTTTAAGTATCTATTAAAACACCAATTAGAAAATAGATTCAATTCTGCATTGAGAAGATTGCCGTTCAAAAGGATGGTACCCAGTGGATACAAATCTGCTTATACATAATGTGTTGAATTATAATTTAAGAGTCTTTTGCTCACGGTGCACCAAATGAAAGGTTACTCAGTGCAGTCTTTTTTTTGTGTATACATGTATTATTACGATAATCACCAGTGATATTTCGGCAAAACCTGGAGGGAATCTACAGGACGCTGCAAACAAATTTCAATATAACAAGTATCACATAAACATTCATTTATATCAATAAATAACACCAAAAGAATTCAGCCATTTAGGAGGTTGCCTGAAGCATTAATGCTTTTACAAGGCTCTAAGTTAACTCACTGTCCAACAGTTTACTCTCCGTACACAGATATGATGGTATACACTGAGCTCATTGACAGATGGGCCCAAATAGCTGGTCAGTGTCAACAGAGGTTATTAGAACTGTAGGTTTGATTGGCAACCCTATCAGACATTTTCTTTTACCCTCGAGTTATGCAGACATGCCAGACAGCTGTACTGAACCAAGCAGCAAACATTTTGTTGCATTTATTGGCACAGATAAAAGCAACATTAATTTTTAATGGATCCTTTCAAAAGTACAAATGGTAGGCAAAGGCTTCAAACAGCGAATGAAAAAAAGGTAGATTAATTTTACTCAGTTTAAATAATTTTAAATTATATTTTTAAATGATTAAATATAATTTCTGTGGGATTCATGGAAAATTTCAGTCAGGTTTCCTGGTGATTTGACCAATAATTCATACAATGAGGCGGCCTGCTGCGACGCAGCTGGTAAATCTTGGGATCGGCCTCTCATGAGATTTACCCGGCTTGATATGCCTTACGAGCTCTAACGGGATCTTGCGAGACATTGTGACCTGGATCTTGCCCACGATGGGTGGACCTGTCTTTGCATTTTAAAGTGTGCAGTAAGGCTCACTTTTTTATGCACTCACCGGAGTTACCGAAGGCACAGGATCTAATCTCTGTGCCTTGGAGACCTTGAGTGAGAGCCGTTAGCATTGGTCTCCACAAAAGTGGAGCAGGTACACTGTCACTTGGTGGTTGGGAGGGAGGGGGGTTGTTGGGAGGTCTTCCAGGTGATCAGGGTACCCTGGGTGGTTGGGCTTTGGGCAAAATGGTACCCTGATGCCACATAGGCACCCTGGCACTACCAGGGTTCCTGCGTGGCACTGTAAGGCTTCTGTGAAGCTAATTACATGTGAGTGGAGTCAGAGAAAGCCTATTGAGAAAGATCAACATATGAAGAGTACATGTTAACACTGCAAAGTGCAAAAGGTAGAGAGCTATCCCTACTCACAGTGTGCTGTGATTACCTCGATATTATCAATTGGTGAAAGGATGCATCAGCAAATTGTTCCTCCCATATCTTCTTGAAAGCAGTTCCACATCTTCCTCCTGTTTCCCTTAAATAGCTGACACTCATTCTTTTTTTCTGTGGTGAGGTTTCTGCAATAACTAGACAATAAATCATATGGATCTTGTTGCAATGTGCAGCTGTACGGAGTCGCTGTGCAGTCACATCAGAATGCCTGCTGAACAATCACCCGCGTTCTTGTAGAAAACTCATTCAAATGCTCCTGTCCCCTTGTGCTTTGGTTACATTAGCCAAAATTGAGCTCACAAGTGGAATCAGTATTGTCTCCTATCCCCATGGAAATGTTCTGTGACATTGAATTGTCCCAGCGTGTAAACATTGTAACTGCTTCCAAGGAAATAGTGTAAGTTCCAGAACATTTTCACTTTTTGCAAGCAAAACCTTTGGGGTAAAACTAGGGACTTATTTGACAGGCCAAATGGCTCAGCAACCCAGAACATCATTGGAGAATTGATAATGATGATCTGCTGCATGGATATCTACTACCACACTCATTCTCACACTGGTGTACTGAGAAGAACCTTTACCTCAATTATCCTATTGATTACAATGTAGTACAGACCTAACAGCTGCCTTGTGGAAGTGTGGAAGAACCTTAAGGAGTTAAATTCAGTGTTTTTATTGCTTTGAGTTTCTGAGGGACAGCCTTCAAAATCTATTTGGAAAAAAATAGGATCACACACAGTTCACATCTCTAGTTAAACATCATCTCTTGATGCAATGATCGTTGAATAGTGCTAATAGGGGCTGGTTTAGCACAGTGGGCTAAACAGCTGGCTTGTAATGCAGAACAAGGCCAGCAGCGCGGGTTCAATTCCCGTACCAGCCTCACCGAACAGGCGCCGGAATGTGGCGACTAGGGGCTTTTCACAGTGACTTCATTGAAGCCTACGTGTGACAATAAACGATTATTATCATTAAAGGTTTTGAACTAACCTTGAAAATGTGTTTCCCTGGGTGTCTGATGTCAGGGGCGGATTGTCTCGGCTTCAATCTTCAGCTCAAAACCTTTAATGCCTTTGCACTGAAAACAAGCCACCATTTGTAATATAACTCACTTCTGCTAAAAGCAGTCAAGATAATCGTGCTAGGAGAGATACCACAAATCAGCAGCCACAGTACCCACCACTTTCTTGCACTCCACTTCTTCACACCAGATCTTCACTTCTGATGCCTACACTTGAGAATACTGAATCAAAATTCGAGCAAAGCATGTATAATAGAACTATAATAATAGAATAGTTCTGATAAGAGCAGTATAGATTTGTTAAATTTGTAGCCTATGCTTCTCCTGATCCAACCCAGCATATCATTCTGCTGCAATTGATTACTATACTATGATTTTATATGTTTATTTACTTAGACAATGCAGGAGTAAACTTTCATCCAGTTACAACGGTAAACCAATGATCTGGTGAAACTTGGACAGAGGTGGGGAACCAATCTGCCAGTTCCTGTCTGTAATTAACATGCACCAAATATATTTAATATGAGGTGGGAGCATTATAATGAGGAACAGAATGAATTGGCATTAGTCTTTTCCTGTATTTTGTTCCCTTAGTAAGTACGCAGACAACACAAAAATTGGTGGAGTTGTCAGAGGATACAGCAGGATATAAACTGGTTGGAGTCTTGGGCGGAGAAATGGCAGATAGAGTTTTATCCGGACAAATGTGAGGTAATGCACTTTAGAAGGTCCAATGCATGTAGGAATTACACAAATGGTAGAACTCTTACGAGTACCGACAGGCAGAGAGATCTGGGTGTGCATGTCCACCGATCACTGAAAGTGTCAACACATGGATAAGGTGGTCAAGAAAGCATAGACATGCTGGCCTTCATCGGTCGGGGTATTGAATATAAAAATTGGCAAGTCATGTTGCAACTGTACAGGACCTTAGTTAGGCCTCATTTGGAATATTGTGTATAATTCTATTCGCCACACTACCAGAAGGGTGTTTTGGAGAGGCTACAGAAGCGGTTTACTAGGATGTTGCATGGTGTGGGGGCATTAGCTATGAGGAAAGGTTAGATAAACTCGGTCTGTTCTCACTGGAACAACGGAGGTTGAGCGGCGACCTGATAGAGGTCTACAAGGTTATGAGTGGCGTATACAGAGTGAATAGTCAGATGCTTTTAAGGCAGTGTTCTTCAAACTTTTTTTCCGGGGACCCTTTTTTCCAACCGGCCAACCTTTGGAACTCAACCTGGCCGACCTTAACGACCTACACTGGCCGACCTTCGCGATCCACGCCGGCCGACCTGCGTGACCTACCATTTTCTGTTACATTGTTTGCTGCTGACAAAAATGGAGGAAATGGTTTTGGGTCCCTTTGGCCCTCGTACACGCTGCTCCAATGGAACCTGTTGGATGAAGGTGAAGCCTTCCAGTGTCGGAAAGTATGGAGTCTCCATCCGTCCAAAGTTCTGCATTTTTTTCCTGTAAAATTTTATCAAATAAACCCCCCTCCCAACCTTGTAAAAAATTAACTAAAATGAATAAAATAAATGAAAAAAATAAAAATTAAATGAATAAAATAAATGAATAAAACACGCCCGAACTTGTAAAGCAAAAAGCTGCAACCGTTTAAAAAAAAAGCGGCCGCACTGCGCATGCGAACCCAATCATTGGCGCGCATGCACATAGTTTTGTGTATGCGCACCGATGATCTGGCACACATGCGCAGTGCGGCAGCATTTTTTTACATGTTCACAGCCATTATGAAGGGCGCTTGCAGCCACCATTATTAACAGCCAGCTGCTGCGCGGGGATTTGCGCGATCGGGAATGCTGCGACAGACGGCTCCGCGACTCTCCTGACACCCGCTCGCGATCAACCCGTGGGTCGCGCCCCTGAGTTTGACAATGCCTGTTTTAAGGGACACGAATAGGGTGGGAATGGAAGGATATGGACTCTAAAAGTGCCAACGGTTTTAGTTTAGGCAGGTACCATTGTCGGCGCAGGCTTGGAGGCCAAAGGGCCTGTTCCCGTGCTGTATTGTTCTTTATTGCTGGGCAAAAGGTTTGCCTGTGCGTTCTTGTCGTGCAGTGTTGCTATGGACCATGGTGAATAGTTTCAAAGTGAATGATTATGTGAGTTAAAATAGCACGTTCAATGTACAAGGAAATATATTTATAGCTCTTTAGCCATTTCAGCAAGGAGGAAATGCACCTCCCTGTCTTTTGTTCCCAATCAGCAGTGGTTTTAATTTATAAAATATTGCTGATGCTGAAAATCTAAAATACAATAATAAAAAATGCTGGATATACACGATGGTGGTAATTTAGTTTCTCGTTCACAGTTACACTAACTTACATAACCTTTATTGTTGCACTTATATAGTGTTATAATCCGAATCAAAAGAATAAAAAGTAATAATACAATTGTAGCTTTTATTTTCTTCAATAATGTAAACAACTCCAAAGGCCAGGGAGAGCATAGCTCTGCTCACAATGAGTGGTGAAATTGTAATTGGGTCCAATACATTTTGGTTGATATTTCTGGAACAGTCATGAATGTGCTCACTTTGATCATGTTTACAATTTTGCTACATACACTGACCAGGAGAATGCATTTTGAATGCATTCAAGACATTGCTACCAAAGGCAACCAAAGTGTTTGCATTCCTCCAATTGCTTGGACAGTCTGTAAGTGAATGTCCAAGCATATCTGAAATCTTATTTGCCTGACTTGTCTTTGTGACGTTGCTGAGCTATACTGGAAGAGCAAAAATAGAGCAATCCCAAAAGAACTGAAAACTCACTTCGCTTTTTTAAAAACCTATTTCCTCTGTAGATTCTGCTTTCAAATACACAAGAAGGGAATAAATATCATCACTAATCATATTGAAAAATCTGAGTTGGCTGAATAACAGTTCTTAGTCTTAAACATAATCCAGATCTGATTATATTTAGATCGTTGCATTATCACAATATTTTATAATTTATTTGCACTCTTTCATGTGATGTACTCTGATATCAGGGTTGATTTTGATGCCGGAAACGTGAATCATGATGGGGGGGAAAATCAGGCATCTGCCAAAACTCGAGGTTGGCGCCGAACTGTCCACCATGCTCCGGGGTATCGCTGGTGGCGACAACACCCTGCATGCCCGCATGCAAAACCGGCATTTGCATGGGTTAACTTATCATTATCAGGCTCGGTCAGTATTCTCAGGGCCTCTGCGATGCTCCGTCTCCACAAAACGGAAATGACACGGACACAGTTTACTACAGGTATTTAAAAATGGAGAGTGGGCATCATAGGCTGCTGAGGGACAGAGGAAGTAAGAAAGGTTTCCAAATTCACAATAGTGTGCTGACAGTTGTGTCGCTGGCTGGGATGACATCTGCCAGGGTATTCCAGACCTTGACAACTTCTCTGTCATACAGAAGATGCAGCAGTCTCGGGCCCAACAGAAATCAGCATACGACGCGTATGCAACGGAGCTCCCCGAGCTGGTCCCAACTGATCGAGTTTGTGTACAGCTGGCTGACGGCGGCTGGTCCCCCACACCTGTGGTGGTCAAGCAAGTGACCCGAGATCGTTCCTCGTTCGCATGGCTGATGGCTCTTTCCTACGATGCAACAGGTGGGCGCTGCGCAGACTTCCACGTCCGCCACCCAACCGTGATGTCCCACCTCACACACTGCTTCCTCTGGACACGCCCTGCCATGATGCCACCGATCTACCAGCAATCCTACCAACCTCTGCAACCACCGCATTGGCGGCAGTCCCACCCATCCAAGTGCAGGCTGCCACTGCTCTACCCTTGAGGCGGTCAACCAGAATTCATCGCCCGCGACAGAGACTAAACTTCTAGACTGAATGTTTGCACAACTTTGTTCCCTCATCGTTTTGACATCTGTAAATATCATTTTTTGACCATTTCATCTGCCCTATATCTGCACTAGCGACACCTTCCTATGTATCTAAGTCCATTTTAGCATATTCTGTATGTAGTCACATACATATACACATCTTCACACGCATACTATTTAAACCTTACTATTTATTATCTGAGCACACACTTTTTAAAAAAAGAAGGGGGGGGGGGAAATGTCATAATATACATCCATGTATATAATGGAGTGCAGACAGGCAATGATTGACCAGTAAGCACACAGCACAGTGCAGCCAATCACCAGACAGGACACGACCACTATAAAGCCAGAGGGCACCAGTTTTCCCGCTCTCTTGGGATCCAGCCTCTGAGACAGTCAGAGCTCGTGAGCAGCAGCAGTGCAAACACCATGTGGTAGTCAGTTAGTCTGGTCAGGCTAGCCTCAGGTCTCCAGTCAAGTCAGCATAGTGTCAACCCACAGTTGAACATGTAAAATAGTTAGATGTTAAATAAAATCGTGTTGCATCTCATCAAGTGTTAGAAGTCTGTCTCTCGCTACACTGCATCAAACGCAGTCCACATAGACCCAGCTAACCCAACACATCAACGGTGACATCCCCACCCGACAACCTGGTGCCACTCTGCTGGCAGGGTAGAACACGGCCCACCCAAGGAGCACATCCACAGCAAATCCACAAGAGGGTGAAGGACAGTGACTGCAGAGTGCATCGCTGACTTGGGTTATGACGGCCACCGGTAACCCTGCCGACAGGGACAGGTGGTGGAGTTTGAAGCCCCCCCAGTGCCAGTCACTGATGGGGCAGGGGTGCGGTGTGCAAATCAAGGTGTGGGGGGGGGGAGGTGGTGGCAGGAACTGCAAAGGGATGGGACCGGGAGCGGGAGACATGCAGAGGCTGGAGTTGCAGTGCAAACCAGGGCCACCTGTTGGACCTGGATGAGCTTGAGACTGCTGACAATGCTAAGATGTCTGCCTCTTTCCCCCTGCAGATAATTAACCAGAGTACAGTCAGGAATGGTCCCCAGAATGGTGCACTGGTGTAAAGCAGGGCTGTGGCTAGGCGCAGGTACATCAGACAAAAGACAAGACGCATGGTGAAATCCCAGGTACGGGTTGTGAGAGGGAGAGGGGTAACTCACTTTCCATAGGGACATCGTAATTCATTGGGGGCTCACTTAGTTGTCCCATGCCAACCTCCACCTTGGCGACTTCCTGTTCTCCCACCTCCCCGACCAGCTCTATCGGCCTCTGCTCTATGGCGATGAGGACCCGCAGACCTGACAGGCCACCTCCGGTCCTTTCCACTCCCGGCAGATGTGGGCCATCTTCATCCTGAGGGGACAGATTAATCATGGTGTGAAACACTCAGACGCGGGATGCACAGGGGTTCACAGCTGGTGACC
This sequence comes from Scyliorhinus canicula, assembly GCF_902713615.1. Lineage (NCBI taxonomy): Eukaryota > Metazoa > Chordata > Chondrichthyes > Carcharhiniformes > Scyliorhinidae > Scyliorhinus > Scyliorhinus canicula. The sequence goes on along the minus strand of NC_052151.1, from coordinate 88,857,607 downwards.
TGTGTGTGCAGGGCACCCGGCCATGACGAGTGGTGCTAGTGTCGGCATGTGGTGCAGGGCGTGCTGCAAGGTGGAAGTCGGTGGCTTGGTTTTGATTGCCCTCTAGGGAGGAGGGAGTGGGGTGTGGGGTGGAGGCTGGCGGTGGTGCCAGGAGTGCAGAGGCTGTGGAACACTCTGGTTGGTCTGGGGGCGGGGTGCCCATCTTCATGCAGCACTGCCTACCCATCCGCTTGGTGAAGGCCACATGCGGGGGTGTGGGATGAGGTAATGGCAGGGGCAAAGGAGGTGGTGACTGACCCAGGCTGCCCTAATCAGGTCGTTCATCTTCCTCCTACATTGTAGGCCGGTCCTCACGGTGGAGCCACGGCACTGACTGCCTCTGCCACCTCTGCCCAGGCCTCGTTGAACTCTGCAGGTGGTAGCCTCCTGCCACCCTGAGGAAGAGGGTGTCCCGCCTCTCCTCCACAGCATCCAGCAACCTCTCCACCTCCGCATCCATGAACCTCAGAGCCAATATCCTCTGTGGCATCTTCCTGGCCTAACTGGAATGAGAGTGTGTGCGGAGTGGAGTGCTTATATGGGGTTCTAGCTTGTCGAGCTCTCCAGTGCCAATTCTGCCCCCAATGAACCCAACATCGGCGTCAGATGGAATTGCACTAGTTTCATGTTGGCAGTGTGCTGGCCCATTAGCATGTCCTGAATTGCTCTGGTACTGGTGCCCCCAATAGGACCAGGAAGCACTCCCAATTCAGTCCTGGCGTCAACATTTAGTCTCTCAAATGGAGAATGCCGCCCATCATGTAGATATTCAGACTTGGGGCTATAATTGTGATGAATATAGGAATTTCAAATAAATATTGTATTGTATGCATTTGGTGCAGTAATGGTTAAAAGGCTGGGTTAGTGTGTGTATGTCTTTACTGCAGTAAGTGTTTTCAAAATCCTGCTTAAAAGAACAGGCGGGCACTGGTGCTACAGACGAGATATTTAAAGCATTGTAAAAAATGAGACCATTATGTATTCTAACCATGTATAGTGTTTACCTACATAGGGGTAGTGGAATTTTGTTTACATAGAAAGAAGATTCCCCTGAGGGGTTGTAGTTAGCCTTAGTAAGATGGTCATAACCCCGTTATTTGGGATAGAGATGATGTGGTTAATGAGAGGAGCCGGGGGCTAAAGCAGTCAGGTATTGAGTTTCAGTTTAGATTTTGCTGTAAACTGAAGAGGAGTTTTTTGACAAATGCTGGGAAGTTAAACAATAGTTTGACACAGACAAGAATCTGCAGACTCAAATCGCTCATGACTGGATGGGGATCCACAAATGGAACCTGACCAGTCTGACAGAGGACGTCAAAAAGGACCTGCAGAGATGGAACACACTCCCACTCTTCTTGGCAGGGATATTACAGATGATTAAAATGAGTGTACTGCCCAGATACCTCTTCCTAAGATCCATCCCGATCTATATCACCAAGGCCTTTTTCAACGCACCGGCAAATTAATCATTCCGTTTGTATGGGGGGAGAAAGAATGCTATGATCACAAAGAAGGTCCTACAGAAAACAAAGTCCAGGGGAGGGCTAACCCTCCCAAACCTACAATTCTACCACTGGGCAGCGACAGCGGAAAGAGTGATGGGATGGATAAAGGAGCCAGAGTGTGGCTGCGCGTGGAGGAGGCCTCCTGCAAGGGGACCTCCCTCCAGGCCCTCGCCATGGCGGCACTCCCATCCCCGCCCAAGAAACACTCCAGCAGCCCAGTGGTGATAGCCACCCCCCAGATGTGGAACCAACTACAGCAGTTAGGACTGACCAAAATGTCCGACAAAGCCCCCATTTGCAATAACCACAGATTCACACCAGCACTCACCGACGCCACCTTCAAAAAGTGGAGACAGGATGGGAGGACTTTGACAATCAGGGACCTATACACTGACTCTGGGGTCACAACACTGGAAGAACTGTGATTCCAACTAGCAGAGATTCCAACTAGCTAAAGGCAACAAACTCAGATACCTGCAGCTTAAAAACTTCCTACTGAAGGAGACAAGGACATACGCACGAGCACCACAACAGACATAATTAGAAGAGCTACTGGTCGCAGACATCCTCGGCAGAGGGAACTGTAGTGACATGGATGAACGACTGCTAGAGAGGGCCAACACCGAACTGGACAAGACAAGGAGGAAATTGGAGGGAGACTTGGGGTTTGATATAGGGTGGGGACTCTGGAGTGAAGCATTGCACAAGGTCAACTCTACCTCCACATGTACAAGGCTCAACCTAATGCAGCTAAAAGTGGTACATAGAGTCCACTTGACCAGAACACGAATGAGCAGGTTCTTCCCGGAGGTGGAGGACGGTAGATGCGAACGATGCCAAGGAGGCCCAGCCAAACACGCCCACATGTTTTTGTCTTGCCCCAGACTTGCTGGGTATTGGACAGCCTTCTTCGAGGCAATGTCCAAAGTGGTGGGGCTGAAGGTGGAGTCATGCCCGAAGGTGGCGGTCTTCGGGGTATCAGACCAGCCAGATCTCTTCATGGGGAGGAGGGCGGACACCCTTGCCTTTGCCTCCCTGATCACCCGCGATAGAATCCTGCTTGGTTGGCGATCAGCAGCACCACCTAAAGCTGCAGACTGGCTGTCCGACCCATCAGAATTTCTCCAAATGGAGAAAATCAAATTCACCATCCGTGGGGCGGAAGAGGGTTTCCACAAAACATGGGAGCCATTCACCCGACTGTTCCGAGACCTGTTTGTGGCCAACACATAAATAAATAAATAGCCAGTAGCCAAGGGAAATAACCGGGACAAGATAGAAAGAGGAAAGCGAGGAAGGACCGGGAAGTGGCGGGGGTGGGGGAGCAAGGCGAGGTAGCAAAACCCAGCAAGAAAAAATGGGGAACAGCAGTGAAAAAGAGGGGAAGGGGGGATGCCAAGGAGGGAGGAGCTGGCGGGGGGGGGGGGGGGGGGGGGGGGGGGGGAGGGGGGGGGATAGGGAGGATTGTAGGCTGAGCCAGAGAAATCAAAGACGGAACCTTTGTAACTGTACAATAATGAAAATGAATAGCAATGTATATAATTTTGAAAATGTCAATAAAAATATTTTTTTAAAAGAATCTGCTGGCTGATTTCCTGAAGGACCTTTCTCTCTCAAAGTTGTTTCTCCAAGACATCGCAATGCAGCACGTATTCTTGTGTTCCCTAATTGCATTTAAAAGTAGACTAGACTTTTTCCTGAGATGGGTTTTGCTTGATTGGAAATAAAAATAAGTAGCAGTTAGAAGTTAAAGTGTTTCCCTTTATTGTTAAGCATTATTTAACTGGTATGTCAGCTATTTCACGTATTATGTTAAAGTTAGTTCAATACTGTATTAATCATTATTTTCGTTTTGATACACCATAAAATTCCTATTTGTGTGTGGAGTCACTTACGGTGCGAAGCATCCTTTCGAAAATGAAAATGAAAAATGAAAATCACTTATTGTCACAAGTAGGCTTCAAATGAAATTACTGTGAAAAGCCCCTAGTAGCCAGATTCCAGCACCTGTTCGGGTGGCTGGTACGGGAATTGAACCGTGCTGCTGGCCTGCTTTGGTCTGCTTTAAAAGACAGCTATTTAGCCCTGTGTGCTATACCAGCCCCTTAGAGTCTTTCCTCAGAGTCTTACAAATTAATTAAAATATTGGGGTTTCTATCCAGTACTCTAGAAAATGTTGGGATCCGGTTTGGGATCGTAATGTTATCCAGGCTTGGTGTTCTTCACAGATAGTTCAGTGTTCCAGATTCATTTGTAACTTTGACACTCAATAAGGGAGTATAGGTTGATTTTGACTTCTGGTCAGATAACCTGCCCACCAGTGAAGAAACCTCCATGGTTTTAAGTGGCCATGCAGCCTTATTTAAATTTAGTTGAAGGCTGAAAGATAGGCAGGAGTGGGTACCATCAAGGTGAGTTCTAGGTGTGAGGTGGGGATGGGTGGGAGTTGCGGTGGTGGCAGAGTCATGGTCGTGAATGATGGGGGCCCCGGAGTGGGAGAGATCCATGGCAACTGTGGCCCAGATAATTTTCCTGAGCCCTGGGTGAACATTTGAAATGCAGGTGTTTCAGGCTAATCACTAGCTGACTTAAGAAAATGGTCAGCCTTTCTTCGTGAACTGCATTGGACAATGAAGAATCAATGATATTGGTGGGGAACTGAAGTCACATACAGGGCTGACTAAGTAAGGGCGGATGGTTTCCTTCCTGAAAGTCAACCAATTTGAGAGCAATTGAAAAACGTCATGGTCATTTTAACCGATATCAACTTTTAGTCAGCAAATTATTGAAGTAGTTACACATTGAAATATTTCTTACTGCTCATAGGTTATGAATGGTAAATGGAATCTCATTGGAACACTTAGATAGGAAGTCTTCAAGGCCGGACTGGTGCAAGAGAATTAGGTGTCAAAGGCGAACCTTCAGCCTTGTTTAAGATATAAATTGATAGATTTCTGATTAACAATAAAGTAAAGGGTAATGAGAGTAGTGTGGTTAAAGGCATTGAAGTATCCGATCTTATCGACTGGTGCAACAGGGTGAATGGCCTACTCCTGTTTCTATGTCCTGTGTTCCCATCCCCCACAATTAACTTGCGAAAATGAATATTGTGCATCAGCCTGAATAAAATTTCCACATTTAATACTTAGGTGCTGCAGCCAAGAATTAACACTTTAATTTTCAGTTTATGTAATGCTGTGGGAATGATGATAGCCATTTATTCCCCAAAAATGTCTCACCCCTCTCACAAATTAAAAATTTACTTGGTCCACCATTGTCCCATGTCAAAAGACTGTGCTTCACGGGCAGCACGGTGGCCTAGTGGTTAGCACAACCGTCTCACGGCGCTGAGGTCCCAGGTTCGATCCCGGCTCTGGGTCACTGTCCGTGTGGAGTTTGCACATTCTCCCCGTGTCTGCGTGGGTTTCGCCCCCACAACCCAAAAATGTGCAGAGTAGGTGGATTGGCCACGCTAAATTGCCCCTTAATTGGAAAAAATAATTGGGTAATCTAAATTTATTTAAAAAAAGACTGTGCTTGGGAACATCATAAAATTAACGAGGTTGTCCCAGAGTGTTGCCATGACAATCTCAGACTGGGTTCCCACTCTCAAACACAGGGGAGCCATGCACACCACAGGAATAGCTGGCCTATTACTGACTTCATATCCACACTGCCCGGTAGAGACTCTCATCCCAATCCCAGCCCAGTACAGACCCCACCTCCATCGCAGCCCAGTACAGTCCCCACCTCCATCACAGCCCAGTGCAGTCCCCACCTCCATCACAGCCCAGTGCAGACCCCACCTCCATCACAGCCCAGTGCAGTCCCACCTCCATCACAGCCCAGTGCAGACCCCCACCTCCATCACAGCCCAGTGCAGATCCCCACCTCCATCACAGCCCAGTGCAGACCCCCACCTCCATCACAGTCCAGTCCAGTCCCCACCTCCATCACAGCCCAGTGCAGACCCCCACCTCCATCACAGCCCAGTGCAGACCCCCACCTCCATCACAGCCTAGTGCAGACCCCCACCTCCATCACAGCCTAGTGCAGTCCCCACCTCCATCACAGCCCAGTGCAGACCCCACCTCCATCACAGCCCAGTGCAGACCCCCACCTCCATCACAGCCTAGTGCAGACCCCCACCTCCATCACAGCCCAGTGCAGACCCCCACCTCCATCACAGCCCAGTGCAGACCCCCACCTCCATCACAGTCCAGTCCAGTCCCCACCTCCATCACAGCCCAGTGCAGACCCCCACCTCCATCACAGCCCAGTGCAGACCCCAACCTCCATCACAGCCTAGTGCAGACCCCCACCTCCATCACAGCCTAGTGCAGTCCCCACCTCCATCACAGCCCAGTGCAGACCCCACCTCCATCACAGCCCAGTGCAGACCCCCACCTCCATCACAGCCTAGTGCAGACCCCCACCTCCATCACAGCCCAGTGCAGACCCCCACCTCCATCACAGCCCAGTGCAGACCCCCACCTCCATCACAGCCCAGTGCAGACCCCCACCTCCATCACAGCCCAGTGCAGACCCCCACCTCCATCACAGCCCAGTGCAGACCCCCACCTCCATCACAGTCCAGTGCAGACCCCGACCTCCATCACAGTCCAGTGCAGACCCCCACCTCCATCACAGCCCAGTGCAGATCCCCACCTCCATTACAGTCCAGTGCAGACCCCCACCTCCATCACAGCCCAGTGCAGACCCCCACCTCCATCGCAGCCAAGTGCAGACCCCACCTCCATCACAGCCCAGTGCAGACCCCCACCTCCATAACAGCCCAGTGCAGACCCCCACCTCCATCACAGCCCAGTGCAGACCCCCACCTCCATCGCAGCCCAGTGCAGACCCCCACCTCCATCACAGCCCAGTGCAGACCCCCACCTCCATCACAGTCCAGTGCAGACCCCGACCTCCATCACAGTCCAGTGCAGACCCCCACCTCCATCACAGCCCAGTGCAGACCCCCATCTCCATCACAGCCTAGTGCAGACCCCCACCTCCATCACAGCCCAGTGCAGACCCCCACCTCCATCACAGCCCATTGCAGTCCCCACCTCCATCACGGCCCAGTGCAGTCCCCACCTCCATCGCAGCCCAGTGCAGACCCCCACCTCCATCACAGCCCAGTGCAGACCCCCACCTCCATCACAGTCCAGTGCAGACCCCACCTCCATCACAGCCCAGTGCAGACCCCTACCTCCATAACAGCCCAGTGCAGACCCCCACCTCCATCACAGCCCAGTGCAGACCCCCACCTCCATCGCAGCCCAGTGCAGACCCCCACCTCCATCACAGTCCAGTGCAGACCCCGACCTCCATCACAGTCCAGTGCAGACCCCCACCTCCATCACAGCCCAGTGCAGACCCCCATCTCCATCACAGCCTAGTGCAGACCCCCACCTCCATCACAGCCCAGTGCAGACCCCCACCTCCATCACAGCCCATTGCAGTCCCCACCTCCATCACGCCCCAGTGCAGTCCCCACCTCCATCGCAGCCCAGTGCAGACCCCCACCTCCATCACAGCCCAGTGCAGACCCCCACCTCCATCACAGTCCAGTGCAGACCCCCACCTCCATCACAGCCTAGTGCAGACCCTGACCTCCATCACAGCCCAGTGCAGTCCCCACCTCCATCACAGCCCAGTGCAGACCCCCACCTCCATCGCAGCCCAGTGCAGACCCCCACCTCCATCACAGCCCAGTGCAGACCCCCACCTCCATCACAGCCCAGTGCAGACCCCCACCTCCATCGCAGCCAAGTGCAGACCCCCACCTCCATCACAGCCCAGTGCAGACCCCCACCTCCATCACAGCCCAGTGCAGACCCCCACCTCCATCACAGCTCTGTAGAGATTCTCATCCCATCCCAGCCCAATGCAGATTCTCACTCCCACCCCCACCCAGTGCAGACTCCAACCCTACCCCAGCCCTGTAGAGACTTCCACCCCATCCCAACCCAATAAAAACTCTCACCCCATCCCAGCCCAGTGTAGACTCCCACTCCGATCCCAGCCCAATACAGATTCCCACCCCCATCCCAGCCCAATACAGATTCCCACCCCCATCCCAGCCCAATACAGATTCCCACCCCCATCCCAGCCCAGTACGGATTCCCACCCCATCCCAGCCCAGTACGGATTCCCACCCCCATCCCAGCCCAGTTCAGATTCCCACCCCATCCCAGCGCAGAACAGATTCCCACCCCCATCCCAGCCCAGTACAGATTCCCACCCCCATCCCAGCCCAGTACAGATTCCCACTCCCATCCCAGCCCAGTACAGATTCACACCCCATCCCAGCCCAGTACAGATTCCCACCCCCATCCCAGCCCAGTACAGATTCCCACCCCATCCCAGCCCAGTACAGATTCCCACCCCATCCCAGCCCAGTACAGATTCCCACTCCCATCCCAGCCCAGTACAGATTCCCACCCCATCCCAGCCCAGTACAGATTCCCACTCCCATCCCAGCCCAGTACAAATTTCCACCCCCATCCCAGCCCAGTACAGACTTCCACCCTCATCCCAGCCCAGTACAGACACCCACCCCCTCCCAGTCCAGTACAGACTCCCACCCTCATCTCAGCCCAGTACAGATTCTCACCCCTACCAGCCTAATAAGGACTCCGGTGTCCCTTCCCAGTACAGACACCCACCCTAACCCAGCCCAGTACAGATTCCGACCCCTAACTGAGTCTGGTACAGACTCCAAACCCCCAACTCAGTATAGACGTCCACCTCCATCCCAGCCCAGTACAGGCCCCTACCTCCATCACAACCCAGTACAGACTCCCACCCCATCTCAGCCCAGTAGGACACTCGCCTTATGACTATCTGGTACAGGATCCCACCCCACCATGATTTGGGTATTGTCTCACCTGTCGCTTCCTCTTTTTTCTTATTCAGCTTCTTGCCTTCAGCGTTATAAAATGCGTTCAACAGCTCGGACTGGCCGTTAAATATCTGGTCAAAGTGATGGCGCCACCTGCATATCGACAGTGAGACCAGTCAGAATAACTGTTCATCTAGCTCCAATAACAGGTTCTCTGCCTTCTTACCTTCCTGCATCTCCAACCATGGATTCTGGGCAGGATTCTCCAACCCCCCGCCGGGTCGTGAATCCCGCCTCCGCTGGCTGCCAAATTCTCCGGCGCTGGACATTTGGCCGGGCGGGAATCGCGCCATGCCGGTCGGCGGATGCTGGCAGCAGCCCCTTGGCGATTCTCCGGTCCGCGATGGGCCGAGTGGCCGCCCGTTCTCGGCCAGTCCCACCGGCATATGCCGCGGGCCTGTGCCGCGGGGACACTCTATTGTTCTGCGTCGGCTGCTGTGGTCCTCCGCGTTGGCCGACGCAGAGATGAACCCCGCCGCACATGCTCTGGGATGACACCAGCACACGCTGGTGCTGCCACGCATGCGGCAACTCACGGCAGCCGGCAGAGGCCCTTCGGCGCCATTGGCACGGCGCCAAGCCCCTTCCCCACCGGCCGGCGCGGCGCAAACCACTCCGGGGCCGGCCTAGCCCCTGAAGGTGCGGAGGATTCCGTACCTTTGGGGCAGCCCAACGCCGGAGTGGTTAATGCCACTCCTCAGCGCCGGGACCCCCAGCCCTGCCGGGTAGGGGAGAATCCCACCCTCTGTCTCTGCAGGAGCAGCAAGAGCAGGAGAGAAGGAACCTGTCATTTGAGGAGCCAGAGGAATCCATAGCCATAAAATCCCTGTGCTGAAGGAGGCCATTCATCCCATTAAGTTTGCACCTACACTCCAAAAGGTGCACTCCCCTGCCCTATCCCCACCATCCCTAACCTTTGGACACTAAGGGGTAATTTAGCATGTCCAATCCACCTAACCTGCACATCTTTGGACTGTGGGAGGAAACTCATGCAACACAGGAGAGACAGAATCTGTGATTTGAGGAGCAGCTCTCTCTTTCTCAAGCTCACTGCTCCTCTGATCACTGCTCTGCAGTCAGTTCTCTCTCTCAGAAACTATCACGTTAACTGACAGTTGAACATTAAAAAAACTGGCAGTTGCTGGGAACGGGTGAGACCTGCCATTTCCAATTATTTATTTAGCCTGCTAGAAAACCATGCAGCTGCCCAAAGGCCAGAAGCAGCAGTTCTTTCTTGAAGCAACTGTCAGTGACAATATCAATTTTTTCAAAAGATGGCTATTATTTTTTGGGTCCGAAGGTCAGAAGGAAAGATGCCAATGGCAGATTTCCAATACCCCTAATCTGAAAATCCACCATTTGATAGATATATATCAACTCCTTGTTCCAGGAAAGAAGTAATTTGTCTTTTTTTGGCCACTCTTGGCAACCATCTAGTTTGCCTCATGGTTGCATTGGTCCTGTTTCAAGGAAGGACAGTTCTCTTTTCGGCTTTATCAAAGTAACATTAAAAGTGATATTTCCTCAACTGATCAAAACACTTTGTACTGATGAACACTACCCAAGGTTTTATCATAAAATTTACAGTGCAGGAGGCCAGTCGGCCCATCAGGTCTATACCGTGTCATGGGAGTGTCCCTTTAAGAAATGTTTTTGTCTTATCACATGGCTTCAGTGATGTCATTGTGTGGGTGGATCTGGGCTGTGGCTCTGAGTTTTTGCTTTCACTTTGGGTTTTACTTTCGTTTTGAGTTTTGGACTGGGTTTTGAACTGCACAGATTGAAAGAAGTGTTTCTCTATCTTCATTTTAAAAGCTGTTTCCAGACTATTTGATAACATAAAAGGGATAATTTCTTTCCAGATGGAATACAAACCTGCTGTTTGAAAAGGGAAACAGAGTAGCAATAACAGTCTTTTACCAGTGTGCTGGGCCACACATTTGAAAAGGGCTTTACTTGGATTTTGTTATTAAATTGGAACAGTTAAGGGGGATACTTTGGTATTTCCTAAATCCTGGTCCCTAACAACTGGCCCTTGGAAAGAGCACCCTACACCTCCACCTATCCCCGTAACCCAGTAATTCCACCCAACCTTTTGGAAACTAAAGGACAATTTAGCATGGCCAATCCTCCTAACCTGCACATCTTTGGACTGAGGGAGGAAACCGGAGCACCCGGAGGAAACCCATGTAGACACGGGGAGAAAGTGCAAACTCCACACAGATAGTTACCCGAACCTGGGACCCTGGAACTGTGAGGCAGGAGTGCTAACCACTGTGCCACCATGCTGATCACATGTTTTATGTTAAGAACAAGTCAATCGGGCAACTCTGGATTTGGATGAGTCAATGGAGATGAAAATCAAGAGAGCAGCTGGCTGATCTAATATATTTCACTATTCTCTGAAGTCAAAATTGCTATGACCCAATCAAGAAAGACTGACTATAATATTGGCCACCCACTTTTCTCCTTCATGGCAGCAAATTTATTTTGTTGCAACAACTATCCCCTAGGCTCAATAATGCCACTTGGCCTATAATAGGTTAAGGTACAGAGATTTCAGAGTGCTTTAGAAGTAGTACAGCAGTCTCCTGAGTTTATCTTGTTCACTAATCAGTTTTCTATTTTTGATACTGAGGCGAGTTTCCTCAGAGGAGGATAGCAAGATCCAACACATGGGCACCACCTGGATCAACTGAACAGGTGCGGAGGAAAAACAGTGGAAGACAAAAGCGATAGGAGATTTAGTAAAAAATTTAGAGTACCCAATTAAGATTTTCCAATTAAAAGGCAATTTAACGTGGCCAATTCACCTACCTTGCATATCTTTTGGTTGGTTGTGGGGGTGAAACCCAAGCAAACACGGGGAGAATGTGTAAACTCCACACGGACAGTGACACTGATCCGGGATCGAACCTCGGACCTCGGCGCCGTGAGGTAGCAATGCTAACCACTGCATCACCGCACTGCCCCTTGCGATAGGAGATTTGATAGTTGGGGAAATTGATCGGCACTTCTGCAATCGTGGACATGATCCCAGGATGGTACGTTGCCTCCTTGGTGCCAAGATCAAGGATGTCACTGTAGGACATAGCCCACATCGGTACCAACGACAAAGAAAGAAAGAGGGATGAGATGCTGAAAAAAGAATTTTAGAGAGCTGGAAAAGAGATTGAATCACAGGAAATCGAAAGCAGTATCCTCAGGATTATGCTTCGTAGGTTCTCATGAATATAGAAATAGGATGATTGAACAAAAGAAGATGTGGCTGGAGAAATGGTGTTGAAGGCAGGGGGTTAGATTTCTGGAGAATTGGGACTGCTTCAGGAGCAGGAGGGACCTGTTTGAGGAGGACAAATTACACCTTAGCAGGACTGGGGCTAATTTCCTTTTGATGAGATTCATGAGTGCTGTTGACGAGCTGTCCAGGGATAGGAACCTGAGAGAGAATTCACATTGTGGAAAAACAAAAAATTGGTAATGGAAAGTAGAAACGCAGCAAACAAAAGACAAAGGCAGCAGAACTAAATGCTTGCATCAAATAGAATCAAAATACAGAATGATGTTAAAATGGCAAAATTAAAGGCACTCTGAGATAAGTGACTTGATGGCACAAATGAAAGTAAACAGGGATGAACTAATTGCCATAACAGAGATGTCCCTGCAGAATGGCCAAAACTGGGAACTGAATATTCAAGAATATTCGACATTTGGGAAGGACTGGCAAAAAAAGTTTGAGGTGGGTAGCACTGATAATAAGAGATGAGATTGCTTCATTAATGAGGGAGATCTTGGATCAGAAAAAAAAAAAAATTAGGGCTTGATTAATTGCAAGGATCGCGGCCAACGGTAGAATCGTGCACGAGCCCCAAATCGGGCTCTGCCGGGCTGATCGCGAGGCACCCGACTCATTTTCCCCGGTGTGATCCAGATCTGAATATTTAAATGAGCCTTACTGCTCATTTAAATAACTGAACGCCAGATTCATCCAGCACCTGATAATCATTGGCCATGCTTGGGTAACTCGCCAGGGCGCTGTTAAATTCTGGGTCACACAAACAGCATAAGAGCGCTTGGGGGGAATCTCCCAGACCACTGGAAACCCCAGGTGATCGGTAACAGGGCATGGTGGCACCCTGGCATTCTCTCTGGCACCTGGGCACCTTGGCACTGCCAGCCTTGCACCTTTGTGGTGCCATCCTGGCACCACCAGAGTACCAGGGGCACTACCAGGGTATCAAGTTGGTACTTCCAAAAGTGTGGCCCTGGATGGGTCTTGCCATGTAGAGGGGGGATGAGAGGGGTTCCCGAGGCCTCTCCAAGGTTGGAGCGGGTGAGAATGAGGGGGAAGGGGGAGGAGGGGTGGCCTAAAGTAGGGGGGGAGGAAGAGAGAAGATCGGGGCTGCTGGATAAAATGATGCCCTGATCTGCGAGGAGCTTTAGGAAATCCCTCCAAGTGTGACATCGGCGGGGAAAAAAAGCACTAAAGTGCCATTAAATAGTGGGATGTTTCTTGGTGCTGAAGCCATTAAGAAACACCCTGCTAAACGAGCCGTTCAGCGGATTTTAACTTGAGTCCGTTGAATCGTGCCGCTAGAATCTTGGGTGGAGCTGAGAAGCAGCAAGCATTGGTAGGTATGGTTTATAAGCCACTAAAGAGTAGCATCGTAAATATGAACAAAGGAAACTATGAAGGTACAAAGGGCAAGGTAGCTTTGGTGGATTATAAGGTACAACTTTAGATTGGTAATGGATAGGACTGAAATAATTAATCTATGGTTTATAACAAATAAAAATTCCTTGAAGGCACATAAACCCAACAGAAAATGTGAATTAATGGTGGCTAACAAATAAATGATGTATTAGATCAAAGGAAGAGGTTTATAAAGTTGCCACAAAGTAGTAAACAGGAACTGGGAAGCTAGTTTAAATGTAGGAGTAGAGATGCAGTGGCAGACTTTTAAGGAGATTGTTGCACGTTTTGCTATGGGCGTAAAACGCGTTTATTGGGGTGTATTAACTTCCAAGTGCTTAACACCACTAGGCTCTGTCTTATGTATTTATTCAGCTTAGGAGTCGCCAGTTGCCGTATAGACAACGTCACGAGTATTCCAAGGTCAAGTTCAAAGTAATAAAGACGATACACCGATTAGTAAGGTCCAAACGATAATATTTATTATACAGTAATAATAAATATTCATGCACACACTAAGAGACTAAGCTATGACTAAACTAAAGTAATCAGAATACTTATCTAACAGGAACAGGCAAGGTCAGGGAGCGAGGCCTTCGTCCTGGTCTTGGGCTGCAACCTTCAGCAAGCGTTCTGGTCACTGGGGGTTCTAGCGGGCTTAGTTCGCGTAGCGAGCGTCGTACTGGCACTTACGGTTCGGCGGCTGGTGCTCAACGGCTGGAGTCAGATTGGATCTTCAAGGTCTTGGTCAGAGCCGGAGCACGGAAAAGCAGACCGGACAACACGAGATCCCTATCTTTTATAGGGGTTCCATTGTCCTTCCCTCTTCTTGGGCGGGCTCTACCTATTGGGTCAATTCCTCATCGATACTGTTTTAATTCCCCAATGCGAGGGGGTCTCCGTGATGGGGGGGGCGTTTCTTATGCCCTTTTGTTTGGAGGTTTCTGGTGCCTCGATGTCTGGGCCTTGATTAAAATGTGTCCATTCAGAATCAAATGTATCTATTGTGTGGGTGTTCAGGTCTGATTGCCTCATTAGCATGCAAAGCGTTTTGCAATTTGCACCTAGCTAAGGTCTTCTCACCTGAGCCCAAACTGGTTTCTGCTGCTGCAGAATGCAAAAATGCTCTTTGCAGACTGCTGTTCTGGCTAAACTGTCTGTTTCCCAGCAGTCTTAGCGCTTGGCCTATTTTTGTAGCTCAGCATCCATTTTAGGTGGCTACATTCCCTCCTTGTGATCCTCACAATCAAAATATTGTGAAGGATCACAATGTACGTCGCCTTGAGTGCATCTGGGTTGCCTTCTTTGTGTCCCCTGACCTCTTGCCAGTTCCTGGGCTACTCTATCTTAAACTATGGGAAGAAAAATTTTTTACCTAACATTCTACTTGGCGCTATGTCAAAGGGGACATGCATTACCATAAACTGGGAACCTCTACCTATCACAATTATCCTTAACTTTACTTAAACATTTCCTCACACTCTAAAACCTTAACCATTCACACCACAGCATCACATTTCCTAACTCGGCAGTCGAGTATAGGACAATGCAATACAGGGTCGAATTTTTTTTATTCATTACACAGTTCTTTATTCATCATGGGGTAGAGGGGATTGATGAAATCGGAAAATCGGAGATCGAACTCCATAGACGGAAGGGCAAGAACGGGAGGCTCTCCTCTTCCACTTCCTCAACCTGAGGGTCTGTACAAGGATAACGAGGATCGCAATCGCCAGTAGTGATTCGATTACGTATGACATGGAGTACCATGTCATAAATTTAGTGCACCAGGTCTGAACCTCACTGATCAGAGCTGAGCACTGGGGAGTGGTTGTAAGGGAAACATTTACTGTGGGGGTTGTGGGGGAAACGTGTCTTGTTTCCACACAAACAGATATAACAGTTAACAACAATAGGTGAGCTTCCATCATCTTTATCTTGGTTTCCCTCTTTCTTCCTCCTGTATGGACAATCCTTGCTTCGATCCCTGTCTCGTCCTTCGAAAGCTATGGGATCAAGCACAGTATCTGTCAATACACAGTTTAAGATCTTTACCTGTTAGTGCATCTGTCTTTTATATTCCGATTGACCCTTTAAAAATGACTGGCCAAGTCACACCCTGTGACTCCCCTCATTTTTTTTTTTCAAAAGCGAATTTGAAGACCAGAATACACCTAACAATCCTTCTCCTGCGAGCCGTCTCGCAGGCTTTGCTAGGTTACCATCCGAATGTTCCTGGATGTAAATAGCATGTGGGATGGCGGCCGAAGGGCTGCCTAACGAAAAATGAAAACAAAATTTTGAAAGAAACGTCCGAATGAGTTGCGTATGGGCCGCTACGGGTACGAGTTGGATGGGATCCCCGGGTAGGGCGTGCTGTGCCATACCCGAGCTTGGCTGACCAAGGTTGGTTCTCAGACAGGGCGGGTCCTCAGTGCCGTTTGTCCACTGCCTGAGTAACCTGGATTAAAACGGGTACGAAAGTGTTAACCGTGACTTGCAGCCTCTATTCACCGAATAGAGGGGCACCTAAAAACAAGGGAGCCAAGATGCTCCTTCATCTGAAAACAGGGAACAAGTCGTGAACCGTGTCGGTTCATCAGAGGATACAACTGAAGTTCTCAGAAGTTTCGGCAGACAAACTAACGTGTATGTGAGGTGGTCACAATCTTTTCAGCTGAAAAGAAGATGTCCATCCTCCAACTGAACCATTTACAGTACTGAAGGACAAACAAACATAAAACGATAGACAAACATACGTGCAGGTTCCATCAGAAAGGACATCGTTTCCCTCAAACGATTCCTATTTTACATCATCTGGACACCTCACTTTTCCTCTGTCTCTGTGAACAGGGTCACAAAGGGGTTGCCGTGTCGGGATTCAGACACCGTGTCGTCCTGCTCTCCCGGATCCCACACCCTTGTGTGGATCAGGCATGCTATTTTCGAATTGTGTGACCGGGGGTCACTCTCGTCATTGCGGACAAGTCTGTATGAATTGTCCCTGTGCCATAGTGTTGTGTCAAGTGTGTTGTCGGGGTAGTCGGGGTCGGGTGGTGGTTCTGGGTTTTTAAGGTAAGTTACTTCCATGGGGTCACTGGAGTCGGGGTCGTAGTTGGTGCAGTGTGGGCTGTATGGCTGTGTGCTGTCGCTGTCCTCAGAGTCAGTGTCTGTCCTGCTGTCTCTGCTGTGGCAGCTTGTGGGCGTTTCGGGGCGTGGTCTGTCGTGGTCTGTGGGCGGAGTCGTGGGCGAGTCCGTTGATGAACTGGTCTGTGAGGGGGATGGTGGAAAAGTGTCTCTAGTGGGCGGGGTGAAGTGTTCTGCTGCATCTAGCAGTACATGATGAGCATGGTTAGACTGTGTCCCATATGCTTTAAGCTGGTTAATATGGAACCACGCGGTCTTCCCATTAGGATATTTTACCCTGTAAACTGAGGGGCTAATTTTATCCGAAATTGAGTAGGGACCGGAATATTTTGGAGCCAAAAAACTGCTGGGGTTGTAAACAGATAACATTACCTGTTGCCCAACCTGGAATTCTCTGGGGTGTACGGTCTTATTAAAACAAGCGGTGCGTTGTTGACGGCGTTTTCCAAGCTGAACTGCGGCTGCAATCTGTGCAGACCTCACAGTCTCAACCAAGTCTTTAACCGTCTTTTCGTGTGTGAGGGCTGTCACCTCGGGGCTGGTCATGTCCAGTCCTAAAAGGAATTCTGTCCCTTTCATAGGGCGTCCGGTCATGAGTGTGTGTGGTGTGTAGCCTGTGGAAGTGGAAACAGTGTTCCTTATGAACATGAGTGCAAATGGGAGCACTGAATCCCATGTGGAGTTATTCTCCTGAACCATTTTCCTAAGGGTAGTTTTTAGAGTCCGATTCATGCGCTCCACAATCCCGCTGGACTGTGGATGATACGCAATATGGAAATTTTGTTTTATCCCAAATATTGTCAGGACGTTCCTCATGACCCGTCCTGTAAAGTGAGATCCCTGGTCCGAATCAATACTTCGGGGTAAACCCCATCTCGTGAAGATGTGGTGGGTCAGGATCTTTGCAGCTGTCTTTGCTGTATTTGTTCTAGAGGGGAATGCCTCTACCCATTTGGTAAAGGTGTCGATGACCACCAGAACGTATTTATAGCCATTCCTACAAGGGGGCAATGGTCCTATAAAATCGATCTGGAGGTTTGTCCAAGGGCCGTTTACTGGGCGAGTATGCCGAAGTTGTGCCTTCTTAGAATACCGCTCCGGGTTATTCTGTGCACAAATAAGGCAATTCTCTATGTAATGCGTGACATCAGTCCTGAGATTAGGCCACCAACAGAGTTGCCTGAGGTGCCTCGTTGTTGCATCAATTCCCTGATGCCCGTGGTTATCATGGAATAAAGCAATCATTGCATTCCTGTCCTGCTGCGGGACCACATAAAGTTGTTCCTTAATGATCACACCCTCATGTGTGGTCAGTGCGTGTTTAAAGCTCTTGTACTCTGGCACAAAGTTGCCTTTAAAAACCTCCCGGAGGTCCTTATCCTGCTTCTGTGCTGCCACAAGATCTTTAATATCTGTCTGTGAGATTTGGACTGCGCTCACAGGGGCGCTAGCTGGTGCGCTAGCTGGGGGGGTCCATAAGGGTCCTCGCCTGGAACCTGCCTTAGCCAATGCGTCGGCTTTTACATTCCCAGGGGGGGATGACCTATGGTGACTTCTTACTTTTATTATGCCGAAGGTCCTGTCCTTCGCTTTTTCTAAAATATGCTGGAGTAGAGGGGCTGATGGAAGGGGTTTCCCGTCTGCGGAGACAAAACCTCGTGTCCTCCACAGGGGCAGAAAATCGGTCAAACTGTTACAGACATATAAGCTGTCTGAATATATGTCTGCTGGGTTGGGGAAAGAAGCGGGGTGGTCCACTATATACGCTATGGCCGCGAGCTCTGCTGCCTGCGCGCCTAAGTGACCTGGTAATTTAAGAGCGATTTCTTCGAGAGCGCGCCCCTGCGCGTCCTCTACATAGATGCCGCATCCTGTGATACGCTCACCATTTAAAACTGTGGAGGAACCGTCTACATAAATCCTCAAGGGTCCACACGTGTCTGTGGGTTGGGGGCTTTGTTTTGGGTTCCCTATCTTCCTGGGGGGTGTTTTTGCTATGAAGGGTCCTGTGTTATGCAGGGGAGCTACAATTTCACAGTCATGGGGCTGTCCTGGGTATTGGAGGTTGTCTGCTAAATATGTGTGTGTGCGGGTCCGTTTTACTGTAATGTCCCGTCCTTGTAAGAGTAGTGTCCATCTAGCTGCCCTAATCTGGCTAACTGAACCGTCCTTCAGTCGACCGTCTAGGAGTAGCTGTGTGGGTGTGTGTTCGGTCAGAATAGTAATGGGGTTGAGTCCGGTGATGTATGAGAAGTATTGTACTGCCCAGAAGACAGCAAGGAGGTGCCTCTCACAGGCAGAGAATCCTTGTTCTACCGGGTCTAACAGTCGGGAGGCATAAGCCACTGGTCTTAGCTGCTCGTGCCGTTCCTGAAGCAACACGGCCGAGAGGGTCAGATCGGTGCTCGCTACCTCTATTGCGTAGGGGGAAAGTTGGTCGGGGACTAGCAGCGCGGGTGCTGCACTAAGGGCTCGTTTTAACTCCTCCACAGCGCCTGTATGCTGCGGAAGCCATTCCCAGGGGGCTCCTTTCTTAAGGAGGTCTGAGAGTGGGGCGGCTTTTGTCGCGAATCCGTCGATGTGGTTCCGACAATAGCCAACCAGTCCTAAAAACGACCGGAGGGCTGATACATTTTGGGGAAGGGGCAATTTGACAATCGAATCAATTCTTTTGAATTCGATCTCGCGTTTGCCGTGTGTGATGACTGTTCCCAAATACATCACTTTAGTTTCAAAAATCTGGGCCTTTCTCGGGTTAACTTTACATCCAATTGAAGTCAACAGTTCCAGGAGTTCGGCCAGAAGCGTAATGTGCTCTGCCTTTGTGTCTATCTGCAGTAGTAGGTCGTCTACATACTGTACCAGACATTCGGGGCGGGAGAATTTCTCTAAACCACTTGCCAACTGTCGGTGGAAAATGGAGGGGGAATTGTGGAATCCTTGTGGAAGGCATGTCCACGTATACTGCTGTGTTTTAAAAGTGAAGGCAAATTTGTACTGGCACGCTTTTGCCAATGGTATTGACCAGAATCCGTTACTGATGTCCAATACCGTGAAGTATTTGGAGTTGAGTCCCTGCTTGAGCATGGTCTCGGGACTAGTAGCTACCGTTGGGGCTACTGCGGGGGTGACTTTGTTGAGTTCCCGATAATCGATGGTCAGACGCCATGATCCATCGGGCTTCCTCACTGGCCAAATAGGGGCATTATTGGTCGAGGCTACCGTTCTGAGCACACCTTGCTCCAATAAGCTTCCTATCACCTTTTCTATTTCCACCTCTGCTTCCAGGGGAAATCTATACTGTTTCTGTGGTCGGGGGTCCTGTCCGGTTACGTGAACTGGTCCAGTCATTCTGCCACAGTCATGACGGTGACTTGCAAATGCTATCCTGTGTTTATTCAGTAGGGCTTTTATTTGTCTGTCGGTGTGGAGTGTAGTCAGGTCGAATGAGTACTCTCCCACTGCGCTAATCCGATTAGCGTAGTCTCCTACTGTGAGGGTGGCTGGTGCTCTGTCTGATCTAGCCATTCGCCAGACACACTGGTTCACTGGGTCGAACGACAAGCTATGAGCGTTCATAAAATCTATCCCCAGGATGTGCTCTGCTGTCCAGGGAAGATTTACTAAAACTATGGGGTGTTTGGTTGAGATGTTTCCTAGCTGGATCGCTACGGGTGCTGTGATATGTCCCTGCTGCGAGTGTCCGGTGAACCCGCTAAGTGTAATGGTGGAGGTGGTCGGCCACGTGTCTGCGTGTGCCATGGTCGTAGAGTTAATGGTGGTGCGGGAACCTCCTGTGTCCCACAGTAACTCTATGGGCTTCCCTTTTACTCTTGCTGTGACTACGGGTCTCCCTGATGAGTCCCATAGTGTGTCACAGACCCAAGTGGGGGAGCCCGAACACCGTCAGTTCGTCTCGTCCACATTGGTGGGTCCTGACTGTACTGCTACATTGTGGATGGGTTTTGCCTTACTGCGGTTCAGAGTGCCTGTCTGCTGGCCTCTCTGAGATCGCTGGGGTGCATTGCATTCTTTTGCCCAATGCCCTAACTGTCCACAGTTATAGCATTCCTGGCCTTTCTGCTGTGGGCTGTTCTTCCCTTCATTGACCCATGCGGGTTTCTGATGCTCTCTCACTGCCTGAATATCTGCGGCAGCCTGAGCCTCTTCTGGGGATTGAACCTTACTTTTTGCCTGAATTGATTGCTCCCAAGCGCGGGACAACCTTTTCAGGACCCATTTCTCATTATGGGCCTCTTCTGAGGGGTCATAACTGTTGCAAGCGCTCTGTCCTGCCTCTGTTGCGTGTGAGATAATGGTGCGCGTCCATTTGACCATATTTTCCCGGTTCAAATGCGCTCTGTTTAACTCGCCGAAAACTGCATTGAAATGAATCCACAGCCTTCCTGCGAATGCTGTGGGGTGTTCGGATCTTTTCTGCCAGCACTTATTAAGACGTTCTACGGGGTCACCTCGATTATACCCGATGGCATCTAAAATGGAGGTGTGCATCTCTTCTAGGGTGCCTCCTGCAACGTTCTGTGGGTCGGGGAGGGCTGCTACTACTGACTGGTCTAAGCTCAGCACGGTGAGCTTAACCTGCTCTCTCTCATCCAGGCCGTACATGGTAGCCTGCTGTTTTACTTTAGCGAAAAACTGGTGGGGGTCTGCGGTGGGGAGGAACGGAGTGATCTTCTCACATGCGTCCCTGAGCTGGGTTACAGTTAAGGGGGTGGTGTAGGTTATATCTGGTGCGCCTTCTGTTATGGCTTTTCTCTGCGTGGTTACTGGGTTCATGGGTGCGGATATGATCTGATCTGTGGGGGGTGGGGGTGCCTGCCTTTTCTGTTGCGCTGCTGGCGCACATGTTCCCTGAACATATCGCTGTGCTGTTTCACTTAATTCTTGTCAATCTGGGGCATTTTCTCCATCTAACTGGGTTCCAAAGGTGCTCTGGAACCCATTTTGCACCGAAAGCAGCGATTGCAGCTCTGCAATCTGTTTCCTGCATTTCGCGTGATCCACAGTACTTTGCCTTTGCTCTGTGGTTGCAGCATGGAGTGCTCTCAAAGCTGCTTTGAGATCAGAGCATTGCCTCTGCAATGCCTCCACCTGCTTCTCTGATTCCTCTCTTATCAGAACGGCACGTTGCACGTCCTGATAAGCCTTTTCGTACTGGGTCTGGGAACTGCTGAGATGGGCAGTTCTGATGTGACAAGACTGATGTGCCCTCTTGGCATCATCCACCTCTCTACCTTTCTCTACCAACTTCCCTCTTAGATCCAGATTTTCCTTCTCAATGTCCCTGACATCGACCTTACTCATGCGGTTCCTTTCCTCTAATTCTGCCCGGAGCATCCTGACGACCTCCTCTGTGCCTCGCAATTGTGCCAAACAGGACACAATCGCCATCGGCTTGCGTGCTTTACTGAGGTTCTTTTTGTGAATTTGAGAGAGGTTCTCCCACCAAGTATGTCCTATACTTCCGGGACCTGTCTCCTCATTCAAACAAAACTCTTTCCAAAGGGGCCATCCCTTTCCTTGTAAATATTTGCGGAGTTCCAGCTCCCACGTGGGACACTGGCCTACCCTGCTACTGTTGCTGGTCGCTGCGACCACAAACTTTTCTGGATCCATCAGGCGTTCCATTGCCTGCATGGCCATTTTCTCTGACTCTCTTTTAGTTAATTTGGAACAGGGGGTTGCTGGGGTTGTGTTTCAAGAAACGGGTACGGCTTACGCTATGTTCCGTTCACAAAACTGCCGAAAGTTTGTCGCAACAAAATGCTTTCAGTTTTACCTTACAGCCCTGTTAGTACGCATGCACTAAACACACTTCCGAATTACGCTTATTAGTTTGAACACCTTGAATACTCGTGATTTTCTTTACTTTCTTACTTTCTCTGTAATTTGGAGTTCCAATTCAAATTTCAGGGTCCTGGACGGTGTGGGGTTTCCACTTACAACCGTGTCCCGTCAGGAAGTCGCCACTAAATGTTGCACGTTTTGCTATGGGCGTAAAACGCGTTTATTGGGGTGTATTAACTTCCAAGTGCTTAACACCACTAGGCTCTGTCTTATGTATTTATTCAGCTTAGGAGTCGCCAGTTGCCGTATAGACAACGTCACGAGTATTCCAAGGTCAAGTTCAAAGTAATAAAGACGATACACCGATTAGTAAGGTCCAAACGATAATATTTATTATACAGTAATAATAAATATTCATGCACACACTAAGAGACTAAGCTATGACTAAACTAAAGTAATCAGAATACTTATCTAACAGGAACAGGCAAGGTCAGGGAGTGAGGCCTTCGTCCTGGTCTTGGGCTGCAACCTTCAGCAAGCGTTCTGGTCACTGGGGGTTCTAGCGGGCTTAGTTCGCGTAGCGAACGTCGTACTGGCACTTACGGTTCGGCGGCTGGTGCTCAACGGCTGGAGTCAGATTGGATCTTCAAGGTCTTGGTCAGAGCCGGAGCACGGAAAAGCAGACCGGACAACACGAGATCCCTATCTTTTATAGGGGTTCCATTGTCCTTCCCTCTTCTTGGGCGGGCTCTACCTATTGGGTCAATTCCTCATCGATACTGTTTTAATTCCCCAATGCGAGGGGGTCTCCGTGATGGGGGGGGCGTTTCTTATGCCCTTTTGTTTGGAGGTTTCTGGTGCCTCGATGTCTGGGCCTTGATTAAAATGTGTCCATTCAGAATCAAATGTATCTATTGTGTGGGTGTTCAGGTCTGATTTCCTCATTAGCATGCAAAGCGTTTTGCCATTTGCACCTAGCTAAGGTCTTCTCACCTGAGCCCAAACTGGTTTCTGCTGCTGCAGAATGCAAAAATGCTCTTTGCAGACTGCTGTTCTGGCTAAACTGTCTGTTTCCCAGCAGTCTTAGCGCTTGGCCTATTTTTGTAGCTCAGCATCCATTTTAGGTGGCTACATTATATTTAAGAATTCTCAGGAAAGATGATTCCCAATAAAAAAGAAAGACTGTTTGAGAAGGATGCTTCACCCATTGCTAAATGAAGAAGTTAAGGATGATATCAAATTGAAAGAAAACTTTACAAATCAGCTAGGATTAGTGGTAAGTCAGGTTTTAAGAACCAGCAAATAATGAATAAAAAAATTAAGAGGGAGAAAATTAGTAATAGCACTTAAGATTTGCTCAGAACTCTCCGCATCTTTAGCAATACTGTTCTAGTACAGCTACAACACTGGTTTCTGTCCAGCAAAGTGGAAAATCACCCCAATGCGTCATGTACACCCAGAGCAACACAAATCCAACCTGGCCAATTACCACCCCATCAGGTACTTCCGATCATCAGCAAAGTGATGGGAGCTGCCATTGATAGTGTTATCAAACTGCAATAACCTTCTAACTGGCATTCGCTTTGCAATCCACCAATGCAACTGAGCTCCTGACCTCATTACAGTCTTGGTCCAAACATGGACAAAATGGTAAACACCAGGAGTGAGAAGAGAGTAACTGCCCTTGACATCAACATGGCATTTGACCTAGTGTGGCATCAATGAACCCTAGCAAAACTGGCATCAATGGGAATTGCAGAAGACATTGAGCCAGGCAGTCAGTTACACGTAGAACCTAACATCACAAGAAAAGCAAACTTTCATTGGTTGGTGGGAAACTACTGTACGGGAGGATTATCAAACAGCTGAGAATTAGAAAATCTCTTTTGTTTTAAAGTGACGGGCTACTTACAAAGAAACATACGCAATAGAAAAATAAAGTTGAGGCCAGATAAAATAAAGTTGCATAAGTAAACCAAAGTAAAATAAAGTTAATGCAAGGGAAGCCATGGTAAAACAGCTTGGGCATTTTGAATGCGTGGTCTTGTGGCATGTGGGAAGTCGCGGATGCTCCCAGTGTCCTAGAAGACCACATATTCAAGAAATACTACCAGCTGCTGAATCTTGAGCTCCAGGTTTTGGAGCTTGAGCAGCGGCTGGAGTAACTGTAGCACATCCACGAGGCTGAGAGCAGGTGGGAAAAGGAGATAGAGAATTAGTGAGTGACTGAAAGACAGAAGCCGCATAAGTTAAAAAGTGTACAGCACAGGAATTTGTCAGAAGGCAAGGAGCACAGTAAATAAAGTCGATGAGCTGAGGGTGCAGATAGAGACGTGGCAGCATGATACAATCGCGAGTATCCCTGTATATAGAGTTGTCAGGCAGGTTAGGGAGGGGGATTAAAAGGGTGGGGGTGTCGCATTATTGGATAAAGAATCAATTACAGTTGTGGGGAGGGACGATATATTAAATGAAGCATCAAATGAGACCATATGTGTTGAGCTCAGAAATAAAAAGGAGACAGCCACACTGCTACAACTGCACTTTAGATCACCAAATAGTGGAAGGGAGTTAGAAGAGAAAATATGTAGACAGATTTCTGAGTACAAAAACAATAGGACAGTACTCGCTCGGGACTTCAACTACCGTAATATCAATCTGGATACAAACAGTGTGAAGGGCACAGAGGGTGCAAAATTTGTGAACTGCATTCAAGATTCCCGGCTTGGGTCACTTTCTTTGCGGAGTCTGCATGTTCTCCCCGTATCGGCGTGGGTTCCTCCAGGTGCTCTGCTTTCCTGCCACAAGTTCCAAAAGACGTGCTTGTTAGGTGAATGAGACATTCTGAATTTTCCCTCTGTGTTCCCGAACATGCGCCAGAGTGTGGCGATTGGGGGATTTTCACAGTAAATTCATTTCAGCAAACCGACCTGTGGCACTATTAAAGATTATTATTAATATTATTATTGTTGTTAAAAGAGAACTGCTTCAGCCAGCATGTAAAAAGCCCAGTGAGGGAGGTACAATTCTAGATTTACTGTTCGGAAATGAAACTGCGCAGGTGGATGAAGTATTAGTGTCCATAATATAGTTAGATTTAATATCATTGTGAAAAAGGACAAAGATAGTGCAGGAAGCCAAATTTTATAACTCTGAGAGATGAGATGGCAAGTATAGATTGGATACAGCTATTAGAAGCAGAAACTGTGTTAAAGCAATGGGAGGTATTCAAAGAGGAAATTCTATGGTCACAGTGTAGACCTGACCCCACAAAGAAAAAAGGTCGTACTGTCAAAACTGGAGCTCACTGGTTTCCAGACGTGTACAGGTCAAGGTGAAGCAGACAAATAAAGCTTATGATAGTCACAAAAGACTTAATACTGTAAAAAGCCTAGAGTGCAGAAAGTACAAGGGTGAAGTAAAAATGGAAATCAGGAAAGCAAAGAGAGGACAGGAAAAAATATTGGCAGGTAAAATCAAAGAGAATCAAAGAGAACCAATGCACTCAGAGCAAGTGAATAAATAAGGCAAAGTCTCCTGAGCAGAGAATCCAGATTAATTTTGGAAAGACAAAGGGAGGTGCAGAGTATTTCTTAAATGGGGAGAGATTGGAAAGTGTTCTTGTTCATAAGTCACTGAAAACTAACATGCAGGTGCAGCATGAAATTGTGAAGACATATGCTATGTTGGCATTTATTGCAAGAGGATGTGAACACAGTGTAAAGATGTCTTGCTTCCATTTTATGGAACTTTAGTGAGACCACACGTGGTGGATTGTGTAGTGTTTGTCCCCTTACCGAAGGAAGGATAAACTTGCCATCAAGGGAATGCAGTGGCAGTTCATCAGACTAATTCCTGGGATAAAACAAAAACTGAAAATACTGGATAATCTAAGCATGCCTGACAGCATCTGTGGAGAGAGAAGGGAGCTAACGATTTGAGTCCGGATGACTCTTTGTCAAAGCTGGGGAGAACTGGAAATGGGGTCAGATTTATACTGTTGGGGGGAGGGGAGGGGGGGGGGGCAGTGGGGCTGGATAGGGGGTCAGCGAAAGGCAGAGATTGACAAAGATGTCGAGGACAGATGACAAAAGGAATGTAAATGGGGGTGGTCAAGGTTAATAAGAGTGCTGATAGTGGCACATCAAGAGATTAAAATGTGTGAATGGGAGAACAAATGTGAGCAGTGTGTCAAAGGGAAACTAGGAACGGTTGGTCAAAGTGGGGTGGGGGAAGGGGGAACAATGGAAGAAATTAAATAAATAAAAATGGGGTGAAGGTGGTGGAGAGAGTTCACAGTCTGTAGTTGTTGAACTCAATGTTAAGTCCGGAAGGCTGTAATGTGCCTAATCAGAAGATGAGGTGCTGTTCCTTCAGTTTGCCTTGGGCAGGGCGATGAGTTGAAATGGCAAGCAACAGGAAGGTCTGTGTCCTGCTTGCGGAAAGACCAGACGTATTCTGCAAAGCGGTCACTCAGTCTGCGTTTAGTTTCTCCAACGTAGAGTAGATCACATTGGGAGCAGCAAATGCAATAGATCAGATTGAAGGTGGTGCAAGTGAAGCACTGCCTCACTTTTCAGAGTATTTAGAGTCTGAGATGGTGAGCAGAGAGGAGGCAAAGGGGCAGGTGTTATACCTTCTCCGATTGCATGGAAAGTTGCCATGGGAAGGGGATAAGATGTAGGGAGTGATGGAGGAGTGGACCAGGGTATCCCAGAGGCAACGGTCCCTGAAATGCTGATGGGGAGTGAGGGAAAGATGTGTTGGGTGGTGGAATCATGCTGGAGTTGGCGGAACTGGTGGAGGATAATGTTTTGAATGCAAGGCTGGCGGGGTGAAAAGTGAGGACAAGCGGGACCCTATTGTGGTTCTGGGAAGAGGAAAGGAGGTAAGGGCAGAGGTGTGGGAGATGAGTCAGACACAGTTGAGAGTCCTGTCGACCATAGGTAGAACATAGAACATAGAACGATACAGCGCAGTACAGGCCCTTCGGCCCTCGATGTTGCACCGACATGGAAAAAAATCTAAAGGCCATCTAACCTACACTATGCCATTATCATCCATATGCTTATCCAATAAATTTTTAAATGCCCTCAATGTTGGCATGTTCACTACTGTTGCAGGTAGGGCATTCCACGGCCTCACCACTCTTTGCGTAAAAAACCCACCTCTGACCTCTGTCCTATATCTATTACCCCTCAATTTAAGGCTATGTCCCCTCGTGCTAGCCACCTCCATCCGCGGGAGAAGGCTCTCGCTGTCCACCCTATCTAACCCTCTGATCATTTTGTATGCCTCTATTAAGTCACCTCTTAACCTTCTTCTCTCTAACGAAAACAACCTCAAGTCCATCAGCCTTTCCTCATAAGATTTTCCCTCCATACCAGGCAACATCCTGGTAAATCTCCTCTGCACCCGTTCCAAAGCTTCCACGTCCTTCCTATAATGAGGCGACCAGAACTGTACGCAATACTCCAAATGCGGCCGTACTAGAGTTTTGTACAACTGCAACATGACCTCATGGCTCCGGAACTCAATCCCTCTACCAATAAAGGCCAACACACCATAGGCCTTCTTCACAACCCTATCAACCTGGGTGGCAACTTTCAGGGATCTATGTACATGGACACCGAGATCCCTCTGCTCATCCACACTACCAAGAATTTTACCATTAGCCAAATATTCCGCATTTCTGTTATTCTTTCCAAAGTGAATCACCTCACACTTCTCCACATTAAACTCCATTTGCCACCTCTCAGCCCAGCTCTGCAGCTTATCTATGTCCCTCTGTAACCTGCAATATCCTTCCGCACTGTCTACAACTCCACCGACTTTAGTGTCGTCTGCAAATTTACTCACCCATCCTTCTGCGCCCTCCTCTAGGTCATTTATAAAAATGACAAACAGCAACGGCCCCAGAACAGATCCTTGTGGTACGCCACTCGTAACTGAACTCCATTCTGAACATTTCCCATCAACTACCACTCTCTGTCTTCTTTCAACTAGCCAATTTCTGATCCACATCTCTAAATCACCCTCAATCCCCAGCCTCCGTATTTTCTGCAATAGACGACCGTGGGGAACCTTATCAAACGCTTTACTGAAATCCATATACACCACATCAACTGCTCTACCCTCGTCTACCTGTTCAGTCACCTTCTCAAAGAACTCGATAAGGTTTGTGAGGCATGACCTACCCTTCACAAAACCATGCTGACTGTCCCTAATCATATTATTCCTATCTAGATGATTATAAATCGTATCTTTTATAATCCTCTCCAAGACTTTACCCACCACAGACGTTAGGCTCACCGGCCTATAGTTACCGGGGTTATCTCTACTCCCCTTCTTGAACAAAGGGACCACATTTGCTATCCTCCAGTCCTCTGGCACTATTCCTGTAGCCAATGATGACCTAAAAATCAAAGCCAAAGGCTCAGCAATCTCTTCCCTGGCTTCCCAGAGAATCCTAGGATAAATCCCATCCGGCCCCGGGGACTTATCTATTTTCACCTTGTCCAGAATTGCCAACACTTCTTCCCTACGCACCTCAATGCCATCTATTCTAATAGCCTGGGTCTCAGCATTCTCCTCCACAATATTATCTTTTTCTTGAGTGAATACTGACGAAAAGTATTCATTTAGTATCTCGCTTATCTCCTCAGCCTCCACACACAACTTCCCACCACTGTCCTTGACTGGCCCTACTCTTACCCTAGTCATTCTTTTATTCCTGACATACCTATAGAAAGCTTTTGGGTTTTCCTTGATCCTACCTGCCAAAGACTTCTCATGTCCCCTCCTTGCTCGTCTCAGCTCTCTCTTTAGATCCTTCCTCGCTTCCTTGTAAATATCAAGCGCCCCAACTGAAACTTCACGCCTCATCTTCACATAGGCCTCCTTCTTCCTCTTAACAAGAGATTCCACTTCTTTGGTAAACCACGGTTCCCTCGCTCGACCCCTTCCTCCCTGCCTGACTGGTACGTACTTATCAAGAACATGCAATAGCTGTTCCTTGAACAAGCTCCACATATCCAGTGTGCCCAACCCTTGCAGCCTACTTCTCCAACCAACACATCCTAAGTCATGTCTAATGGCATCATAATTGCCCTTCCCCCAGCTATAACTCTTGCCCTGCGGGGTATACTTATCCCTTTCCATCACTAACGTAAAGGTCACCGAATTGTGGTCACTGTTTCCAAAGTGCTCACCTACCTCCAGATCTAACACCTGGCCTGGTTCATTACCCAAAACCAAATCCAATGTGGCCTCGCCTCTTGTTGGCCTGTCAACATATTGTGTCAGGAAACCCTCCTGCACACATTGTACAAAGAATGACCCATCTAATGTACTCGAACTATATCTTTTCCAGTCAATATTTGGAAAGTTAAAGTCTCCCATAACAAGTACCCTGTTACTTTCGCTCTTTTCCAGAATCATCTTCGCCATCCTTTCCTCTACATCCCTAGAACTATTAGGTGGCCTATAGAAAACTCCCAACAGGGTGACCTCTCCTTTCCTGTTTCTAACCTCAACCCATACTACCTCAGAAGAAGAGTCCCCATCTAGCATCCTTTCCGCCACCGTAATACTGTCCTTGACTAGCAGCGCCACACCTCCCCCTCTTTTGCCCCCTTCTCTGAGCTTACTAAAACACCTAAACCCCGGAACCTGCAACAACCATTCCTGTCCCTGCTCTATCCATGTCTCTGAAATGGCCACAACATCGAAGTCCCAGGTACCAACCCATGCTGCCAGTTCCCCTACCTTATTTCGTATACTCCTGGCATTGAAGTAGACACACTTCAAACCACCTACCTGAACACTGGCACCCTCCTGCGAAGTCAAATCTGTGCTCCTGACCTCTATACTCTCAATCTCCCGTACCCTAAAACTACAATCCAGGTTCCCATGCCCCTGCTGAATTAGTTTAAACCCCCCCAAAGAGCACTAACAAATCTCCCCCCCAGGATATTGGTGCCCCTCAGGTTCAGATGTAGACCATCCTGTCTATAGAGGTCCCACCTTCCCCAGAAAGAGCCCCAGTTATCCAGAAATCTGAATCCCTCCCGCCTGCACCATCCCTGTAGCCACATGTTTAATTGCTCTCTCTCCCTATTCCTCATCTCACTATCACGTGGCACGGGCAACAACCCAGAGATAACAACTCTGTTTGTTCTCGCTCTGAGCTTCCATCCTAGCTCCCTAAAGGCCTGCCTGACATCCTTGTCCCCTTTCCTACCTATGTCGTTAGTGCCAATGTGGACTACGACTTGGGGCTGCTCCCCCTCCCCCTTAAGGACCCGGAAAACACGATCCGAGACATCACGTACCCTTGCACCTGGGAGGCAACATACCAAACGTGAGTCTCTCTCGCTCCCACAAAATCTCCTATCTGTGCCCCTGACTATTGAGTCCCCAATTACTAATGTTCTACTCCTTTCCCCCCTTCCCTTCTGAGCAACAGGGACAGACTCCGCGCCAGAGGCCCGTACCCCATGGCTTACCCCTGGTAAGTCGTCCCCCCCACAAGTATCCAAAACGGTATACTTGTTACTCAGGGGAACGACCGCAGGGGGTCCCTGCACTGACTGCTTCTTCCCAGTCCCTCTTACAGTTACCCATCTATCTCCAGTCTTTGGTGTAACTATTTCCCTGAAGCTCCTGTCTATGACCCCCTCTGCCTCCCGAATGATCCGAAGTTCATCCAGCTCAAGCTCCAGGTCCCTAACACGGTTTTTGAGGAGCTGGAGTTGGGTGCACTTCCCACAGATGAAATCAGCAGGGACACTGACGGCGTCCCTCACCTCAAACATTCTGCAGGAGGAGCATTGTACTGCCTTCCCTGACATCACCTCTAGATTTAAAAAAAAAAACAAGAAAAAGAAAAAGAAAGGAAGAGCTTACCTGATATTACCTCAAACCCTGCTCCCGCTCAAAGGTAAGCAAATTTAAAGGCACTCACTCACCTTCACGACAGGCCCCTGCTCCCGCTTCCCAACCACCGTGGGGTGGGGGGGTTGGTTAGAGGAGGAGGTAGGGTGGGAAACACTCACAAAGTGTTTCGGGTTTAACTGTCACTTGCCAACAGCCTCTCCACAAACCACCTTCAACTTAGGCTGACCGCACTGCACGTATGCAAATTTCCCCAGAACAGCTGATCAGTAGCTCTGCTCTGCTGCCCTCTGCTGGATGATTGCCTTCACTCAAACTCCTCGGGTCCCCTTCGCAGATTCACCTTCAACTTAGGCTGACCGCACTGCACGTATGCAAATTTCCCCAGAACAGCTGATCAGTAGCTCTGCTCTGCTGCCCTCTGCTGGATGATTGCCTTCACTCAAACTCCTCGGGTCCCCTTCGCAGATTCACCTTCAACTTAGGCTGACCGCACTGCACGTATGCAAATTTCCCCAGAACAGCTGATCAGTAGCTCTGCTCTGCTGCCCTCTGCTGGATCAGAAGGTGTGTGAGAAACCATGATTAAGGAAGACCTGGGATACTGGGAATATCCTTATGAGGAGATATTATGGAGACTGGGGCTGTCATCTCTAGAGTTTAGAAGAATGAGAGGTGACCGGAATGAAATGTACATAATCCCTAAGGGTTCAGACAGGTTAGATGCAGAAAAGATGCTTCTCCTGGCTTGTGAGGAACTTGAACCAGGGGTCACAGTGTCAGAGGAAGGAGTAGCTCGTTTTCAACTGAGATGAGGAGGAATTCCTTCACTCAAAGGTGGTAAATCTTTGGAATTCTTTCCCACAGAGACTGTGGAAGCTCAGTCATTGAGTCTCTTCAATGCAGAGATTGATAGACTTCTCGGCTTCTAAGGGGATCAGGCAAAAGACAGGAGAGTGGGGATGAGAACCATATAGAATTAACAGTGCAGAAGGAGGCCATTCCGCCCATCGAGTCTGCGTCAGCCCTTACAAAGAGCACCCTACTGCAGCCCACATATTTACCCTATCCCGGTAACCCAGTAACCCCCACTTAACATTTTTTGCACACTAAAGGCAATTTAGCATGGCCAATCCACCTAACCTGCACACATCTTTGGACTGTGTGAGGAAACCGGAGCGCCCGGAGTAAACTGGAACCCCTATTGTTTGTCATTTACATAAACAACATAGATTATTATGTGGGGATAGGATCAGTAAATTTGCAGATGGCACAAAGATTGGCTGGGTGGCTAACAGTGAGGTTGAGTGTCTTGGGTTACAGGAAGATATAGATGGGATGTTCAAATGGGCCAAAAAGCAGCAGATGGAATTTAACCCTGAACATTGTGAGGTAATACACTTTTGAAGGAATAATTTGACAAGGAAGTATTTAATGAATGGCCTGATACTGGGAAGTTCTGAGAAACAAAGGGACCATGGCATGTTTGTCCCTTGATCTCTGAAGGCAGAGGGCAGGTTAATAGGGTGGTGAAAAAGGCATAGAATCATAGAATTTGTAGTGCAGAAGGCGGCCATTGGGCCCATCAAGTCTGCACCGGACCTTGGAAAGAGCACCTTACCCAAGCCCACACCTCCACCTTATCCCCATAACCCAGTAACCCCACCCAACCTAAGTGTAATTTACCATGGCCAATCCAACTAATCTGCACATCTTTGAACTGTGGGAGGAAACCGGAGCACCCGGAGGAAACCCACGCAGACACGGGGAGAGCGTGCAGACTCCGCACAGACAGTGACCCAAGCCGTGAATCGACCTGGGACCCTGGAGCTGTGAAACAACTGTGCTAACCATTGTGCAGCCGTGCCGCATATGGGACACTTTCCTTTATCAATCGAGGCAAAGAGTCAAAAGCAGAGAAATTATGTTTGAGTAGTACAGACTTTTGTGAGGCTACAGCTGGAGTACTGTGCAATTCTGGTCACCACATTGTAGGAAGGATGTGATTGCACTGGAGCGGGTGCAGAGGCACTCCACCAGGATGTTGCCTGGGATGGAATATTTAAGTATGAAGAAAGGCTGGATAGGCTTGGGTTGTTTTTGCTGGAGCAGGGAGGACTGAAGGGCAACTTGATCGAGGTGTACAAGATTATACAAGATACAAGATACAAGGTGTACACGGTGGCACTGTGGTTAGCATTGGTGCCTCACAGCTCCAGGGTCCTGGGTTCAATTCCAGCCTCGGGTGACTGTCTGCATGGAGTTTGCACTTTCTCCCCGTGTCTGTTTCCTCTAGGTGCTCTGGTTTCCTCCCACAGTCCAAAGATGTGCAGGTCAGGTGGACTGATTATGCTAAATTGCTCCTTAGTATCCCAAAGGTTAGCTGGAAGCGTGAGCTTAAGCGAGGTGCTCTTTCCAAGGGTCCGGTGCAGACTTGATAGACCGAATGGCTTTCTTCTTCTATGAAGGGCATGGACAGAGTGCATAGGAAGTAGCTGTTCCCCTTCATTGAAGGGTCAGTTAAGAGGGGACACAAGTTTAAAATGAGGGGCAGAGCTTCAGGGGGGGTCTGAGGAAAAGCTTTTTTATCCAAAGGGCGGTGATGGTCTTGAATGCACTGTCAGGGAGGGTGGTAGAGGCGGGTTGTCTCACATCCTTTAAAAAGTACAAGGATGAGCTCTTAGCGCGTTATACCATGGATGAGGACTTGGCTATGGACCAAGTGCTGGCAAATGGGTTTAGGTAGGCAGGTCAGGGGTCTTTCATGCATCGGTGCACACTCAATGGGCTGAAGAGCCTCTTCTGTACTATATTATTCTGTGATTCTGTGAAGTTGCCTCCTGCTCTTCTAAACTCTAGTGGATACAAACCTAATCTCTCCAACCTTTCTCCCTAAAACAACCTACCCATTCCCTGGTATTAGCCTAATAAACCTTCTTTGAGTTGATTCTCATGCATTTACATAATTCATAAATAAGAAGACCAATACAATCCAGAGAGGATTTACTAGAATGGTACCAAGAACGAGGAATTTTAGACACAAAGAAAGATTGGCGAAATTGGGTTTGTTCCCCTTGGAGCAGAGATGATTAAAAGGTGACCTTATTGCGCAATTCTGAACAATTTTGACAGGATATTCTGTTTCCACCAGTCGGTAAGTCAGTGACTGGGGGGGGGGGGGGGGGGGGGGTCATCACAAATTCAAGATGGTCAGCAAGAGAGCTGGGAGTGAAATGAGGAGAAAGTTCTTTACTCAGAGAGTCATTGGGGTTTGGAATGCTCTGCCTGGGAGAGTGGTGGAGGTGGATTCCATAGGAGGTTTCAAAAGAGAGCTGGATGTGTATTTGAAAGTGATGAATTTAGAGGGCCACGGTTATAGGGCTGGGGAATTAGGCTTGCTAGGTTGCTGTTTTGGGAGCGGGTGCAGACACGATAGGACGAATGGCCTTCTTCTGTGCTTCAAATAACAAAATAACAAAACTGCTGCACACAATTCGCCAGATGTAGTCTCACCATTGACCTTTACAATTGAAACCTAACCTCCCTACTTTTTTTATAAATTCCCTTCACAATAAATGATAACATTCTATTTCATTTCCTAATTACTTGCTGCACCTGTGATTTAGCTGTTTGTGATTTACACACCAGGATACCCAGATCCTTTTGCACCTTAGAACTCTGTAATCTCTCACCATCTAGATAATAAGCTTCTTTTTTATTCATGAATCTGATTTTGAAAGCTATTCCTCCTGTAATTTGGCTTCTTTTCCTTTTTCTCGCAAATTTGCAATTTCTTTCACAACGCAGAACATATATTTGCTGTGGCAAATAAGTGATAGAGCAAAGCACAATTCAACTGCAGCAGGGGAGAGGTAATGTCTGTAAGATTCAGATTGGAGTGCTGAGGCTGAAGAAGGTTGCGGCTGATTAGCATGGAAATGGGTTGGGATGGATTGGGTTGGAGATGGGTTGAAGGGGATTTTTTGGGAAGTGGGTTTGGGATGGATAGAACGCTGACACACATATACCCAGCTTCACCCTCCTGGACCACAAATCACTTCTCAGTGACTATCACTGGACTACAAATTTGCACCACATCAACAGCAAGGAACTGCATTTCCTCAAAGAATATCGACAATTATATAAAGAGAGGAAATTCTGGAAACACTCAGTGGTTGAGACAGGATATATGGGCCAGGATTCTCCGACCCCGCGCTCGGTTGGAGAACCCTCGGGGGGCACGAGAATCGCGCCGCACCACCCGACGCCGGCTCACCGATTCTCCGGCGCCGATCACTGCCACGCCGGTTGGGGGCTGTTGAAAGCGCCCTCTCCCCCCCCCCCCCTGACGATTCTCCGGGCCTCATGGTCTCATCCATTGGGAACTCGGCGTGGCGGCTGCGGGCTCAGTCCAGCACCGTCACAGTTGGGGGAGGGCTGATCCATGGGTGGGAGGGGACTTTGCCAGGAGCTAGGGGCACTGTGGGGGAGTGGTCCAGGGCACGCGGGCTGGCCAAAGGGGGGGGGGACACTATTTTGCAGGCCTGGTCCGCAAGTGGCCACTGCAATGTTGTACGACGCGACCGCTGCAGGCCGCCGCTGCCATGCGCATACGCGACCACGGACCTGGCAATTCTCCTGGCCATATCGGCAGTTTAAAGCCGGGAGCTCTACGCTGCCTTGTTGTATCTTTAGGGGCCAAGCCCTCACATTGAGGGGCAAGGCCCGCGCCTGAGTGGTACCCACTCTGCTGGCTGGCGTGAACGGCCTTTGGCGCCACGCCATCTGGGGCTGAAAGGACTTCGCCGGCCGGCGTAAGTCCGCACATGCGCTGGAGCGTCAGCGGCTGCTGACGTCATACCGGCGCATGCACAGGGGAAGGGGTCTCTTCCGCCTCTGCCATGGTGGGCCCCGATTGCGGGCCAGGCCACCATGGGGGCACCCCACCCCCCCGATTGCGGGCCAGGCCACCATGGGGGCACCCCACCCCCCCCCCCCCCCCGCCGTCAGATCGCCCCGCAACCCCCTCCAGGACCCCGGAGCCTGCCCGCGCCGCCAATCCCGCCAGTCAGGTAGGTGGTCTAAACCACGCCGGCAGAAGAGGCCTGTCAATGGTGGGACTTCGGCCAATCGCGGGGTGGGGGAGGCGGAAAATTCGGGACACAGCGGGGGCGGGATTAATGCCGGCCGCGGGCAATTCCACCCCATGTTCCCAAGCCGGCGTTGGGACATAGCCTCAAAATCGGAGAATTCAGCCCCAGATATTTCCCACAGGTCATGTTTGCAAGGCAACAAAAAACTTCAGGAAACAAAGCAACATGATTCCAAAACAGGTGAAAGTTTGGAAAAGCACAGTAGAGATATAGCAAAGGCATCATTAACCTAAACACCAGCTATGGGAAATAAGAAAACTAAAGTTGCGGAAACAGAAAAGCAATAAAAAGAAATGTGAAAGTAATCAATAACTGTGAATGAACCATGAGAGTACATCGAGACGTGCATTGAAACCGTTTGCAGTTTTTATACTTTTACCTCTGTATTCAGAATCTTTGTGTATAACAGAAGAGAAATCAGAAATCTTATAAATAGCATGCCCTGCGAGAGGATAGATTAGCATATTTTCTTATGAGTTGCTCCGCCATTCTGCCGATTGTGGACTACCATGTTTAATATAATTATCAAATTTATTGTGTTGCATGGAACCACAAGGGAAACTTGTCACGGTATGGATAATAAGCACAGGGATCTGAAACGTGAACACTCTCCACAGAGATGTACAGACTTGTATATCAGGGGCTGGTGGCAGTGTGAGCTGTATAAAATGTAATGAAAATGGAAGAAGTGCGAGCATCCTGAGTTTAATTGTTGTTCTGTGCTGATTTTATTCATTTCCGTTGAGGCAGCCTGAGGAGCATTACAAATGACTTCAGCAAATCTTGAATGACTGGCAGGAAAAACCTGGCAGGGTTCCTGTTCGTGACTCTTGGGTAAGGTACCTTCGATGAAACTGTACCCTGGCAGGAATGGTCACTTACAAGAAAGATGAAAAAGGAGAATTAAGAACAAAAGTAGTGAAGATGATAAACAGATAGAAGAGTAAATTCAATATAAACATAATTCCCATAATTTCAGTAGTTTTTAACTATTTAATTGCTTCCAAGATATATAATATTCTTCCTCTCATTTTGCAACCCGGAATAGTTATAGCTTCTGCTGACTTAAGGGAAATGTTAACTATAATAAAAAACAATTTACTGTGGCTTCCTTGCCACAGGCTTGCACAGGCTTGAAAGGCTGAAGGGCCAGTTCCTGTGCTCAACTTTTATGAGAGAGCAAGATCATGTGCCTTAATAGCATATTGCACAGTTAGAATGAACCCCTTACATGACAGCTACCCCCAAATCTCTGACTTAAGTTTTCTTTTTCAGGAACAACCGCCGTGAGAGTTTTACTAGTCGACCCATGCAGCCCTCATCTCCTTTGGAAGCTGTTGGGAATTAGATTCCTGCGGGAGATCTCTCAGAATCTGCTGAGCAGAAGAAAAATGAACAGATGAATCAGACTCACTAGTCAAGGCAGTGATCTGGATTGGTAGAGGAATGCAGTAGCTCTGCTCTGCTTGATTTGGTAGGTGGCTCCTTTGACTGTGTAGAAGGTTGCTTCTGTGTAGCAAATAGAGCATACTTGTTCTGTCTCATTGAATGGATGAGGTAGGACCCCCTATGTAGTGTCTCTTCAACCATGGTTCGTAACGAACTTGGTCTCGGATCCAAGCCATCTCCTGGTTGGAGGTCTGGCAGGCTGAATGCTTTGTGACAAATGTCATAGTTTCACAGCTAGCATGAATGATCCTCATCCTTCTTCCTCACCTTGTCCAAATCATCAACTTGCACATGTGGCATGAGTGCGCAATGGAAAGTAGGGGGTCATGTTTGCAATCTTCACATGGTGCTAAACCCTTTTGGAGTGGAATTGAATAATACCTCAGAAATACAATTTGAATATCATTGCTCTTCGTCAGGAATGCTTTCATCGCACACACACCTCTTTCCTCTTGCCCATAGGTGAGATGGTGTATTGGTGAATTGCTAGTATGGACAAATCCATACAATGCCATGACCTCTTTCAACTATGAATTGACAAACTGCAGTCCATTGTCTGAGACTAAAAAGTCTGGGATTCTGCATGTTGTAAATCTTCTTCAGCGATGCAATCACTACTTCAAAATTGTGACCCTGCAGTTGATTGACTGCTATCCATCTGGATTAGTAGTCTACTATGATCACAAACATTTTATCTCTGTGTTCAGATATCCATCCCAAAATGTTCTCATGATCTTTATGTAAAGGAAGATAACGGGAACAGTAGGAGGGAGGGAGGTGGCGGGTGGGGGGGGCAAGTGATGGGGAGGGTGCATGCCTGGGAGGAGAGAGGGGGCCGGGGAGGGCGAGTGATGGGGAAGATGTTTGCCGGGGAGGAGAGAGGGGGATCGGGGAAGGCAAGTGATGGGGAGGGTGCGGGGCGGGGAGGAGAGAGGGGGATCGGGGAGGGCGAGTGATCGGGAGGGTGCGTACCGGGAAGGAGAGAGGGGGGGCCGGGAAAGGCCAGTGATGGGGAGGGTGCGTGCCGGGAAGGAGAGAGGGGGCTCGGGGAGGGTGAGTGATGGAGAGGGTGCATGACGGGGAAGAGAGAGGGGGGCCGGGGAGGGCGAGTGATGGGGAGGGTGCATGCCGGGAAGAAGAGAGGGGGCTTGGAGAGGGCGAGTGATGGAGAGGTTCTGGGGAGAAGAGAGGGGGGGCCGGGGAGGGCGCGTGATGGAGAGGGTGCGTGCCGGGAAGGGGGGTGGGGCTGGTGTCCGCCTGGCTAGGTGCCAGCTGGAAACAGTCGTGACCATGCAGCCCATGGCTGTGGTGGAGGGGGGAGTGGTATGGGCAATGGTGACATGCCATCCATCCCTCCCCCACCCCCACCCCCTGCAAGCCGTTATGTTTGGTCATCACCCAGCGATGTTGGCCGCCGTGGCAGGAGCTGGACTTCTACATGTTGCCCTGGGGGAGCTAGAGCAGGAGCGTGCCAGGGAGGTGGCGGAGGCTGCCGCAGAGGAGCGTGCCGCAGGGAGGCAGGTGGCAGCCGTCCAGGCTGGAGGGCCGTCCGCCCGACAGGACGAGGAGGAGGTGGTGGTGGTGGTGCCATGGCAACTGAGACGCCCAATGAGGCCCCGTGTGTACTGGCCCTGCTCATCCTACCATGACCTCATGGACCAGGCATGCAGGAGGAGACTCCGGATGAGCCGAGAAACCATCAACCATATCTGCCGTCTCATGGCACACCTGGCACCGTGTGGCACTGGGGGAGGACACCCTCTCCCCATGGGCATCAAGATTACAGTGGCCATGAACATTTATACCACAGGGTCATTCCTGTGGCCGAGTGGGGACCTGTCCGGCATCTTTCAGGCATCGGTGCACCGGTGCTTCCGTGCAGTGACAGACGCACTGTTTGCCATTGCGGACCGCTATATTCTGTTCCCTGTGGACCGCGCCCACCAGGATGCCCGGGCAGTGGGATTCGCTGCCGTGGCCAGGATGCTCATGGTCCAGGGGACGATCGATGGGATGCACGTCGCCGTGCAGCCACCTGCGGATAACAGAGCCATGTTCATATACAGGAAGGGGACCTACTCCATGAACGTGCAGGTGGTCTGCTGCCATCGCATGAGGATCCTACAAGTCAGTGTACATGACTCATTCGTATTGGTGCAATCTTTCATCCCTGCCATGTTCGAGGGGCGCTCCCCCCAGCTGAGGTTCTGGTTGCTGGGCGACAGGGGATATCCGTTGCGGTCGTGGCTGATGCCGCCTATACGGAGGCCACAGGCTGACACGGAGAGCCCCTACAATGATGCCCATGCAGCGACCAGGGGTGTGATAGAGAGGTGCTTTGGGCTGCTGAAGATACGCTTCAGGTGCCTGGACCGCTCTGGAGAGGCCCTCCAGTACCCTTCAGATAGGGTAAGCTGCATTGTTGTGGTCTGCTGATTCCTGCACAACATAGCCCAGCAGAGGGGTGATGTGCTGCAGGCAGAGGAGGGGGAAGGGGAGGAGCAGCAAGACGAGGCGCAGACCTTCCCAAATGAGGAGGATGGGGACAATGTTCAGGACAGACGGGCCGGACAGGGACGGGAGGCTGCCCACCATTACTGGCTGGACCAGCAGGCATGGGACAGGCTGATAAACTCCCGGTTCACGGACTGGGGGGGGGGGGGGGGTGAGAGGGGCGAGTATGGGCACAGACTGCACACTACGGCACCAGCCTACCACCCTCACCCCAGCCACCCAACACCAACCACCCTCACCCCACCCACCCAACACCAAACTCCCTCACCCCACGCATCCAACACCAACCACCCTCACCCCACACACATGCACACCACCTCTCCATTGCACATCCTCCTGCGGGCAGGTCTCACACAGTCGCCGGTGGAAGCGTGTCTATTGCAGGCCATGGAGAATGATGACAACCTGCTCTGCGATGAGCTCTGGGCTCTACATCGTTGGACAATGTCTGACCCATGGCCTCAGTACCACCCTCCACCCGGACCGCCCCTGCATGCGGCCGTGAAGCTGCAGCGCACGGTCTTATCGTCTGCCCGGGGGGGTAGCGAGGGCGACCCAGGGGGGAGAGGGGGCACACTCACCTGAGGTCTACGTTCTATCACCCCTCAGACGCATCACTGGCGCTCACCTCACACCACACTCCCACACACATCGGACAGAGCACAGAGGCAGCTTCTGTAGGTGTGAAAGTGATTTTAATAACAAACAGTTAATTCACGTGCCCTAGCCCCTATAATTAATCTGTGCCCTGCACCCATGCCAACTTATTCAGTGTCTAATTTTCTGGCCTTACAGCCCTATGACTACCTATAGGTGGTTCCCCAGATGGTACAGCAGAACTGGAGGTAGACTCCTGTGATTCCTGCCCTGTGACTAGGGACCCCTTTGGCGGCCGTTTCCTGGGGCGGCCCGGCCTAGATGGGCCAGGCCACGGCTCAAGCGACTGGGATGGCGAGCTGCCAGCCTGTCCTGCCTATTGCCCACCAGATGCACCTGGGACGGAAGGGTGCAGCGGAGTCCAAGGTGTCGCGGTGTTCTGGGACCTCCCCTACAGGGGGACCCAAAACAGGCCCTAGCACCTCCTCCTCCCTCGGGGTGCCCGATGGCCCCGGGCCTCTGCATGGGTTGGGGATGCGAATGGACCGAGCATCCAAGGCCCCCCCCCCCCCCCCCCCCCCCACAACACCTGGCGCTGCCAGTCCTGAAGGCATGCCCTGGTATCAACAAGTGTCTGCAAGTTTGCAGCCATGGAGCTCAGGGAGTTGGCCATCCCTGTCTGTGTCTGGGTGACGCCGTCCAACACCTAGGCAATGGCGCCAATTTTTCAAAGTAACTGAGGGAAAATATTTTCATCCCATTTCTACAATATTAATTTGATTTATGCTATTTACCTAAGATATGTATAATTTCATTTTGAAATTTGAAATATTGAAAACATTTTCTTTTTTATTCACCCTGTTGAAATACAACAGAATTATTTTGTTTTTGGCAAACAAGTTGTTCAAAATCAGAATTCAACTCCATTTGTCGAGAAAGGTCATTGTCGTAATTGAATCAAAGGACACTTGTAAAGTTGGCACCTTAAGTACTATTTCCATGGACAGAGAGGATAGATTCTGTTCAGCTTGATTTAAATTCATCCGGTCTTGTCAGTCTTGCACCTCTATTTCACATGAAGGTGAACAAAAACGTGATTAATAGTTGACACTGCAACGTGTTGTAAAGTTTTGATCCATTTGCTTCATATACAACCGAAGCAGCAGCCTTGCCAATGCATCAAAAAGGAATTGCACTGCAAAAATGTCATTGCATTCATTCTATATAATGGTTGATTTAACGAGACAATGGTGGGCGTGTCGCACAATCGACTTTGCGACCTTGCATTTTTGTGGCCCAAAGGAAACGGCTTTGCTGGCAAGAATTCTAATTTCAATGCGATAATTTTTCAATTGGGGTTCCACACCAAAGTCCATGGTTCAACTTGAAGCTCAACCCACAGCTTCTTGCTTAAACAAAATGTATGCAAGAGAGTTCAATGGGTTTTAATTTACTTCATAAAGCAAGTCCAATGTTGCTTGATGTCATGGTGAATCACAGGTTTTTGACATTAGATATTTATCTGCAGATGTATTTAACATCTTTCACAGCTCTTTTTACTTTTAAATAAACAGCACCAACATTGGTTTATTTACACAAGGAATGATTATTGGCATGGACATAAGGATGTTAAACCACAAGAAGTCTGAACGGCAGTAGACCATTTGGCCTCTCAAACCTGCTCCACCATTTAACAAGATTATGGTTGATCCTCAATCTCAAGTCCACTTCCCTGCTTGATTCTCATATCCGTTGATTCCTTGAGTAACTAAAATTCTAAAAATGTTCTGGATTTTAAGGCTTGCAAACATTGACTACATGCAACAATGACCTCATATCTGCATCCATCCAGTAATATGTTCTCCACACTGTGTCCTTTTGGTTTTTCCAGAACATCCTTCTGGAATGCACCAATTGGAGTGGAACTATAAACAACTTAATCATTCATTCTCCGAATTCAGCTGCCCAACCGACACATACTCCTCACCTTATACAAACATCAGAGCTATATAGTTCAAAACATCCCTTCACTGCTTCTGTTTCACTATGGAGGTTATGACCAAATTTTGTTTCTTGATTTATCACAGGCTGAGTTATAGAAAGCACCAAAGACTCGAATGGCTTGTGTGAATTAGCCTGTGCTAGTAAGCCTGATCTGGACAATTTGGCATCACACTGGCCAGGTAAATCAGACTTCATATCATACCGAGAGCAAGTAACTGACATTATACAAAGTGTCCAAGTGATCAGGCTATACCCATTGACCAGAATATGAACAAGAAGAGGTACTCCATTAGACTTCTGCAGGTCATTTAAAACAACAGAAATATGATCCTGCATATTAATCCATATTATCCAGAGACCAGAGGTGATAATTTTACAATTTACAAGTGTCTTAATCATCCAAGCTCCCAAGCCACTGAATGGATGTACTGGCAGGTTAGGGCTAACCTTTGCATGATTCCAGACCCCAATCAAAAACAAGTGCACACTAGTACAGTACAAACAATGTATATTCCATTATTATTGTTTAGTTAAGAACACTGTAGAGATATGCTAAAGAAATAGTTTTGATTGGATCACTAAACAACAACGCAAGATTTTACATTTATATCACACATTTAGCTGAGAAGGTTATTCCATGGTCCTTCAAAGACGTGTAACCAGATGTAATTTAAAATTTTTTTTTTTTTTTTTTCGCTTATTGTCACGAGTAGACTTCAATGAAGTTACTGTGAAAAGCCCCTAGTCGCCACATTCCAGCGCCTGCCCGGGGAGGCTGGTACGGGAATATGTGGTTCAAGCACAGAACTGCACAATTGGTATAAATTAGGGATCTTTTATTCCACTGGCATCAAATCTTAATTACCTTGTCTCCTAGATATGAGGGACTCTACCGACCTTTGGTGCTCTTTTGACTCAGTGGTTTTGCCCAGCCAGTCTGCCTAAGTCTCCAGCATCTGCAAGCCTGCTCCCATTCCCCTTCCCAGTTCTCTAGTCAGCATCAGAGGCTTTGAGATGCCCTATTCATGGCCTTGGATCCTTCTTTCTGCATCTCACAAGTCCTGGGCCTCTGCTCCTGCTCCTTGCTATAGCCCTCGTTCTCTCCTCATGGCCTCTGAATCCATCCCTGAGCCTGCCAAAGACATTGCTGCTTGCACGGAGGGGCTGCTGCTTGCACGGAGGGAACAACCAGTTCCCCTTCTCAGTACTCTCCTTGGGGAAGGGGGGGGGGGGGGGGGGGGGGGGGGACCAGCACTCATACCATGGCCACCTGCTGGCAGAGGCACCACCATAACAAGATTTATTAAAGGGAAAATATTAAGAAAGGTTGACCAAAGCTTTGTCAGAGAGGTG
This sequence comes from Scyliorhinus canicula, assembly GCF_902713615.1. Lineage (NCBI taxonomy): Eukaryota > Metazoa > Chordata > Chondrichthyes > Carcharhiniformes > Scyliorhinidae > Scyliorhinus > Scyliorhinus canicula. Next base: position 88,813,540 of record NC_052151.1, on the reverse strand, counting down.
GGTTTAAAGATAGTGTCAAAAGAGAAGATAAAGGACAGCATGGTAGTGCAGTGGATAGCACTGCTGCCTCACAGCACCGAGGATCCAGATTCAATCCCAGCCCTAGGTCACTGCCCATGTGGAGTTTAATAACAATAATAATAATCACTTATTGTCACAAGGAGGCTTCAATGAAGTTACTGTGAAAAGCCCCTAGTCGCCACATTCCGGCGCCTGTTCAGAGAGGCTGGTATGGGAATTGAACCAGCACTGCTGGTCTTGTTCTGCATTACAAGCCAGCTGTTTAGCCCACTGTGCTAAACCAGCCCTGTTTGCTCATTCTCTCGGTGTCTGGTGGGTCTCACCCCCACAACCCAAAGATGTGCAAGGTGGGTGGATTGGCCACGCTAAATTGCACCTTAATTGGAAATAAATTTTTAAAAAGAGAAGAAAGAATTGAACAGGTAGAAAGTCTGAGGGAGAGAACTCCAGAACATGGTACCATTTGAAAGCACAGAATCTATATTGGGTCTAATGGTGAGACCAGAATTGTGGGGAAAACAGTTGAAAGGCGAAGGGGAAGCGTGGAGTTTTAAACAGTTGGAGGATGGTGCAGAGTTAGTGAGTGAAGAAGTTGTGGTTGAATGCAAACACTGATGATAATTGGAAGTATGGGATGTTGGGTAACCAAAACAACTTTAGGTAATCAAGGGCGTGGCTGGTGGGGGCTCAAGATAGGATTCAAAATCAAGAATGAATGGAAATTTAGATCGAAGAAAACATAAAATTTGAAATTTCAAATTCAGGATGAAACCCCAAAAGTAAATTAAAATGATCCACAATAGTAAATGAGTACTGGAAACATCTTAAGTTGAACTAATACATTTTTAAGTAGGGGGATGCAGGCAAAACAATTGTTTCCAATTTGATGTTTGTAATATTTTTGATACATGTAAAACAAAGGGACCGTGACCTGCTTGGCAGAATAGAGTGAGATATATATGCAGCACTAATGGATTAATGCTTAGTATTGGCCTCGAATATTTAAATGCAAGCAAGGAAGGGACAGTAAGAAAAGGGTTCATTAGACTGCCTTAAGATCTGCTATTATTACACTGCTATTGTATTATCTTTAAATAGAAGTACATAGCAATTCTTTGCTGTAACCATTTTCTTAATGAGTGAAGTTAATAGGCAATTTGGAGGAGAAAAGGTTCAGAGACACAGGACGGACAGAAAAGTTTCATTTGTTAATTTGTGGAGTGGAAGCCTTGAAGCCTTAAGTGAATGCTGAGTCAGTGACAAAATAGATCGCTAGCTAGTTGCAAGACAGAAAGCAGTAAGTGAGAATAAAGTATATTTATTCGCAGTTGCAGAAGGTGGGAAGCTGTGTTCCATAAGTGTTGGGACCATTGTTGTTAATAATTTACATGAACGATGTGGATTTTGAAATCAAGAACGCAGCATTTAAATTTGCAGATTTGGCCAAATTGGGGTGGGAGAAGGATAGTCAATACTATGGAAGCCTTCAGCAAATTACAGGTGGAAATTAAGAAACTTTCAGAATGGGAGAAATTTTGCAAATGCAGTTCAACATGGATAAGTGTGAGGTAATACATTTTGGTGGGAAAAGTAGTGTTGTAGTCTGACGTACATGCACTTTTAAGGGAGCATATCTTAAATTGTTGCCAATCACTACTATCTCAACAGGACTTATATTCAGCCTGCAAGCACCTTGAAGTCAGGTGTATTATGCAGAAAACTCTGTTGGTACACAGTCTTATATTTACATAAAGAAACAGCACTAGTATTTCACTAATCCTTGTTATACGACTGTACTCGTTGGAATTTAGAAGGATGAGGGGGGATCTTATAGAAACATTTAAAATTATGAAGGGAATAGATAGGATAGATGCGGGCAGGTTGTTTCCATTGGCGGGTGACAGCAGAACTAGGGGACATAGCCTCAAAATAAGGGGAAGTAGATTTAGGACTGAGTTTAGGAGGAACTTCTTCACCCAAAGGGTTGTGAATCTATGGAATTCCTTGCCCAGTGAAGCAGTTGAGGCTCCTTCATTACATGTTTTTAAGGTAAAGATAGATAGTTTTTTGAAGAATAAAGGGATTAAGGGTTATGGTGTTCGGGCCGGAAAGTGGAGCTGAGTCCACAAAAGATCAGCCATGATCTAATTGAATGGCGGAGCAGGCTCGAGGGGCCAGATGGCCTACTCCTGCTCCTAGTTCTTATGTTCTTATGTTCTTATGTTCTTATATGGTTGTTCCCTTTCTGTTGAGTTGAAGAACGTAACATGGTCGCAGCATCATTTTGAAGATTTCACAGAGACGCTTCCCCTTACCAGCCTCCCCGGACAGGCGCCTGAATGTGACGACTAGGGGCTTTTCACAGTAACTTCATTGAAGCCTACTCGTGACAATAAGCGATTTTCATTTCGTTTCATTTCACTTGCAGCAAAAGTACAGAACTTGTGTGAAAGTGAAACATCTATCGAGTCACACCATGCGTAAGAGAATCTGCTCCTTTGTGGGAATCCTTCACACACACTTTCATTTTGGGATTGCACCATGCTGTAGACAGAGAGCATTGGGTCCCAGCATAATTGTTCAAATTTGAGATAGCTTAATCAGCATAAGTCTATCTGCTGAGAAGTTTAAGCAGGAACAGAAATTAAATAGCTGATTCTGGAAAGTCTAAATATAAGCACAGATAGGAGAGACTCCATCACTGCTGCTTCCTGTCACTATAGGAGGTCAGGCTAAAATACTGAAGATGGGGCTAGGAAGAAAACTTCATTCTGTTACAACTTTTAACAGCCAGAAAAAACCTTCAAAAAACTTTTTTCACTGTTTTATTTTTACTTTTGAAATTTGTGGTTCCTATTCACTCCTAACATCACTGTTTTGTTGGTGGAGCTTCAGTAAACCCACGACAAATTAGAAAGAGCTCAACATCTCCACCACTGCAATCAAGCGATAACCAATGATAAGTTAAGGCAGTGGCCGCTCAAGGTACTGCAAATCAGATTTAAATTAGCTTTAGTACAGCTATTAAAACAGCCCAAATAACTGTCAATAGTTTGTTTTGTTTTTTATATTCATTTACAGGATTTGAACGTCACTGGTTAGGCCAGCATTTATTGCCCATCCCTAGTTGCCCTTCAGAAGATGGTGGTGAATTGCTTTCTAGAACCACTGCAGTCCCCGAGGTGTAGATATACAAGCTATGCTTGAGGGAGGGTGTTCCAGGATTTTTCCCCAGTGACAGCGAAGGAACGGCGATATATTTCCAAGTTGGGGTGATGAGTGACTTGGAGGGGAACCTCCAGGTGGTGGGGTTTCCAGGTATCTGTTGCTCCTGTCCTTCTAGATGGTAGTGGTCATAAGTTTGGAAGGTACTGTCGAAGGAAACCTGGTGAGTTACTGCAGTGCATCTTGCAGGTGGTACACATGGCTGCCACTATTCGTCGATGGTGCAAGGTTTGAATGTTTGTGGAAGGAGGAACAATCAAGCGAGCTGCTTTGTCATGGATGGTATCAAGCGTCTAGAGTGTTTTTGGAGTTGCACTCATCCTGGCAAGTGAAGAGTATTCCATTACACTCCTGACTTGTGCCTTGTAGATGGTAGACAGACTTTGGAGGGGATCAGGAGTTGAGTTACTTGCCGTAGTATTCCTGGCCTTTGACCTGCACTGGTAGCCACAGAATTAATGGGGCTAGTCCAGTTTAGTTTCTGATCAATGGGAACGCCCAGGATATTGATTGTGGGGTATTCAGTGATGGTAATGCCGTTGAATGTCAAGGGGCGATCCTCTCTTGTAGGAGATGGCCATTGCCTGGCACTTGTGTGGCACAAATGTAACTTGCTACTTATCAGCCCAAGCCTGGATGTTGTCCAGGTCTTGCTGCATTTGGAAATGGACTGCTTCATTATCTGAGGAGTCACGAATGGTGCTGAACATTGTGCAGTCATCCGCAAACATCCCGACTTCTGACCTTATGATGGAAGGCAGGTCATTGATGAAGCAGCTGAAGGTGGATTGGCCTAGGACACTACCATGAGAAACTCCTGCAGTGATATCCTGGTGCTGAGATGATTGACTTCCAACCACTACAACCATCTTCCTTTGTGCCAGGTATGACTTCAGCGGAGTGTTTGCCCCCTGATTCCCATTGACTGCAGTTTAGCTGGGGCTCCTTGATGCCATGCTCGGTCAAATGCTGAATTATCTCACCTCTAACATTCAGCTCTTTTGTCTATGTTTGAACCAAGGTTGGAATAAGGTCAGGAGCCGAGTGACCCTGATGGAACACAAACTGAGCATCCGTGAGTAGATTATTGCTCAGTAAGTGCCACTGTTAATGACTCCTTCCATCAATTTGCTGATGATAGAGAATAGACTGATAGGGTGGTAATTAGCTGGGTTGGATTTGTCCTCTTTCTTGTGTACAGAGTACACCTGGGCAATTTTCCACATTGCCCATTGGATGCCAGTGTGGTATCTGCACTGGAACAGCTTGGTTAGGGGTGCAGCATGATCTGGATGCCTCAGCCTTACTTTAGCACCTATGTGCTGGAGTCCTCCATCATTGAGGAGTTGTTTAATCATTCATCACCATTCACGGCATGATGTGGCAGGACTGTATAGCTTAGATCTGATACGTGGTTGTGGAATTGCTTAGCTCTGTCTATTACTTGCTGCTTATGCTGTTCGGCACAGAAGCAGTCCTGTGTTGTAGCTTCACCAGGTTGACATCTCATTTTTCAGTCTGTCTGATGTTGGTGGTAAAAGTAGAGTCGGATATATGCCAGGCCATGAGATTGCAAATTGTGGTTGAATATAATTCTGCTGCTGCTGATGGCCCACAGTGCCTCATGGATGCCCAGTTTTGAGTTGCTAGATCTGTTCTGAATCTATCTCATTCAGCACCATGGTAGTGCCACACAGCATGATGGAGAGTATCCTCAATGTGAAGACGGGACTTTGTCTCCACAAGGACTGTGTGGTGGTCACTTCCACTGACACTGTCATGCACAGATGCATCTGCAGCAGGCAGATTGGTGAGGATGAGGTCAAGTATGTTTTCCCCTCTTGTTGGTTCCCGCACCACCTGCTGCAGTCCCAGTCTAGAAGCCATGTCCTTTAGGACCCGGCCAGCTCAGTCTGTGGTGGTATTACCAAGCCGTTCTTAATGATTCACATTGAAGTCCCCCACCAGAGCATATTCTGTGCCCTTGCCACCTTCAGTGCTTCCTCCAAGTGGTGTTTAACATGGAAGAGTACTGAGTCATCAGCTGATGGTAGCCGGTTCGTGGTAGTCAGCAGGAGGATTCCTTGCCCATGTTTAATCTGAAACCATGAGACTTATGGGGTCCAGAGTCAATGTTGAGGACTCCCAGGGCAACCCCCTTCTGACTGTATAGCACTGTGCTGCCACCTCTGCTGGGTCTGTCCTGCCGGTGAGGCAGGACATAACCAGGAATGGTGGTAGTGGTGCCTGGGATATTGTCCGAAAGGTATGATTCTGTGAGTAGGGGATATGCCGGGCCATGAGTCTGCAAATTGTGGTTGAATACAATTCTGCTCCTGCTGATGGCCCATAGTCCTGACTATATCAGGTTGTTGCTTAACGAGTCTGTGAGACAGCTCTCCCAACTTCGGCACAAGCCCCTAGATGTTAGTAAGGAGGACTTTGCAGAATCAGCATTCCTTTTTTGTGTTTTTGGAGCAGTTGAATACAACTGAGTGGCTTGCGAGGCCATTTCAGAGGGCATTTAAGAGTCAATCACACAGCTGTGGGTCTGAAGTCACATGTAGGCCAGACGAAGCGGCACGGTAGCACAGTGGTTAGCACAGTTGCTTCACAGTTCGAGGGTCCCAGGTTAAATTCCTAGCTTGATTACTGTCCGTGCGGAGTCTGTACATTCTCCCCATGTCTGCGTGGATTTCCTCCGGGTGCTCCCGTTTCCTCCCACAGTCCAAAGATGTGCGGGTTTGGTCATGCTAAATTGCCCTTAGGTTAGGTGCTGTTACAGGGATAGGGTGGATAGGCTTATGTTGGGTGCTCTTTCCAAGAGCTGATGCAGACTCGATGGGCTGAATGGCGCCCTTCTGCACTGTAAATTCTAATTCCATGACTAGGCCAGGTAAGGATTTTCGATTTCCTTCCCGAAAGGACATTAGTGAATCAGATGTTTTTTTTGACAATCAACAATGTTTTCAAGGGGTTAGACTTTTAACACTGGACATTTTTATTGAGTTTAAATTCCACAATCTGCTGTGGTGGGATTCGAACCCGGGTCCCCAAGTCATTATCCTGGGTCTCTGGATTACTAGTCCATTGTAACTGGATTACAATACCACTATGCCATCACTTTCCGATAGTTTCAGATAGCATTAACAATGCTGCAAAAAGCAGTATGAAGACCACAGAATTCCCAACACTCAATTGGAAGGCTGAAGACCTCCTTTCTGAATTTACCATTGTTCCGATAAAATGTTGAGCTATGTTTTACAGGCCCTGATATTTGCAAACCAGATAAATGGGCCAAAAGCATAAATAATGCTGTGCGCAATGAAGACCTCACAGACTAAACACCTGAACTCATCAGGTCTGCCCGATAGCCATCTTAAAAATTCAATTCAAGTATGATCAACACTTGAAGATCAATTGTAAATCAAGTTCAACTTCAGAATACCCTCTCTGGAATTCAGAGACCATGAATTAATTCAAAAGTAAATGCAGAGACAGCGGGCCCACTTGTAACTTCACAGCATAAGTGCCAGCTGACAGAATAATTTAACTTGTGCTAGCACAACCCCAATAGAAGCATTTCAAAAAGACCTTTTTGATGGACATCACTGGGTAGCCTGGGTAGTCAGGCTGTGAGTAATTGGTCCACCACTGGCATGATAGCCAATGTAGGCAAGCCTAATGAGCAATGGATCAGTGTTGTGTTTCACATGCACCCAGGAAATGCTCAGCATTTCACTATGTAAGCACGAGCATGTGGCAGTGGTGGACTTTGGAAGCACTAATGCAAAGAGAGAAAGTCAAAAGAAGTTCATATGAAGCCACAACAAAAGGCCAGACAGGTGCAGAATTCCAACCAACCAAGAGATTGGTCCAAACAAGGTCAAGACAAGATCTACAAAATGTGTAGCCAAGGGACATTATCAGATGATGCAGATGACCTGTTCATTGTCACAACAAAGTGAGCAGACATTTAGCATGGTGAACAGCAAAGGGTGGATTGGCACATGGTATCAATATGAACCTTTGCCACTGCCCAGATTATATGCCCACAGGTGCGGCATAATATAGGTAGAAAACTGGATACTGGTGCAGGAGCAAACATTCTTCCACTTTGAATACTGAAATGCATGTACCCATAGGAGTGGCAAGTAATGATTCGACCAACCACTGCCCAACTCACCGTGTTCAATGGCTCAGAGATTCTGTTGCTCCAATTAATTAAATTTAAGTGTTCTTACCACAGCTCACCCTACCCATCCTAAATATTTTATATTGCCGACGTTACCAGTATGACGATCGCATGCCTACTGGTTACTGGTGTGCAAGGAACTGTCTTTGGTCACCATCCATTGTATCGTCAAAACAATGGTGAGAACCAGAGACCACAAGGAGGGCCATTGGAACTCTATACTTATACTGGGAGAAGAGTGCCGATCTCTGCAATGCAGATCATCAATCAGCAAGAAGAGCAGAACAATTTAAGTTGAATATGTTTCCAAGTGTGTACACTTCATCATACTGAGAAAATTAGACAGAATTACTATTCAGCAGTTAAGTGGGGCAACCCTCCCCAGTCAACATTGGTCAAAATACAGGGCAAGATTCAAGTTGCCCATGACCGGCATGTGGGTAAATTACATAACATCGGACAGAAGGTTTGAGTCCACCCACATGGAATCCAGTATATATCATCAGCATATACCCTGAACTAAGATCATATCAAATACAAACACCAAATGGCATGGCAGTGCAAAGAAAAAGATGCCAGATCAGAACAAAACCACAACCAGAAGCACAATATAATTTAGCACGGCGAACATCAGAGGATGTATTGGCACATGGTATCAACATAATAATCGTTTGCCTAATGGTTCATTTAAACATGCAGACCGGGATCTCGCCCAGTGAGAGCAAGGTTCAGATTGAATCCGGGGAATCCATGCTATCAAGACTATCATGAGTCGAGCTAAGGAAGTTTTGGAGATATGCGTCCTTTTGGTGATGCATATCTTTGGAACTTGGGTGGAGTAAAGTTGCTGTCTGGAGGCTACACTATAACCAAATCTTACACGAAGAAAAGGAGTTGAAATCTACCTGAAGAGGACCAAGTTTTGAAGGACTTTACGACTGAACGTAGTTCCATCTTTGCTAACGGGGCTGCCAGTAAATGAGTCTTCAGATTACAATGAGCCAAGAAGATAATTTATGTTCATCTCACTCTTTACAAGTGATTCTGTAACCATGGTTATCAGAAACAAAAATAGGATTTGTTGGAAATTCTCAGCTCGACAGTGATAGAGTAAGGGAGGATGGTCACAGACCTTCCCTTTTGTTCTTCTTCCCATCTCTCCCCTTTCACTTACAATATTTTCAACATTTCCCAGCTCTGATCATAGAATTTACAGTGCAAAAGGAGGCCATTCGGCCTTTCGAGTCTACACCGGCCTCTGAAAGAGCACCCTTTCCCCATAACCTAGCAACCCCACCTAACCTTTGGACATTAAGGGGCAATTTAGCATGGCCAATCCACCTAACCCGCACATCTTTGGACTGTGGGAAGAAACCAAAGCACCCGGAGGAAACCCACGCAGACATGGGGAAAACGTGAAGCCTCCGCACAGACAGTGACCCAAGCTAGGAATTGAACCTGGGTCCCTGGCGCTGTGAAGCAACAGTGCTAACCACTGTGTTACCATGTCACCTCTGATGAAAGATCACAGACCTGAAACATTAACCCTGTTTCTCACTCCACGGATGCTGCCAGTCCTGCTGGCTACTTAAAGCAATTTTCTGTTTTTGTTTCAGATTTTCAGAACCTGCAATATTTTTCTTTGGCACCATTGTTATACAGCCCACTTACACTCTTCAGTCATATTGCACAGTTTATAAAAACAAAAATCAGGGACAAAGAAATCAGCAGGCATTTTGAAAGGTTTGAGTCTATTAATGAGTATGAGAATGAATTTGCAAAAATGCAGATCACGCTTGACTATTCTAAGTGAATATTTTGACAAAATAACAAGGTAAGTTGTTGAAGTTTATGTCCGTGTTAGCTGTCTGCAAGTGCAATGCACCTTGTGCAAATCCCCTGCCTTTTCTCCATAGCCCTGCAAGGTATTCCTCTTCAGTTAATGAACCAATTCCCTTTTGAAAGCTAGAATTGAATCTGTCTCCACCACGGACTCAGGCGGTACATTACAGATCCTAATTATTCACTGTGTAATAATGCTTTTTCTCCTGTTCCTCATGTATTTTTCTACAATTAATGGCTAATTAATGGCTAATTAATCGCAGCCGCAATTTTACTTGTGGGCTGCAGAAGGCGGGGGCAAGGTGAGCAACCCAGCTTTCACTGCGTCGGATGCTGTTGTACAGAAAGTGGGACTGGGGGTTTTGAGCACGTTTGAGGGGAACGCTCAAGGTCACACACCGCTTTTATCCCTCTACCAGCCTCTAAAGCCCAACCTCCTTCCCATTCACCCCGACTCCTCATTAGGGTGTGCCAGGTAAGCATGACTGAAATCCCAGAGTTACATGAAATCGTGAATGTACCGCTTTTCCATCTTCTTTGACTATTTGTATCCCTACCAGTGGCTACTACTCAATGGCGACACTGTTGGGCCTATAGAACTGCCAGTCAATCAGAACTGGCAGAAATTCCACTCTGATTCAATGATGGCTGCACACAGAATATTATTGCTGCAGGGAAGCCAGTGTGCTGGTTGGCGCAGTACTGACTGACTTTGTGGTTGGAGGTAATCTGTCCCCCTGTAAAATCCACTCCATGACTCTCAGTAGGTGTATTTAACGTTCCCACTCTATTTTCCCCAAGGTTGCCAATTTATCACTGCCATCATGTTAGTTGTATGGAATAAAGTTCTGTGTTCTCACAATTTTCTCACAATAAATTCCTTCACAGTGCCAGGGTCCCAGGTTCAATTCCCTGCTGGGTCACTGCCTGTGCGGAGTCTGCACTATCTCCCCGTGTCTGCGTGGGTTTCCTCCGGGTGCTCCGGTTTCCTCCCGCAGTCCAAAGACGTGCAGGCTAGGTGGATTGGCCATGATAAATTGCCCTTAATTACCAAAAAAGGTGAGGAGGAGTTGTTGTGTTCCAGGGATAGGGTGGAAGTGAGGGCTTAAGTGGGTCAGTGCAGACTCGATGGGCCAAATGGCCTCCTTCTGCACTGTATGTTCTATGTTCTATGTTCTAATTTAACAGTAATTCACAAGCTGTGCATCCCCAGATTTTCTATGTATGCTCCAGAGCAGCTTCAGGAAAAAAGCAAATTCTCTAAATTTACACAATATTAAGCCAGCATGCAGCACAGATTTGTCAACAACGTTTCACCTTTATGTGGACAAGGTTTGGTCAATATCATAAGAGCTGTTGACAAATATATTGATGACACAAAACTAGTAGACTAAAGATAAATGGCATGTAAATGGGCTAGTTTCACATTTATTTCCTGTTTATCGATGAGGTTTAATCAAGTTGACAAAGAAACCAACATTATTGGCTTTATGTAAATTGGTTCACTGAATCTTTTTCTCATTTTAGTAATGGATCTAACAAGAAGTAATTGGAAATTTGGCTGTAGCACAATGTGATTACTGCAGTTACATCCTTTTTTTTAACTGACAACTAGTGTGGAAAACCTACTGTTGACCACTTATGACAACGTGATTATTCTAAGAGTTTGATCTAATCTGGAGAGAGTAAATGAAAATGGATTGCGTTGATTTGCTGTCAGTTACCAGGCAGTTGCTCTGCGATTTTACATATGACTTCTGATGCATGCTCAAAGGATTAAATGACCTTTGACCATGAGATGTTAGAACATCTGAACAAGGAAGATACAATTTGCTACTGCAAATGTGAACATCAGCATGAACAGGTGTATGCTTTGAGGAGTGCTCTTGACAATTAAATGTCTAATATTTATAGCAAACTACCGACCATTTCACAATGTGGTATTCAGGAGCTTTTCATTAGAGATTATTATGGACTCATAACAAAGTAGCTCAGTTATTGAAGAAAATTATGATTTGATCTCCGTCTCAAGAACAAAGAACAAAGAACTATACAGCACAGGAACAGGCCCTTTGGCCCTCCAAGCGTGTACCGGTCATGATACCACCCTTGGCCAAAACCCTGAGCACTTCCAAGTGCCGTATCCCTCTATACCCATCCCATCCATGTTTGTGTCGAGATGCATTTTGAACGCTGTTACTGTATCTGCTTCCATAACCTCCCCTGGTGATACATTCCAGGCACTCACCACCCTCTGTGTAAAAAACCTGCCTCGCACATTTCCTCTAAACTTTGCCCCACGGACTTTAAACCTATGACCCGTAGTGACTGACCCCTCCACCCTGGAGAACAGTGCCTGCTCCTCATAATTTGTAGACCTCTATCAGGTCAACCTTCAACCTCCGTCTTTCGAATGAAAACAGTCCAAGTCTGTCCAGCCTCTCCACATAGCTAACACCCTCAAGACCAGGTAACATCCTTCTGGTAGTATGGCGACAAGAATTGTGCGCAATATTCCAAGTACGGCCTTAATAAGGTTCGATACAACTGTAGCATGACTTTCCAGTTTTTATACTCGCTGCCCCATCCAATGAAGGCAAGCATTCTGAATGCTTTCTTGACTTATCTTGTCCACTTCTGTTGCCACTTTCAACGATCTGTGGACCTGCACGTCCAGACCTCTCTGACTTTCGAGATTCTTAAGAGTTTTGCCATTTACTGTATATTTTCCCTTTATGTTAGACCTACCAAAATGCATTACCTCACATTTGTCTGGATTAAACTCCATTTGCCATATCTCTGCCCAAGTCTCCAACCTATCTATGCCATTCTGTATCCTCTGACAATCCCTAATGCTATCTGCCTCTCCACCAATCTTGGTATCAACCACAAACCTACTAATCAGACCAGCTACATTTTCCACAAAATCATGTATGTATACTACAAACATCAGAGGCTCCAGCACAGATCTCCGTTGAATACCACTAGTCACAACCTTCCATTCAGAAAAACACCCTTCCACTGTAATCCTTTGCCTTCTGTGGCCGAGTCAGTTCTGTATCCATCTTGCCACCTTACCTCTGATCCCATGTGACTTCACCTTTTGTACCTGTCTGCCATGAGATACCTTGTCAAAGTTGATGTGGTGTATATGGATTTCAGTAAAGTGTTTGATAAGGTTCACCATGGTAGGCTCTTGCAGAAAATGCGGAGGCATGGGATTCAGGGTGATTTAGCAGTTTGGATCAGAAATTGGCTAGCTGGAAGAAGACAAAGGGTGGTGGTTGATGGGAAATGTTCAGCCTGGAGTTCAGTTACTAGTGGTGTACCACAAGGATCTGTTTTAGGGCCACTGCTGTTTGTCATTTTTATGAATGACCTGGAGTTAGGGCGCAGAAGGATGGGTGAGTAAATTTGCAGATGACACTAAAGTCGGTGGAGTTGTGGACAGTGCGGAAGGATGTTGCAAGTTACAGAGGGACATAGATAAGTTGCAAAGCTGGGCTGAGAGGTGGCAAATGGAGTTTAATGCAGAAAAGTGTGAGGTGATTCATTTTGGAAGGAATAACAGGAAGACAGAGTACTGGGTTAATGGTAAGATTTTTGTTAGTGTGGATGAACAGAGAGATCTCGGTGTCCATATACATAGATCCCTGAAAGTTGCCACCCAAGTTGATAGGGTTGTTAAGAAGGGCGTACAGTGTGTTAACTTTTATTGGTAGAGGGATTGGGTTTCGGAGCCATAAGGTCATGTTGCAGCTGTACAAAACTCTGGTGCGGCCGCGTTTGGAGTATAGCATGCAGTTCTGGTTGCCGCATTATAGGAAGGAAGGAAGGATGTGGAAGCATTGGAAAGGGTGCGGAGGAGATTTATCAGGATGTTGCCTGGTATGGAGGGAAGATCATATGAGGAAAGGCTGAGGGACTTGAGGCTGTTTTCGTTAGAGAGAAGAAGGTTAAGAGGTGACTTAATTGAGGCATACAAGATGATCAGAGGAGTAGATAGGATGGACAGTGAGCCTTTTTCCTCAGATGGTGATGTCTAGCACGAGGGGACATAGCTTTAAATTGAGGGGAGATAGATATAGGACAGATGTCAGAGGTAAGTTCCTTACTCAGAGAGTAGTAAGGGCGTGGAATGCCCTGCCTGCAACAGTGGTGGACTCGCCAACATTAAGGGCATTTAATTGGTCATTGGTTAAATATATGGACGATAAGGGAATAGTGTAGATGGGCTTTAGAGTGGTTTCACAGGTCGGTGCAACATCGAGGGCCGAAGGGCCTGTACTGCGCCTTAATGTTCTATGTTCTACGTTCTAAAGGCTTTACTGAAGTCCATGTAAACACCATCCACCGCCCTCCCCTCATCAAGCATCTTTGTCACCTCCTTAAAAAACTGAGTGAGGCACAACCTCCTCTTCAGAAAACCATGCGGTCTACGCTAATGAGTCCATTAGCGTAGTGACCCGAAAAGTTCGACGGAAGGCAAGCATCCAGCAGAGGGCAGCAGAGCAGAGCTTCTGATTGGCTGTTCTGGGGAGATTTGCATACGTGCAGTGCGGTCAGTGTAAGTTGAAGGTGCACCTGCATCAGTGACCCGAGGAGTTTGACGGAAGGCAAGCATCCAGCAGAGGGCAGCAAAGCAGAGCTTCTGATTGGCTGTTCCGGGGAGATTTGCATACGTGCAGTGTGGTCAGTGTAAGTTGAAGGTGCACCTGCATCAGTGACCCGAGGAGTTTGACGGAAGGCAAGCATCCAGCAGAGGGCAGCAGAGCAGAGCTTCTGATTGGCTGTTCCGGGGAGATTTGCATACGTGCAGTGCGGTCAGTGTAAGTTGAAGGTGCACCTGCATCAGTGACCCGAGGAGTTTGACGGAAGGCCAGCATCCAGCAGAGGGCAGCAGAGCAGAGCTTCTGATTGGCTGTTCCGGGGAGATTTGCATACGTGCAGTGCGGTCAGTGTAAGTTGAAGGTGGTTTGTGAAGGGGCTGTTCTCGAGTGACAGCTTTATCCGAACCACTACTTACATAGTGTCTCCCACCCATCCTCCTCTAACCAAAAAAATAGTTCTGTCCATTGGATTGCTAAACTAACAAGTTTTTTATTTTTATTTTTCAGTAGTTGGGAAGTTAGTTCAGTGGGAATGGAGGCTAGGGCAGTTGAATGTTCCTCCTGCAGAATGTGGGAGGAAAGGGTCACCTCTAGTGTCCCTTCTGACTACATCTGCGGGAAGTTCACCCAACTCCAGCTCCTCGAGAGCTGCGTTAGGGACCTGGAGCTGGAGCTGGATGAACTTCGGATCATTCGGGAGGTGGAGGAGGTTATTGAGAGGAGTTATAGGGAGGTAGTCACACCTCAGGTAAAAGAAGAAGGGTTACCGTCAGGGGAGGGAAAGGGAACCGGCAGGCAGTGCAGGGATCCCCTGTGGTCGTTCTCCTCTATAACAAGTATACCGTTTTGGATACTGTTGCGGGGGACAACTTACCAGGGGTAAGCAATAGGGCACAGGTCTCTGGCACAGAGTCTGTCCCTGTTGCTCAGAAGGGAAGGGAGAAGAGGAACAGAGCACTTGTCATTGGGGACTCCATAGTTAGAGGAACAGACAGGAGGTTCTGTGGGAACGAAAGAGACTCACGGTTGGTGTGTTGCCTCCCAGGTGCCAGGGTTCGTGATGTCTCTGATCGTGTTTTTGGGATCCTTAAGGGGGAGGGGGGGCAGCCCCAAGTCGTGGTCCACATAGGTACCAACGACATAGGTAGGAAGAGAGATGGGGATTTGAGATTGAAATTCAGGGAGCTAGGGTGGAAGCTGAGAGCTAGAACAAACTGAGTTGTTATCTCTGGGTTGTTACCCGTGCCACGTGCTAGCGAAGTGAGAAATAAGGAGAGAGAGGAGTTGAACACGTGGCTACAGGGATGGTGCAGGAGGGAGGGTTTTCGTTTCCTGGATAATTGGGGCTCATTCTGGGGTAGGTGGGACCTCTACAAACAGGATGGTCTTCACCTGAACCAGAGGGGTACCAATATCCTGGGGGGGAGATTTGCTAGTGCTCTTCGGGGGGGGGTTTAAACTAATTCAGCAGGGGGATGGGAACCTAAATTGTAGTCCCAGTGTACAGGATGTTGAGTGTAGTGAGGTCAGGGATAGGGTTAAAAGTTCGAAAGAGGGCACCGGCAAGCAGGACGCTGGTTTGAAGTGTGTCTACTTCAACGCCAGGAGCATCCGGAATAAGGTGGGTGAGCTTGCAGCATGGGTTGGTACCTGGGATCTCGATGTTGTGGCGATTTTGGAGACATGGGTAGAGCAGGGACAGGAATGGTTGTTGCAGGTTCCAGGATTTAGATGTTTCTGTAAGAACAGAGAAGATGGTAAAAGAGGGGGGTGTGTGGCATTGTTAATCAAGGAAAGTATTACGGCGGTAGAAAGGACGCTTGAGAACTCGTCTACTGAGGCAGTATGGGCCGAGGTTAGGAACAGTAGAGGAGAGGTCACCCTGTTGGGAGTTGTCTATAGACCTCCGAATAGTTCCAGAGTTGTAGAGGAAAGGATTTCAAAGATGATTCCTGACAGGAGCGAGAGTAACAGGGTAGTTGTTATGGGGGACTTTAACTTTCCAAATATTGACTGGAAATACTATAGTTCGAGTACTATAGATGGGTCAGTTTTTGTGCAGTGTGTGCAGGAGGGTTTTCTGACACAGTATGTAGACAGGCCAACAAGGGGCGAGGCCACATTGGATTTGGTACTGGGTAATGAACCCGGCCAGGTGTTAGATTTAGATGTAGGTGAGCACTTTGGTGATAGTGATCACAACTCAGTTATGTTTACTTTAGCAATGGGCAGGGATAGGTATATACCGCAAGGCAAGAATTATAGCTGGGGGAAAGGCAATTATGATGCTATTCGGCAAGATTTAGGATGTATAGGATGGGGAAGGAAACTGCAGGGGATGGGTACAATCGAAATGTGGAGGTTTTTCAAGGAACAGCTACTGCGTGTCCTTGATAAGTATGTACCTGTCAGGCAGGGAGGAAGTTGTCGAGCAAGGGAACCGTGGTTTACTAAGGAAGTTGAAGCACTTGTCAAGAGGAAGAAGAAGGCTTATGTTAGGATGAGACATGAAGGCTCAGTTAGGGCACTTGAGAGTTACAAGTTAGCCAGGAAGGACCTAAAGGGAGAGTTAAGAAGAGTGAGGAGAGGACACGAAAAGTCGTTGGCGGATAGGATCAAAGAAAACCCTAAGGCTTTCTATAGGTATATCAGGAACAAAAGAATGACTAGAGTAAGATTAGGGCCAATCAAGGATAGTAGTGGAAAGTTGTGTGTGGAATCAGAGGAGATAGGGGAAGCATTAAATGGATATTTTTCATCAGTGTTTACACTGGAGAAAGACAATGTTGTCGAGGAGAACACTCAGGTTCAGTCGACCAGGCTAGATGGAATTGAGGTTCAAAAGGAGGAGGTGTTAGCAATTTTGGAAAATTTCAAAATAGATAAGTCCCCTGGGCCAGATGGGATTTATCCTAGGATTCTCTGGGAAGCCAGGGAGGAGATTGCAGAGCCTTTGTCCTTGATCTTTATGTCGTCTTTGTCGACAGGAATAGTGCCGGAAGACTGGAGGATAGCAAATGTTGTCCCCTTGTTCAAGAAGGGGAGTAGAGACAACCCTGGTAATTATAGACCTGTGAGCCTTACTTCGGTTGTGGGTAAAATGTTGGAAAAGGTTATAAGAGATAGGGTTTATAATCATCTTGAAAAGAACAAGTTGATTAGCGATAGTCAACACGGTTTTGTGAAGGGTAGGTCATGCCTCACAAACCTTATTGAGTTTTTTGAGAAGGTGACCAAACAGGTGGATCAGGGTAAAGCTGTTGATGTGGTGTATATGGATTTCAGTAAGGCGTTTGATAAGGTTCCCCACGGTAGGCTATTGCAGAAAATAAGGAAGTATGGAATTGAAGGTGATTTCGCGGTTTGGATCAGTAATTGGCTAGCTGAAAGAAGACAGAGGGTGGTGGTTGATGGCAAATGTTCATCCTGGAGTTTAGTTACTAGTGGTGTACCGCAAGGATCTGTTTTGGGGCCACTGCTGTTTGTCATTTTTATAAATGACCTGGAAGAGGGTGTAGAAGGATGGGTTAGTAAATTTGCAGATGACACGAAGGTCGGTGGAGTTGTGGATAGTGCTGAAGGATGTTATAGGATACAGAGGGACATAGATAAGCTGCAGAGCTGGGCTGAGAGGTGGCAGATGGAGTTTAATGCGGAAAAGTGTGAGGTGGTTCACTTTGGAAGGAGTAACAGGAATGCAGAGTACTGGGCTAATGGCAAGATTCTTGGTAGTGTAGATGAACAGAGAGATCTCGGCATCCAGGTACATAAATCCGTGAAAGTTGCCACCCAGGTTAATAGGGCTGTTAAGAAGGCATATGGTGTGCTAGCCTTTATAAGCAGGGGGATTGAGTTTCGGAACCACAAGGTCATGCTGCAGCTGTACATAACTCTGGTGCGGCCGCACCTGGAATACTGCGTGCAGTTCTGGTCACCACATTATAGGAAGGATGTGGAAGCTTTGGAAAGGGTTCAGAGGAGATTTGCTAGGATGTTGCCTGGTATGGAGGGAAGGTCTTACGAGGAAAGGCTCAGGGAATTGAGGTTGTTTTCGTTAGAGAGGAGAAGGCTGAGAGGTGACTTAATAGAGACATATAAGTTTGTCAGAGGGTTAGATAGGGTGGACAGTGAGAGTCTTTTTCCTCGGATAGTGATGACCAACACGAGGGGACATAGCTTTAAATTGAGGGGTGATAGATATAGGACAGATATCAGAGGCAGTTTCTTTACTCAGAGAGTAGTAGGGGTGTGGAACGCCCTGCCTGCAACAGTAGTAGACTCGCCAACTTTAAGGGCATTTAAGTGGTCACTGGATAGACATATGGATGAAAATGGAATAGTGTAGGTCAGATAGGCTTCAGATGGTTTCACAGGTCGGCGAAACATCGAGGGCCGAAGGGCCCGTACTGCGCTCTAGTGTTCTATGTTCTATGTTCTATTTGTTTCCAAATGGGTACAAATCCTGTTCCTGAGAATTCTCCACTAATTTACCTACTACCAACGTGAGGCTCACTGGCCTATAGTTTTCTGGATTATCCCTGCTTCCTTTCTTAAATAGCAGTAGCACGTTAACTATTCTCTGCGATCTCACCTGTCGCCAATGAGGATATAAAGATGTCAGTCAATGTCCCAACAATTTCTTCTGTTGCTTCCCTCAGTATTCTGAGGTAAATCCCATCGGGCCCAGGAGATTTATCAACATTAATGTCTTTTGAAACACCCAATACCTCCTCCCTTTTATTGTCAACATGACCCAAACTATCCACGCACCCGACCCAAGAATCATCTTCCACAAAGTCCTTTTCTTTGGTGAAGACTGATGTAAAGTTTTCATTTAGTACCTCTTCCATTTCCTCTGGCTCAACAGATAGATTTCCCCCACTGTCCTTAAGTGGTCCAATCCTTTCCCTGGCCACCCTCTTGCTTTTTACATATGAATAAAAAGCTTTGGCATTCATAAGAACATAAGAACATAAGAACTAGGAGCAGGAGTAGGCCATCTGGCCCCTCGAGCCTGCTCCACCATTCAATTAGATCATGGCTGATCTTTTGTGGACTCAGCTCCACTTTCCGGCCCGAACACCATAACCCTTAATCATAGAACATAGAACATAGAACAGTACAGCACAGAACAGGCCCTTCGGCCCTCGATGTTGTGCCGAGCAATGATCACCCTACTTAAACCCACGTAACCCGTATACCCGTAACACAACAATCCCCCGCCCATTAATCTTACACTACGGGCAATTTAGCATGGCCAATCCACCTAACCCGCACATCTTTGGACTGTGGGAGGAAACCGGAGCACCCGGAGGAAACCCACGCACACACGGTGAGGACGTGCAGACTCCACACAGACAGTGACCCAGCCGGGAATCGAACCTGGGACCCTGGAGCTGTGAAGCATTGATGCTAACCACCATGCTACCGTGAGGCCCCAATTATTGCCCCAATCCCTTTATTCTTCAAAAAACTATCTATCTTTACCTTCAAAACATGTAATGAAGGAGCCTCAACTGCTTCACTGGGCAAGGAATTCCATAGATTCACAACCCTTTGGGTGAAGAAGTTCCTCCTAAACTCAGTCCTAAATCTACTTCCCCTTATTTTGAGGCTATGCCCCCTAGTTCTGCTGTCACCCGCCAGTGGAAACAACCTGCCCGCATCTATCCTATCTATTCCCTTCATAATTTTAAATGTTTCTATAAGATCCCCCCTCATCCTTCTAAATTCCAACGAGTACAGTCCCAGTCTACTCAACCTCTCCTCATAATCCAACCCCTTCAGCTCTGGGATTAACCTAGTGAATCTCCTCTGCACATCCTCCAGCGCCAGTACGTCCTTTCTCAAGTAAGGAGACCAAAACTGAACACAATACTCCAGGTGTGGCCGCACTAACACCTTATACAATTGCAACATAACCTCCCTAGTCTTAAACTCCATCCCTCTAGCAATGAAGGACAAAATTCCATTTGCCTTCTTAATCACCTGTTGCACTTGTAAACCAACCTTCTGTGACTCATGCACTAGCACACCCAAGTCTCTCTGAACAGCGGCATGCTTTAATATTTTATCGTTTAAATAATAATCCCGTTTGCTGTTATTCCTACCAAAATGGATAACCTCACATTTGTCAACATTGTATTCCATCTGCCAGACCCGAGCCCATTCACTTAACCTATCCAAATCCCTCTGCAGACTTCCAGTATCCTCTGCACTTTTTGCTTTGCCACTCATCTTAGCGTCATCTGCAAACTTGGACACATTGCCCTTGGTCCCCAACTCCAAATCATCAATGTAAATTGTGAACAATTTTGGGCCCAACACGGATCCCTGAGGGACACCACTAGCTACTGATTGCCAACCAGAGAAACACCCATTTATCCCAACTCTTTGCTTTCTATTAATTAACCAATCCTCTATCCATGCTACTACTTTACCCTTAATGCCATGCATCTTTATCTTATGCAGCAACCTTTT
Source organism: Scyliorhinus canicula (assembly GCF_902713615.1). Taxonomy (NCBI): domain Eukaryota; kingdom Metazoa; phylum Chordata; class Chondrichthyes; order Carcharhiniformes; family Scyliorhinidae; genus Scyliorhinus; species Scyliorhinus canicula. The sequence continues at coordinate 88,793,167 of NC_052151.1, read as the reverse complement.
GTGTGGCACCTTGTCAAAGGCTTTCTGGAAATCCAGATATACCACATCCATCGGCTCCCCGTTATCTACTGCACTGGTAATGTCCTCAAAAAATTCCACTAAATTAGTTAGGCATGACCTGCCTTTAACGAACCCATGCTGCGTCTGCCCAATGGGACAATTTCTATCCAGATGCCTCGCAATTTCTTCCTTGATGATAGATTCCAGCATCTTCCCTATTACCGAAGTTAAACTCACTGGCCTATAATTTCCTGCTTTCTGCCTACCTCCTTTTTTAAACAGTGGCGTCACGTTTGCTAATTTCCAATCCACCGGGACCACCCCAGAGTCTAGTGAATTTCGGTAAATTATCACTAGTGCATCTGCAATTTCCCTAGCCATCTCTTTTAGCAGTCTGGGATGCATTCCATCAGGGCCAGGAGACTTGTCTACCTTTAGCCCCATTAGCTTGCCCATCACTCCCTCCTTAGTGATAACAATCCTCTCAAGGTCCTCACCTGTCATAGCCTCATTTCTATCAGTCGCTGGCATGTTATTTGTGTCTTCCACTGTGAAGACCGACCCAAAAAACCTGTTCAGTTCCTCAGCCATTTCCTCATTTCCCATTATTAAAACTCCCTTTTCATCCTCTAAAGGACCAATATTTACCTTAGCCACTCTTTTATGTCTTATATATTTGTAAAAACTTTTACTGTCTGTTTTTATATTCTGAGCAAGTTTACTCTCATACTCTATCTTACTCTTCTTTATAGCTTTTTTAGTAGCTTTCTGTTGCCCCCTAAATATTTCCCAGTCCTCTAATCTCCCAGCAATCTTTGCCACTTTATATGCTTTTTCCTTCAATTTGATACTCTCCCTTATTTCCTTAGATATCCACGGTCGATTTTCCCTCTTTCTTCCGTCCTTCCTTTTTGTTGGTATAAACCTTTGCTGAGCACTGTGAAAAATCGCTTGGAAGGTTCTCCACTGTTCCTCAACTGTTCCACCATAAAGTCTTAGCTCCCAGTCTACCTTAGCTAGTTCTTCTCTCATCCCCTTGTAATCTCCTTTGTTTAAACACAAAACACTAGTATTTGATTTTAGTTTCTCACCCTCCATCTGTATTTTAAATTCCACCATATTGTGATCGCTCCTTCCGAGAGGATCCCTAACTATGAGATCATGAATCAATCCTGTCTCATTACACAGGACAAGATCTAGGACCGCTTGTTCCCTCGTAGGTTCCATTACATACTGTTCTAGGAAACTATCGCGGATACATTCTATAAACTCCTCCTCACGGTTGCCTTGACCGACCTGGTTAAACCAATCGACATGTAGATTAAAATCCCCCATGATAACTGCTGTACCATTTCTACATGCATCAGTTATTTCTTTGTTTATTGCCTGCCCCACCGTCTCGTTACTATTTGGTGGCCGATAGACTACTCCTATCAGTGACTTTTTCGCCTTACTATTCCTGATTTCCACCCAAATGGATTCAACCTTATCCTCCATAGCACCGATGTCATCCCTTACTATTGCCCGGATGTCATCCTTAAATAACAGAGCAACACCACCTCCCTTACCATCCACTCTGTCCTTCCGAATAGTTTGATACCCTCGGATATTTAACTCCCAGTCGTGACCATCCTTTAACCATGTTTCAGTAATGGCCACTAACTCATAGTCATTTACGATGATTTGTACCACCAACTCATTTACTTTATTCCGAATACTACGAGCATTCAGGTAAAGTACACTTATGTTGGTTTTTTTACCTCTGTTTTGAATCTTAACATCTCCAGTTTTATTCCTTTTGTTATTACTGGGCCTATTCACTGTGCTCCCCTCAGTCACTGTACCTTGTACTGTCGCCCTTATGGATTTCTGACTATGTCTTCTCTGCCTTGCACTTTTCCCCTTACTTCCTTTTGTTTCTGTCCCTGTTTTACTACCTTCCAACTTCCAGCATTGGTTCCCATCCCCCTGCCACATTAGTTTAAACCCTCCCCAACAGCTCTAGAAAACACCCCCCCTAGGACATCGGTTCCAGTCCTGCCCAAGTGCAGACCGTCCGGTTTGTACTGGTCCCACCTCCCCCAGAACCGGTCCCAATGCCCCAGGAATTTGAATCCCTCCCTCTTGCACCATCTCTCGAGCCACGCATTTATCCTATCTATCCTGACATTCCTACTCTGACTAGCTCGTGGCACTGGTAGCAATCCTGAGATTACTACCTTTGAGGTCCTACTTTTTAGTTTAACTCCTAACTCCCTGAATTCCGCTTGTAGGACCTCATCCCGTTTTTTACCTATATCGTTGGTGCCTATGTGCACCACGACAGCTGGCTGTTCACCCTCCCCCCCCAGAATGTCCTGCAGCCGCTCCGAGACATCCTTGACCCTTGCACCAGGGAGGCAACATACCATCCTGGAGTCTCGATTGCGTCCACAGAACCGTCTGTCTATTCCCCTTACGATCGAGTCCCCTATCACTATAGCCCTGCCATTTTTCTTCCTGCCCTGCTGTGCAGCAGAGCCAGCCACGGTGCCATGAACCTGGCTGCTGCTGCCTTCCCCTGGTGAGCCATCTCCCTCAACAGTATCCAAAGCGGTATATCTGTTTTGCAGGGAGATGACTGCAGGGGACACCTGCACTGCCTTCCTACTCTTGCTCTTTCTTTTGGTCACCCATTTTCTATCTCCCTCAGTAACCTTCACCTGCGGTGTGACCAACTCGCTAAACGTGCTATCCACAACCTCCTCAGCATCGCGGATGCTCCAAAGTGAGTCCATCCGCAGCTCCAGAGCCGTCAAGCAGTCTAACAAGAGCTGCAACTGAACACACTTCTTGCACGTGAAGGAGCCAGGGGCAGTGGACGTGTCCCTGAGCTCCCACATCGCACACGTAGGATTCACCTTAATCCTACTTGCCAAGGACATTTCATGACCCCTCCTAGCCCTCCTAATTTCCAGCTTAAGTACCGTCCTATTTTTTAATTCTCCTCAAGGGTTTCAACTGTCCCCAGCCTTTTAGACCGTACAAAAGCTTCCTTTTTCTTTTTGACGAGGTTCACAATATCCCTCATTATTCATGGATCCCTAAACTTCCCATACTTGTCCTTTGTTCTCTCAGCAACATGACTTTCCTGAATCCTAATCAACTGTCGCTTGAAAGACTCCCACATGTCCAATGTTGATTTACCCTCCAACAGCCGCACCCAATCCAAATTCCTCAATTCCTGTCTAATGTTATCGTAATTTGCCTTTCTACAGTTTAGCACCTTAACTCAAGGGTTACCCTCATGCCTATCCAAAAGTACCCAACAACTCACGGAATTGTGGTCACTACTCCCAAATTGTTCCCCTACTGAAACGTCAACCACCTGTCCAGACTCATTTCCCAATACCAGGTCCAGTACTGCCCCTTCCCTAGTTGAACTATCTACATATTGCATCAAGAAGCCTTCCTGGATACACCTTACAAACTCTGCCCATCCAAGCCCCTAGCACTAAGTGAAACCCAGTCAATATTGGGGAAGTTAAAATCCCCTACCACAACAACCCTGTTACTTTTGCACCTATCCAAAATCTCACTACCTATCTGCTCCTCTATCTCTCGCTGGCAGTTGGGGGGCCTGTAATAAACCCCCAACATTGGGCGGCATATGGCGCAGTAGATAGCACTGGGACTGCGGCACTGAGGACCCAGGTTCGAATCCCGGCCCTGGGTCACTGTCCGTATGGAGTTTGCACATTCTCCCCATGTCTGCGTGGGTTTCACCTCCACAACCCACAGATGTGCAGGTTAGGTGGGTTGCTAAACTAAATTGCCCCTAAAATTGGGAAAAAAATAAAATAATTGGGTACTCTAAAGTTAAAATAAAAATAATAATAAACCCCCAACATTGTGATTGCAACCTTTCTGTTCTTGAGCTCTACCCAGATTGCCTCATTGTATGAGCCCTCTGAGGTGTCCTCCCGCAGTACAGCTATAATATTCTCCTTAACCAGTAATGCTATTCGCCCACTCCTTTTACATCCCCCTCTATCTCTCTTGAAGAATCTACATCCTCCAACGTTCAGCTGCCAATCCTGCCCTTCCTTTTGCAATGTTTCTGTGATAGCCACAACATCATAGTTCCAAGTATTAATAAGTGCTCTAAGTTCATCTGCCTTACCTGCTATGCTTCTGGCGTTGAAACAAATACACTTTAAACCACTACGTTTGAGCAGACAGGGTGATGGTATTCTCTTATTTTTGTTCTCTATTTCCCCCTCAGTTATGATACTTTCTAAGCTAACGCTCTGGTTCCCACCCACTTGCCATATTAGTTTAAATCCTCCCGAGTGACACTAGCAAATCTCCCAGCCAGGATATTGGTGCCTTTCGAGTTTAGATGCAACCCACCCTCCTTGTACAGGTCACACCTGCCTTGGAAGAGATCTCAATGGTCCAGAAATCTGAAACCCTCCCTCCTGCACCACCAGTTTAGCCTCGTATTTAGCTCCACTATCTTCCTATTTCTAGCTTCACTGGCACGTGGCACAGTGATTAATCCTGAGATTACAACCCTAGAGGTCCTGCTTTTTAGCTTACTGTCTAACTCCCTGAACTCCTTCTGCAGGACCTCATCGCTCTTCCTGCATTTGTCGTTAGTACCTATGTGAACTATGGCCTCTGGCTGTTCACCCTCCCCCTTCAGGATGTCCTGTGTTCGTTTGGGATTTGAATGTGACATTTCCATGCCCCTCTCTCTATCATCTCTGATCTGTATTTTTTAATCATGATACTCAGGGGACAGCTTTAAGTGCACACAGAGGTAACAGAATAAGAAGTTTTCCCACATTTGCAAAATAAAACAATGTCAAATGATAAGGTATCATGTTACTCTGATGAAGAAGCCACTTCTTTAGCCATTCCAAGTCACTTTCCTCTGTTGATCTTGTACAAAGTTGTAGATTGAAAGTGGTGCTTCTCAGTTTTATTGTGCTTCAGAACGGGATTATGTTTTGCTTTTGATGGCAGCATATTATTTGATCCATTGTGATATAAATTGAACCAATGCATTTGAATTAATATTTTCTGAAAAAATATCACAGAAGTTATATCTGTAAGCCTTGCATTATGGTGTGGCAGGCAATGCAATTTACATTCAAATTCAAACTTACATCCCCAAAGTTATGTTTAATGTTTCAGTATTCTATCAGGTATCCTTAATATGAGGATGGTTTGGCTGCACCTATTTCACAGCTCCTGTTTTGATCTCCATGCAGTATTCCTTTAGGAATTGTGAAAGACTTGCATCTGTAATTTTTCTTTGAGCATGGTTTTCAATGCTTACGGAGGACAACTTCAGATATCATGGAATTTTTTCCATGTGTATGAATGTTTTATTTTTGCTACACTGTGTCCGAACACGATATATAAATGCATTTTTTTTGACATGAGTGTAAATTGGTATCATTTTCTCCTGACTTTAAACCCATTCATGTATTTGTGTTAAAGAGGCTGACAACCTTGATCAGATTAATTTAGCTCCTGAGTGACATATCAATGCAATATTTCGGGCTATACATTGGGAACAAAGCTGCCCCACTGCTGTGTCATTATGCAGATCCTACAATTAGTATTAGAAAGTTAATCATTGCAATAATTCATAGGTATAAGCGGTTATTAGCAAATGATCTACAGTGATAAACTACAGTGGGTTTAAAATGTATAGATGGTGTTAACTATTACTTCAACATACAACCCAGCTTCCAGTTCGACACACCCTGGTGGGGTGGGAGAGGGTGAGTGAGGGGACTGAGAGGCGTGCAAGCCCCATTTGACAAACTCTGATACTGACGGTTGATCAGCACGTTCAAAGCCAAATTACTTAATTTCATGAAATGTTATTATTTTAGTGTATGCGATCCCATTTAAGATAGAGTTGAAATATTAGCCATGTTGGTCGTTCAGTCTTATGGCTTTGGCAATTTTTGGAATGTTGAACAACATGTGGTGTGCAGACGAGTGGATCTTACTCACAGTAACATATTGATGAAAAAGGTATCTCGCTTTGTGCCAAATGAAACAGATAAAATATTTCCTCTATGCAAATATTGCTCCCACATCTATTTCCAATGAATGCAATTTGCTGTAATTTATCTTGATGTATTGTGCACTTGGAGAGTAAGATAAAGGGACTTTGCATGAAGTTGTTTGACCACAGCTGTAACGGGCCTAGGTGAGACCACATCTGGAGTACTGTTTTGTGGTGGTATTTTTCACTTAAAGGATCTTAAAAGTTTCAATCAAGTCATCTCTTACACTTCTAAACTCGAAAAGATAGGAGCCGAGTCTGTCCAAACTTTCCTCACAAGACTACACTCCCGTTCCAGGTGTTGGTCTGGTAAACCTTCTATGAACTGATTCTGATGTATTTAAATCCTTCCTTAAGTGATGAAAGTACTACCATTGGGCTGACTTGATAAGGTAATATATTGTTCTTTGGGTGATGTTTTTATTGGCCCTGATTATCCGAATAACAGCAGTGATGGTCGGATTACCGCTGTAATTGAAAAAATCCCCAACTCAATGCTGCTGCACATTCCTATTAGCACCTTCTGTGCCAAGCTTTCCCAGAAATACACAATAATAATAATCATCCTTACAACTGTCACAAGTTGGCTTACATTAACACTGATGTGGAGATGCCGGTGTTGGACTGGGGTGAGCACAGTAAGAAGTCTCAAAACACCAGGTTGAAGTCCAACAGGTTTGTTTCAAATCACTAGCTTTCTGAGCACTGCTCCTTCCTCAGGTGAATAAAGAGGTAGGTTCCAGAAACATATAGATAAAGCCAAAGATGCAATACGATGCTTTTAATGAGAGCATTTGCAGGTAATTAAGTCTTTAAAGACCCAGAGACAGGTAATCCCAGGTTAAAGATGTGGAATTACGGGCAGCACGGTGGCCTAGTGGTTAGCACAACCGCCTCACGGCGCTGAGGTCCCAGGTTCGATCCCGGCTCTGGGTCACTGTCCGTGTGGAGTTTGCACGTTCTCCCCGTGTCTGCGTGGGTTTCGCCCCCACAACCCAAAAATGTGCAGTGTAGGTGGATTGGCCACGCTAAATTGCCCCTTAATTGGAAAAAATAATTGGGTAATCTAAATTTATAAAAAAAAAAATGATGTGGAATTGTCTCAAACCAGGACAGTTGGTCGGGTTTTGCAAGCCCAGGCCAGATGGTCAGGGATGAATGTAATGCAACATGAATCCAAGGTCCCAGTTGAGGCCGTACCCATGTGGGCAGAACTTGGCTAAAGTTTCTGTTTTGCAACTCTGCGTTGTCGCGCGTCCTGAAGGCCGCCTTGGAGAACGCTTACCAGAGATCAGAGGCTGAATGCCCTTGACTGCTGAAGTGTCCCCGACTGGAAGGGAACATTCCTGCCTGGCGATTGTCACACGATGTCCGTTCGTCCACTGTCGCAGCGTCTGCATGGTCTTGCCAATGTTCCACGCTTTGGGACAACCCTTCCTGCAGCGTATGAGGTAAACAACGTTGGCCGAGTCGCAGGATTATGTACCGCGTACCTGGTGGGTGGTGTTCTCACGTGTAATAGTGGTACCCATGTTGATGATCTGGCATGTTTTTTTGCAGAGATTGCCATGGTAGGGTTGTGTGGTATCGTAGTCGCTGTTCTGAAGGCTGGGTAGTTTGCTGCAAACAATGGTTTGTTTGAGGTTGCGCGGTTGTTTGAAGGCAAGTAGTGGGGGTGTGGGGATGACCTTGGCAAGATGTTCATCTTCATCGATGACGTGTTGAAGGCTGCGAAGAAGATGTCGTAGTTTCTCCACTCCAGGGAAGTACAGGACGGTTGTGTCCCGTGTTTGTCTTCTGAACATGTCGGTGCGTTTTTTTGCTGTGACGCGTTGGAACAATTGATCGATGAGTCGAGCGCCATATCCCGTTCGTACAAGGGCCTCTTTCAGCTTCTGTAGATGTCTGTTACGCTCCTCCTCGTCTGAGCAGATCCTGGGTATACTGTATCTGTAAAGATCCTGTGGATCTGTAAAGACTTAATTACCTGCAAATGCTCTCATTCAAATCATTGTCTTGCATCTTTGACTTTGTCTATATATATGTTTCTGGAACATACCTCTTCATTCACCTGAGGAAGGAGCAGTGCTCCAAAAGCTAGTGATTCGAAACAAACCTGTTGGACTTCAACCTGGTGTTGTGAGAATTCTTACTGTACATTAACACTGCAGTGAAGTTACTATGAAAATCCCCTGGTCACCACAGTCCTGCCCTTATTCGGGTACACAGAGGGAGAATGGTCAATTCACACAACAAACATGTCTTTCGGAACTTTGTGGGAGGAAACTGGAGCACCTGGAGGAAACCTACGCAGACATGGGGAGAATGCGTAGACTCCGCACAGTGACCCAAGCCGAGAATTGAACCTGGGTCCCTGGCGCTGTGAAGCAACAGTGCTAACCACCGCGCCAGCCATGCAGTGTCCCCGGGAAACACATTATAAAGAAATAGGGTTGAGGCACTAGCTGCAAGGTGGTAAGCTTAAACAGATTTGTTAATGAATGGATGTTAATGATGGGTGAATGGATGAGTGAATGAGTGACTGGGGAGGTGAGTGAAGTAGATAAGTGGTCAAATTCTTTGGGGATAGGGGGTAAGGTGATAGGTGAGTGATATGATGGATGGATGAGAAGGGTAGGGTGGGTGAGGTGGCAGGTGGTGGGGTAGCAGCTAGGTGGGGTGGCAGGTGGGTGAGGTGGCAGGTAGGTGCAGTGGCAGGTGCATGGTGTCGCAGGTGGGTGAGATAGCAGGAGGGTAAGCTTGCTGGTGGGTGAAGCCACTTCAACTTCCACAGCACTTGTAGGGCACCGTTACAGTCATTATTGGTCTTCTTGAGGGGGAGCCCACATGGAGCCTGCACCATCACATCATACCCACTCATCGTCCACCAGCACACATATACCTTCCTTAGTTAGGCAGAATCAAGAGTATTACGGGGATCACAGAGTAAGTGGCACCTCACAAGTGAATAGGAGGAGAAGAATGAGACAATCAACTGTGGCTCATCCATTTCGGAGATTGGAGGACAAACACAGCCATGCCACACATGGCAAAGAGATTGGGTCTCAGGCATCACAAACTAGGAGGGGCCTGGAGAGCATAAAAGACAAAGAACAAAGAAAAATACAGCATAGGAACAGGCCCTTCGGCCCTCCAAGCCTGTGCCAATCATGATGCCTTAATTTTTTTAAAAACTGTGGACCCGCACGCCCAGATCCCTCGATATGTTAATGTCCTTAAGGGTCCTGCCATTTACAGTATAATTCATACTTAGATTTGATCCTCCAAAATGCATCACCTCGCATTTGTCCAGATTAAACTCTATCTGCCATTTCTGTTTCAAGTCTCCAATCTATCTATATCCTGTTGTATCCTCTGACAATCCCTGGCACTATCAGCAACTGTGACAATCTTTGTGTCATCCATAAACTTATGAATCAGACCACCCACATTTTCCTCCAAATCATTTATATATACTACAAACAACAGAGGTCCCAGCATTGAGCCCTGTGGAACACCACAAGCTACAGACCTCCATTCTGAAAAACGCCATTCCACCGCTACTCTCTGTCTTCTATAACCAAGCCAGTTCTGTAACCAGCTAGCCGGCCCAACCAGAATCCCATGTTATTTTAGTTTTGTACCATTTTGCCATGTCGGACCTAGTTAAACGCCTTACTAAAGTCCATATAAACAACAACCACAGCCCTTCGCTGACCAATTTTCTTTGTTGCTGTTATATTAACACGGTTAGTAATATGATGTATTCTTTGTCTTTTTTCCAGAATGACCCGATGTAGTGTTGACAAAGATTATACCAATCAAAAGATTGAAACAAAACTAATTTATTATTACACTACTAATTAAATGAAGTTCGAACAGTTTGAGCTACAGATAATAACGAATGAAATTACAGTATCCAATGTTCTATCTAGTCACTAACTACACTATGATCTAACTTCATGCTATCTCTAATTAATATTCACTCTGCTCTAAGCTTCTCCTTGTGCTTTTCACCATGCTTCTCCCAGAATTCCCTGGGATACTGTCTTAAATACAGAGAAGTAGGAATGCCCCCTAGTGTTTGATTTACACAGAGATGTAATTATTAACCCTTCACTAACCTGACTATATACATATCATTACAGTCCTCTCTTCAAAAAATTCAATCAAGTTGGTGAGACATGACCTTCCCTGTACAAAACTATGCTTCCTGTCACTAACTAGTCCATTTTCCTCCAAGTGTGCATATATTCTGTTCCTTAGTATCTTTTCCAAAAGCTTCCCCACCACTGATGTCAGGCTCACCGGCCTATAATTTTCTGGATTATCCCTGCTTCTTTCCTTAAACAAGGGAATAACATTGGCTATTCGCCAGTCCTCTGGAGCCTTGCCTGTGGTCAAAGAGGATGTGAATATATCTGTTGAGGCTCCAGCTATTTTTCCCCTTGCCTCCCGCAGTAACTGGGATAGATCCCATCCAGCCCAGGGAATTGTCTACCTTAATGCAATTTAGGACACTCAACACTTCCTCCTTTGATATATTGACGTTCTCAAGAGCATTCACACACATATTCCTGACCTCAATATCTGTCATGTCCATCTCCTTGTTGAATACCAATACAAAGTACTCATTAAGGATTTCAGCCACTTCCTGGAGTTCCACGCATAACTTCCCTCCATTGTCCTTGAGTGGGCCTAATCTTTCCCTTGTTACCTTCTTGCTCCTAATATATGCATAAAAAAACTTGTGAGTCTCCTTGACCATGTTTGTTAAAGGCTTTTCATGGCCCATTTTAGTCCTCCTAATTCCATGTTAAGTTCCTTCCTACTTTCACTGTACTCCTCAAAGCCTTTGTCAGTTTTTAGATGCCTAGACGTATCGTGTGCTTCCTTTTTCCTTTCAACTAAGCTTACACTGTCCCTTGTCATCCGTCGTTCCCAAATCTGACAAATGTCTTCCTGAATGTTGAAGATTCCTGAGGCATTATGGAGCTAAAGGTAGACAGTGGAAGAATCCATCCACCGCTTGTACTCCTTTATGACTCAGGGATATGAGTACATGAGCTCCTCTGTTAAGAGAGTGGCCAAACTTATGGAGAACCATTTACAGCATCACACTGAATGGATGCAGAAACAGCTCTCTGATATACACCAAAAAGGTATCCTTTGTATCCTCTCTGTATCCTTACCGTTCATTATCACTGGTGACATAGAGATGTTTGGAATGGATTTGAGCTAGCCTCATGCAACAGCAAGGTGCCTGAAGGGCCTGCCACAATGGCACCAGTGCAATATCAAATGTCACCTCTAACATTGGTGTGTGTGGTTATGAAAGTTAGCAACACCCCTCCAAGTCATCCTGCAATTGCTACACGTTAATAGGTCACCTATTACCACATGACATTTGACATAATCGTTATGTTTCTCGATGATGCCCCCTTCTCAATTGTGCTCTATCCGTGAAGGTGGCTGACATCTTCAGGATGCAACTGACTACTTGGTCTGATAATATAAGGGAGAACTATGGCATTTAGTATACTCAGCTCATATACACGCTGCTGCGTACTGAGTTAAAGGATGCCAGAAAGTGAATTTCTGGCCACTCACTGACTCCTCCGTCAACACCTCAAGGGGGCCATTGGAAAGCCTTGAGGCTGCCCACAGATGCCAGCCCATAACATCACTGGCCTTATCAACACCCTCCTGTGACATGGCCCCAGGAGTTAGCAAGACAAGTCATAGCTCTAATGCACCTTTTTCAAAGGGCCTCTCAGATCCATGTCCTGCCTCCAGGCCACTTCTGGAGCCACTGATTGGGCACAAAACTCACCAATTTGATTTAGATTTGAAAATAACACACTGACGCTGTCACAGAACGGAATTGAGACCCAGAAAGCATCCAGGTATTTGGTTCCTGATCCCCATTTGAAAATCCAGCCCCATTTGTGAAGCAGGAGGATGTGGTTTATAACTGCAATGAAATGCAGAATATTGATCCAATAAAATAAGACACCCACTCTCTATTAAATTTTAGGTAGGATCGAGATTAATTTCTAGCGCAATATCCCCCCCTCCCCCCCCCCCCCCCCCCCCCCCCCCAACAATAGTGGATTCCTCATTGTAATTTTTTGTTTCTGCTTCCCTTCAGCTGAATTGAACACTAATATCATACTTCCCCTCCAAAATCATTACTTCTGTCCTCAAGATTCTTTACAGGTTCATCATTTCTATTTATGCTGATTCATGTTCATTGATCTTGTTGCTTTGCAACATTTCATTCTATTGATGTATGGTGTTTGGATAATTAATGATTCCAGATTTCAGCAGAAATTAGCTTATTTTTATCCTTCATAATATTTTGCATGCTATTTGAAAAGATCATTGCTTGTTTCCTAGTTTCCTTTGATGATATGTAAAGTGCAAACACAGTGAAAGAAATCAGTAGCTTAAAATTGTCCATCATCAGTGATTTCATTTTTTTCTAAAGTTTATTGGATAAACTGAGATATGATAGTGGCTGTAAATATGTACTGTTGCACCAATGGCTGCACCTCAAGGCTTTCTCGCTTCATGCCATATGTGGCACTTATGAAAGATAATTCATTCGAGGCAACATAAGTAGGACAATCAGAGCCTAAGGAAATTCATAAAATTGCTTTCTCTGCAGCATGATATATGTTTGCATAATTTTTTTAATAAAATGGTTATTAAATGTTGTTGCAAATCAGGTTGAATAATTACAATATATTACTAATTACACTGAGCCTTTGGTTTTTTGAAATTGTTCTCTTTAATGAGCACTGCGGCAACTGGGGGATGCAAAGTTCACAATATGAAGCACTGATTGTCTGAATCATTGTCTTTATTAAATAGGGGACTGTCAACCTTTTATGAACTATGGTGTTGCACCCCTAAGACGCTGACTGGTTTCTGCAACAAATATCTTTTGCAGGTTCTTTGGGATTTTGTTTCAGCAATGGCATGCAAAATAAGAGTTTGGGATTTATACAATAAGAATGGGTTTACATTGTCTTGTAGGTGTTACCTGAATAATGTACCTTTCTGCTCCTTTGAAGTGTCAATTATTTCCAGGTTTGAGGCCAGGGTTTTGCTGTGAAGCCAGATCGAGGCTGAGAAAGTTAACTTCATTTGGATCTCTGAAAAGACATCTCTGAATGCACTTTCATCTCATCTGGTCCAAGGGGCAAAACGTAAAGAGCTGGGTTCAATTATGAAAACATACATGTGTGAATTTTCAAGTCCCTCATTCCAATTTCTTTTAAGGTCCTTGTTGTTTAACCTAATAATTTTATAAAGCCTCAGTGATCAAACAATTGAACAAGAAAGTTGTAATTCCACTAGCTGTATTCACAGTGAAGTGTTTCCATCTGGCCCTGTCTTCTATTATTGACTGGAGTATTGTCCACACAGTAGGAATGCACACCATGCTACCAGTGTCGCATGCCATTCTCAAATTCAATCACTAGGAAACTTAGCAATTAAGTAATTTTTAAAATGTTAATGTTAATTACCTGGAATAATCTCCTTTTTACATAATTCATGTGGCTATTTGCATTTTAATCAAAATGAAGGGGAAAATGTCAAACTTCAAATGGCTCAAGAGCAGTGGTGCTTAACAAAGCCAGGTGCCAGATGCATTTGAGTCAATGACTTGCCACCCATTGATATCTCAAATTGAAAAAAAACTGGAATTTACAAGTCCATTCGGGGAAATGCATCACACATTTCATATACAAGTGAGAGACACCACAATCGGATAACTTGAACATTTATATAACTAATGTTCCAGGGGGAGTGCCATGATGCTGCCTGCCATGCCCCTAGCCCCCAGAGGCTGTACTTATCTTTCTGTCCCCAGAGGGACGTCTTGACTGAAGTTCATTTTTTAAAACCTGTGGTTTGTATTCCGTGTGGGGGATCATGTGGCTGGGGAGCTGGCTAATTATATTAAATGCATGCAAAACAATTAAAGCTCTTTATGGGCGTGAATCTCATGACGTTACTGCCAAGGAGCATGGAAAATTCGAGAAAAGCAATCAGTCCAGAGAGAATAGCGCTTCCCAATTCTCTCAAGATGTGCCACCCACATCAGCAATCCCACGGACCGCTAACACAGACACAAAATCACTCTGTCCATCCCCTATGTTGAGTAGAATGCTGATGAGTGTTTCCTATGTTATTCATTTATAATTTCCCTGTCCAGATTTTCCAATCATTGTTGCTTTAATGCCAATAGTAGGGTATTTATTTTAAATGGATTAATGGCATCAATAAAATGCCAGAAACTGGTTCTTGCAAAATATAAGATTATTCTTAGCAATAAAATCTCCTATCATAGAGTCATACAGCACAGAAAAGGCCCTTTGGGCCATCATGTCTGCGCAGCTCAAAAATAGTCACCTAACTATAATGATAATAATAATAATCTTTATTATTATAACAAGTAGGCTTTCATTAACACCGCAATGAAGTTACTGTGAAAATCCTCTCTTCGCCAAACTCCGGCACCTGTTCAGGTACACTGAGGGAGAATTCAGAATGTCCAATTAACCTAACAAGCATGTCTTTCGGGACTTGTGGGAGAAAATCGGAGCACCCGGAGGAAAAACACGCAGACACGGGGAGAACATGCAGACTGCTCACAGACAGTGACCCAAACCAGGAATCGAACAAGGGTCCCTCGCGCTGTGAAGCAACAATGCTGACCACTTTCTACCGTGCTGCCCTGTAAGGCTTGGGATCGCAAGTGGACATCTAAGTGCTTTTTAAATATTATGAGGGTTTCTGCCTCCACAACCATTTCAGGTAACGAGTTCCAAACTCTGACCATCCTCACATCCCCTCCAAACCAACTGCCCCTTTCATTAAATCTATGCTGGCTGGACGTTGATCCCTCAACGAAGGACAAATGTTTCTTCATGTCTGCTCTATCTATGCCACTTATAATTTTATACACCTCAATCATGTTCCCCCCCTCAGTGTCCCCTGCTCCAAGGAACACAATCCACGTCTATACAATCTCTCTTCATAACTAAGACTTTCCAGCCTAGGCAGTATCCTGGTAAATCTCCTCTGCACCCTTTTCAGTACTGTCTCATCCCTACTATAATCTAGATTCCAGAACTGCACATAATACTCTAGCTGTGGCCTAACCAATGTTTTAAACTCTATGCCTTGGCTAATAAAGTCAAGTATACCATACGCCTTCTTTTTTTTAATGTATTTTATTACAAATATGTATCAAAACAGGTAACAGCAAATAAACACCCTTGGAAACATACTTCCCAGCAATCAACTATACAGTCTGTACGTGATTCGCTGGCCCCCGCCCACACTTCTTACACTCCTTTGCTACCCCCTAAAAGAACCCACTCATTCTCGCCCGAGTCATATGCACCCTGTGCACCACGTTAAACTGTATCAGGTTCATCCTTGCACAAGAGGAGGTCCCGTTTACCCTTCGCAGTGCCTCATTCCATACTCCTTAATTGATCTCCCCTCCCAACTCCGCTTCCCATTTCTCCTTGATCTTCACCACCCGCTCACCTCGCTGCTCCCCTAGACATTTGTCTATATCCCCAATTCTTCCGCTTCCATTCCACATCCGGAAGCAGCAGTCACTTCAGCAGGGTGTATCCCATAAACCTAGGCAACCCCCTCCAGACCTTTTGCGCAAAGTCCCTAATTTGCAGTTACCTGAACTCACTCCCCCACGGCCGCTCTACCCTCTCCCTTAGCTCCTCCAGACTGGCGAACCCTTCCTCCAAATACAGATCCCTCACCTTGACCTTCACCTCCTGTATACACTGTCCATCTCCCCGGCTCAAACAAATAATTCTCACACAGCGGCGTTAACACTGACATCCATTCCACCCGAAAATGCCTCCTCAACTGATCCTTGCCTGTGATTCTCCGAGCCCCCGCGCCGCAATCGCACCCGCCGCGGGGTGGAGAATAGGGCATCGAACCCGTGACGCCTTCGGGCGATCTTCTGGCGACTGGAGAATCGCCGCCAGCCACGCGCGTGCGCCGTCGATGTGGCGCCGGTTGACAGCCGTTGAAAGAGGCCCCCGCGACGATTCTCCGTGCTCGATCGGCCGAGTTCCTACCGACGTGGTTCTCGTGTGGTTCCACATGGCGGAAACTCGGCATCGCGGCTGCAGTGGCCGCTCTGGTGGGGGGCAGGGGGATCAGTCTCCAGGGGGGGCCTCCACGATGGCCAGGCCCGCAATCGGGGGCCACCGATTGGCAAGCGCACGTGATCTGTGGGGGGCCTACCTTCTTGGGCCGGCCCGCTGTGTGGGTCCGCCATTTTGCATGGCCATGCTCTTGCGTGCAGGGCCCCGTTTTGGCAGCAGGAGCTGTGCGGTGCATGCTGGGGCGCTGCAAGCCCCCTTACAAACGGAGAATCACCCCAAACTTTTTGGAAAAAAGTCCAGAGTTATTCACATCCGTTTTCTGGCGGGTGTGATACATAGCATCATTATTGGAGAATCCCGGCCCATATCTTCACTGTGGACTGCACCACCGGCTCCCTGAATACTTCCTTGGAGCCATTGGCAATGTTGCCATCACCATAGTCCTCAAACTAGACCCTTTACAAGATTCCTCTTCCATTCTAACCCACTCTACCCCTTCTTCTTCCCACCACCGCCGCACTGTGACAACATTTGCTGCCCAATAATAATGAAACAAGTTTGGCAACGCCAACCCCGCCGCTACCGTATGACTTCTTAACCACTGTGCCCACCTGCTCTGTTACCTTAAGGGACCGGTGTACATGCACACCAAGGTCCCTCTAATCCTCGGTGCTTCCCAGGGTCCTGCTGTTTATCATGTATTCCCGGGGTTGTTTGTCCTGCCCAAATCCATCACCTCACATTTATCCGGAGTAAATTCCATTTTTCACAGATCAACCCATCTTACCAACCTGTCTATAACCTCTTGTACTCGAACGCTATTCTCCTCACTCTTTATCACCGCATCAATTTTTGTATCAGCAAACCCATTGATCAACCCATCTCCATTCATATCTAAATCATTTAATAAACCACAAACAGCAATCTCCCCAACACTGGTCCCTGAAAGAGCCCACTGGACACAGACTTCCAGTCAGAAAAACACCCCTTATCGCTTCTTGGCCTTTTGGCGTGAGGTCAGGTGTAATGCTTAGATCTGGTATATCTCTCTTGTGGGGACCATGAATTGGATTCAATTTGAATTGGTTTTTGGACCAGGCAAGGAGCTGGATTAGGGGTTTGCCCCTGTCCATATTCTAAGCTCTGGCTTTGTAACACTGATAAAGTAATTTAAAAAAAAGAAAAACACCCCTCAAACATGACCCTCTGCTTCCTGCCACTCAGCCAATTTTGGATCCAATTTGCCAAATTTCCTTGGATCCCATGGGCTTTTACCTTCACTATAAGTCTCCCATGTGGTACCTTATCAAAAGCCTTGCTGAAGTCAAATTAGACTATGTCAAATGCATTTCCCTCATCTACACACCTGGTCACCTCTTTGAAAAATGCAATCAAGTTGGTCAGACATGTTCTCCCCTTAACAAAACCATGCTGACTGTTCTTGATTAATCCCTGCCTCTCTAAATGCAGGTTAATTTTGTCTCTCAGTAGTTTCCCCACCACTGAGGTTAGACTGACTGGCCTGTAGTTTCCTGGTTTATCCTTTCCTCCCTTCTTGAATATTGGTACCATATTAGCTATCCTTCAGTCCTCTGGCACCTCTCCTGTGGCCAGAGAAGAATTGACAATTATTGCCAGCACCTCCGCTATTTCCTCCCTTGCCTCACTCAACAGCCTGAGATACATTTCACCTGGCCCTGGAAATTTGTCTACTTTTAAGTTTGCCACTCAAAACCTCCTCTTTGTCTATGTTAATCTCTTTAATTTCATTGCAGTTCTTCTCCCTGATTTCTATACTCACACTGTCCCTCTCACGAGTGAACACGGACTCAAAGTATTCATTTACAACACTACCTACATCCTCCTGCTCCATACATAAATTACCATAGTGGTCCTTAATGGGCTCCACTCTTTCCCTAGTTATCATTTTACCCTTAATGTACTTGTGAAACAACTTAAAATTTTCCTTCATTTTACCTGCCAGTATCCTTTCATGTTCCTTTTATGCTCTCCTAATTTTCTTTTAAGTTGCCTCTTGCACATTCGATACATGTTGAGGGCTTCTGCTGTTTTGAGACCTCGATATCTGCCATAAGCCGACCTTTTTCTCCTGATGCAGTGCTGTATATCCCTCGATATCCAGGGTTCACTGAGTTTGTTGGCCCCACCCTTTTTCTTTATTGGAACATGTTGGTCCTGTACCCTCCCTATTTCCTTATTGAATTCAACCAACTGCTTTGTCACAGATTTACCTGAAAGTGTCTGCTCCCAGTCCACTCTGGCCAAATCACATCTGATCTTATTTTATTCTTATGCCATGTCATGATATTATGCCAGCCCAGTAAAGGCATGTCATTGACCGAGTTTGATGGAAGCTTCTAGACTTTATTTTATATTATGTCCATCGGGAAAGAGTGGTGACCTCCCCCGAATGACATACCAAGACAAGCATTATCTGTGGAATTCATACGTGCCATTGTTCAAAGCTTACTCAAAACACAGACAATGGACTGTAGGCAAAGACTATTTTCTAAATGGGAAGATGCTTAGGAAGTCAGAAGCACAAAGGGACTTGGGAGTCCTTGTTCACGATTCTCATAAGGTTAATGTGCAGGTTCAGTCGGCAGTTAGGAAGACAAATGTAATGTTTGCATTCATGTCGAGAGGGCTAGAATACAAGACTAGGGAAGTACTTCTGAGGCTATATAAGGCTCTGGTCATATCCCATTTGGAGTATTGTGAGCAGTTTTGGACCCCGTATCTAAGGAAGGATATGCTGGCCTTGGAAAGGGTCCAGAGGACGTTCACAAGAATGATCCCTGGAATGAAGAGCTTGCTGTATAAGGAACAGTTGAGGACTCTGGGTCTGTACTCGTTGGAGTTTAGAAGGATGAGGGGGGAATCTTATTGAAACTTACAGTATGGTGTGAGGCCTGGATGGAGTGGACGTGGAGAGGATGTTTCCACTTGTAGGAAAAACTAGAAGCAAAGGACACAATCTCAGACTAAAGGGACGATCCTTTAAAACAGAGATGAGGAATTTCTTCAGCTAGTGGGTGGTGAATCAGTGGAACTCTGCCGCAGAAGGCTGTGGAGGATAAATCACTGAGTGTCTTTAAGACAGAGATAGATAGGTTCTTGATAAATAAGGGGATCAGGGGTTATGGGGAGAAGGCAGGAGAATGGGTTTGAGAAAAATATGAGCCATGATTGAATGGCAGAGCAGACTTGTTGGGCCGAGTGGCATAATTCTGCTCCTATGTCTTACAGTCTTACGGTTTTACTGACTGCGCGCTTTATGCCTCTCTCTTATATAGAACCCAGCTAAACTGAGATGACTCACACAAGTTAACCTTCAAACAGAAGGATGCAATTTCCACCTTTGCCTCTAATCAGGCTTCAGGTGACTGACAGATAACTGTCACACAGCTGTTAAGGTGGGGGCAGCTCCAATATCAAGACCACTAAACGTTTAACTAAAAAACAGGAAAATTTAATTCACCACTTAAGGGTGAAGGAGTGGGAGATCTTCTGGCCAATCATATTGGCTGGCAGCTCTCCAAGGTGGGACGTCCGTCCAAGTGAGAATGGAGGTCCCAGCTGCTGCCAATTAGCGCTCGTTAGAATGCAAAATGGAAGTGGGACCATTAGAGTCATGGGGGCATACTGTAGGTTGAGCCCCTGTCACCCTAAATTTCAGACCTAAATTTCTACATCTCTGTCCATACAGATCATACAAATTACAGGTAGCAAGACAACAAAAGTACGTTCTGCCTGTCACATTACCATAGTGTAACGTGACTAAAGACACTGCAATCTTAGATTCAAGACGTAATTGGAACATCAACAATGCCAGGAACCAAGGAAAAGGGGCTGGTTTAGCACACTGGGATAAATCGCTGGCTTTTAAAAGCAGACCAAGCAGGCTAGCAGCACGGTTCAATTCCCGTACCAGCCTCCCCGGACAGGCGCTGGAATGTGGCGACGGTTTTCACAGTAACTTCATTGAAGCCTACTCGTGACAATAAGCGATTTTCATTTTCATTTTCATTCAAAAGGGATTCATACCCTCTATCAGAGCAAAAGTGGAGAAGTGGGAGTCATGTGATATGATCCCTAACCGCACCCTCTCCCTCTCCCCCCGAACCCCTCCAGCTGGTGGAAGGTGTAGTATTGCCTTGTGGAGCTGCAAGGTTCAATCTGCCATCTTCCATTTACCAAGCAACAGCACAGAAAGAGGCTCTCAGGGCGGCACCGTGGTTAGCACTGCTACCTCACGGCACCGAGGACTCAGATTTGATCCCGGCCCCAGGTCACTGTCCATGTGGAGTTTGCACATTCTTCCCATGCCTGCGTGGATCTCACCCCCACAACCCAAAACGATGTGCAGAGTACGTGGATTGGCCACGCAAAATTGCTCCTTAATTGGAAAAATTAAAGAAAAAGAAAAGGGTTTGAATGCCCAGGTTTGAATGCCTGGCGTCAACTACACTGTATCTACTGGAATATCTAGACCATCACGTACGAGACAAATTCATCTTGGTGTGCCTTGCTCATCGGGGGAATTGTCTCCACGAGAAAACTGAATTATCCAGTTTTCAACCTGCTGATCTCTGTGAAGAAATACGGCATTCGACTTTGATTCTGGACTCTGGAGTC
This sequence comes from Scyliorhinus canicula, assembly GCF_902713615.1. NCBI lineage: Eukaryota > Metazoa > Chordata > Chondrichthyes > Carcharhiniformes > Scyliorhinidae > Scyliorhinus > Scyliorhinus canicula. The sequence goes on along the minus strand of NC_052151.1, from coordinate 88,772,275 downwards.
AGGTGAAACAATAGTTCTTTTCTGTGCAATCTTTGCCCTGCAAATCTTTCTGTCATTGTCTCTCTTTTATTATATGAATATACATGCGGCTATGTGGTGATGCACAGCCCACATTTGAGTGTGTGGTAATAAACTAACCAACTGATCTCATCCTATGACTAGTTTGCTGTGGCGTTACTAATAGTTGAAGTTGAACCAGGTGAAAACTAAGGGCTTGGGAAATACGCCACAGCTTCTAAAGGGGGAAATAAATATCAAAACACCTTTTTGTTTATAGAAACCTGGTGAGAGGAGAAATCAGGGTTGTTTAAATGAAGCCCCCCCCCCCCCCCCCCCCCGCCTCCCCCATCCTTCGTCCATAACAGTAGGTTTCACTGTGGCCTGTTCAGTGTTCCCTAATTATTATCACGTTTGGGGCAGCAGGGTAGCATGGTGGTTAGCATAAATGCTTCACAGCTCCAGGGTCCCAGGTTCGATTCCCGGCTGGGTCACTGTCTGTGTGGAGTCTGCACGTCCTCCCCCTGTGTGCGTGGGTTTCCTCCGGGTGCTCCGGTTTCCTCCCACAGTCCAAAGATGTGCGGGTTAGGTGGATTGGCCATGCTAAATTGCCCGTAGTGTTAAAAGTAGGGTTAAGGGGGAGGTTGTTCAGTTACCGGTATAGGGTGGATACGTGGGTTTGAGTAGGGTGATCATGGCTCGGCACAACATTGAGGGCCGAAGGGCCTGTTCTGTGCTGTACTGTTCTATGTTCTATGTTCTATGTTACAAGTTTAACTGACTGGACTGGTAAAGCATTGGTCACTATTAACATTATGTTTTCACCTCCTTTCACTTGTAACTTTGGCAAATATGTCATTGACACTTGCTTGTGGACTTGGTCCATAAATATTCCAAATCTGCCATCTGCCACTCCGCAGTGCAGTTGCACTCAGCTCCTCAAATCACCAGTAACAGAGGGACCTCATTCATTAACCAGCAGCAAAGCTTCTATCTAACCTCAGGTCAAGAATAATACACAGCTCAGACAGTGTTTATCTAATATACATGAGAGGCATAAACCACACAACAGATGTACTGCGTACTTATCTCACAGCGGTGAACACTGATCAGATCAGGTTTTGAAGTAGAATCAAAATAATGTTTGAAGACTTGGGCCTATTTAGCTGGCCTACAGATTTGACTTTAAATCACATCATTAACAATAAAATGTTCACACATTTCCCTCTGCCACAAATCATAAAACATTCTACGTACACATACAAGAGGTGTATTTTCACCTCTTTACATGAGTATATTTCTTGATGATGTCAGGTGTTTTGTGGCAGCACCCTCAATAGGCATCCTCATGTAAATATAGTGCGATGGAGATTTCTTCGAACCATAGAAAGGTCACAGTACAGAAAGAGGCCATTCAGTCCATTGTGTCTGCGCTGGCCAAAGAAAAGAGAAATTAGCCACTTATTTTAATTCCATTTTCCAGCACCTGGTCCGTAGCCTTACATGTTACAACACTTTGGGTGCAGATCCAGGTATCCCTTCAAATAAGTTGAGCATTTCAGCCTCAACCACCAACCTGGGCAGTGAACGCCAGATGCACACCACTCTCTGAAAAAGTATCAAATGCCATCTGAAAGTCCATGCACATTAACCTCATTGGTCTTTTCTGTTACCTCCTCAAAAAACTCCAGCTAATTAGTTAAACACGCAGCTGGATTCTCCATTCCTGAGACTAAGTGTTGTCGCGCGGGCAGGATTCGTGGACTTCCACAACAGCAAAACTAGTGCCAAACCTGGACCGATTCAGCGACTGGGAGGAGGTAACACTGGCTCCACGTTGAACACAATCGATCCCGATCAAAAACGGTGCATGATTCGCCGGGTCCGTGAGTGACACGCTGGAGGCTGACAAGCTGCAGCCGCATCTACACATTACAATCCCCACACATATTCATCCCAGCCACCAAGATGGCACTGGTTGCGCTGGTGCACGCCATCCCACTGCTGGGTCAGCTGGGGCCAGAGGGCACCTGGGGGGATTGCCCTGGGCGGATACCTCTATGACCAGTGGCCCTAAGTTCACAGTAGGCAGACTGCGGCATGCGCAGGTGCATGGCTGCCTTGCAGGCCGCGGCAATGGTGCTCCGTGCTGGTCCATCCGGACCCTACAGCCCACCTCTTGGCTAACCCTGGCTACTTTCCCCAGTCCAGGCAGAAGCCCGCCGGCCAGTGGCAAAACTGTCAGCAAACTATGGTGATGTTGGACAATTTCCTGTCCCTCCCAGAGTTTTGTGCATCTTGTTATTCCTCTCCAATATTTTCTCCTGGTTTCCACACATCTGTCAAGTATGCGAAAGCCCGCTCTAGCAAAATGCACTTGAAAAATGCCTCACAAGGAATTAATTCCCAGCTCTGTTCAGGTGTAACTTGTCTGGCTTGTACAGCTGCCATCTCCCCCAGAGCAGTCCCAGTGTCCCAGGAATATAAAGTCCTCCCTCCTGCTGCAACCATACATTCGTCTGCCTTATCCTCCTACAACTGCACTCACTTTTATGTGGAACTGGGAGTAATCAAGAGATTAGTACATTTGAGGTTCCGCTTGCTAATTTTCTGCCTATGTCCCTACATTCTGACCACAGGGCTCCATCCTCTTCCTACCTAAGTCATTGGGACCAATGTGGACCACAACCTCGGCTGTTCTCCCCTGAAGAATATCCTGCAGTCGCTCTGTGACATCCTTGATCCTGGCACTGGGGAGGTAACGTACCATCCTGGAGTCAGAAATCTCGGTCAGTTCCCCCAACTAATGAATCCCCTATCATTATTGCTCTTCCCTTTTTCTTCCTCCCCTCCTGTACACCTGAGCCGCTCATAGTTCCTCAAACCAGGCTCGTACTGCACTCCTCTGAGAAACAAGCGCACTCATCAACAAACAGAAAAACTATTTCTGAGTGCGGCCCCAGGAGACTCCTGCACTACTTGCCTAATTCTCTTGGACTCCTGTGTGGTCACCCAGTTCACTCTCCGCCTCCAGGTCCTTAAGCTGTGGCATGACCACCTCCCTGAGCAGTGCCATCCATTTGGCTCTCATCCTCATAGATGCACCACAGTTGCTCCAGCCACTGCATTGGCTCTGAAAGTCAGAGCTGAAGTTTCTGTGTCTGGCAACACTTTTATCACATATGGTCATCCAAGGATATTGGGTGTCCATGACTTCGCACATACTCAAGACCAATGTGGGTGACACTTAGGTGCCTTCTGAAATGGTGTAACAAGTCATTCCATTCAAGGGCAATTAAGGATGGGCAACAAATACTGGCCCAGCTGGCAACACCCACATTCCATAAATGAATGAAAAAAAAGTACAAAGCATAAAAGGTGATCTTGTATTTACTGTAAGGCATATTGAGGCAGTCCATTGCTATAACATCTCAGACTACTGCTCAAATGTACTGGAGCAGCAATCGTTAGAATATCATTAAAATGTGGCTATTCAAACTGAAGGCTTCAGGAAAAGTATGGTAATAAAAGTATGCAAGATGTTCAATACAGAGCTTGAGAAATGCCCCAAGGCAAAAAGCCAGCATTCATTCTTTATGGACAAGGTGCACGCTGGGGTAGAGCTTCACTGTTAATAATGGAGTTCAGTTTTTAAATAAATATGCAAAGCAGTGTGCCATGATTCAGGTATATGACCTCAATTTGACAATGCACACTTGTTAATAGCAGCACCACATCGGAATTGCTCTTTAAATGACAAAATTACAGAATTGTGTGGTGTAAAAAGACACATTTCTGTGCAATTGTTTGCACTACTCTGAGACTGTTGTTGAGTGTAAATGGCTTCCAATTCAGTGAATTATCTGAGATTACAATGGCATACAGGAATTGGTAGTATGGTCATGGCTCAGTTATGAAAATAAAGCCATTCCTCAGGTTTTACACATGTCACATTAATTTTCTATATTGGTCAGACACACCGTGTTGACTGAGATTTAGATTTAATAAGCAAATGCTTTATGACCGGAGTGAGAAGTTAAAGAGGATTTGGAGGAGTAGGCTCCCACAAATTACTTATTGCTGCTGCTTGAAGATATGTAATCCTACAGGCACCTTTCACAGCTGGAACAACATTCTCCAAAGTTGTTTCTTAAGTTATCACTGCTTTGTTCAGAGAGATAGTATTGCAATGTATTCAGTCAAAAGCCGTTTTAATATGATTCCTGATGTGTTGGGTCCTCTGGATCTGTGGAGACTGCGTTTACCCTAGCAGTAACAGATACAGGCTACCAACACTTGAAATAGTACAACACTATTTTATTAAGCTAGGAGCTGTTGAACATACTTTCACTGTGGGCCGACACTATGTTAGATTAAACTGAAGACCTATGCCTATCCTGATCAGTCTAGACTGTCAGCACATGGTGAAGATCTGTGCTACAAGCTGTGAGCTCTGTCCTTTTCAGAGGCTGCATCTCGAATGAGCGGGAAAACTAGTGCCCTCTGGCTTTATAGTGAGCGTGCTCTAACTGGTGATTGGCTGCTGTGTTGTGTGTGTTGATTGGTCTTGCTGTGTGTCAGTAAGTGTGTGTCTGCACCATTATATACTGATGTGTATATTATGACATCCCCCTTTTATAAAAAAATGTATGGTTGTGGTAATAAATAATGTGTGATGAGAATGTTCCTAACTGCGTGTGGTATGTGAAGGCATATTTACAAGACTATGTACATAAACACTAAGCTTTTACATTGGAAGGTGTCTAGTGCAGTTGGACAGTATGCAACAAAAGAATAACTAGAGCAACATTATATACAAACCAGTGAGTTGATTAAACAAAGCAACGAAACAATTCAGAGAGTCCATGAATTCAAAAAGTTCATAAATTTAGTCTCTGAGGTAGGCGACGAATTCTGGTTGACCGCCTCAAGAGTGGGTCAAGAGCCGCCGGTTCTGGAACGGGCTGGACTGTGTCAGAGTCAGAGGGTGGCAGAACGACAGGGAGCACTGCAAAGTCCATGGCGGGGTCGTCATGATGGCGAGGCAGGAGCTGAAGATCACGTGGCGAGCCGGGATGAGACGCAGTGCAGTGCTCACAGAAGAGAGTCATCCGGTAGACGAACCAGGAACGAACAGGGGGGCCACTTGTGAAAAATGAAAAAATGAAAATTGCTTATTGTCACGAGTAGGCTTCAATGAAGTTACTGTGAAAAGCCCCTAGTCGCCACATTCCGGCGCCTGTCCGAGCAGTGTCGGAGCAGTGGCGGACCAACCACCATCTGGAAGGTGGACGCAACGTTGTAATCAGGAGCCAGAACAGGGAGATCATTTGTACAGGAGTCGTAGGCCGCTTTGTGCTGGGCACGAGTTAGCTGCATCCGGCGAAGGACCGGAACGTGGTCGAGGTCCGGGACATGGATGGTCGGCACCATCATCCGCAGCATACGATTCATGAGTAGTTGAGCCGGTGACAGGCCAGTGGAGAAGGGGGTGGTGCAGTAGGTAACTTGCTTGGTAAAAATCAGAACCAGCATCGGCCGCCTTGCATAGGAGCTGTTTGACGATATGTACTCCCGTCTCTGCTTTGCCATTGGATTGGGGGTACAGGGGACTGGACGTGAGATGTGCAAATTGTACCATCTGGCAAAGTTGAACCACTCTTGACTAGCAAAGCAGGGGCCATTGTCGGACATAACCGTGAGCGGGATGCCGTGTCAAGCGAAGGTTTCCTTCCACGCATGAATGACTGCAGCTGAGGTGAGGTCGTGCAACCTTACCACCTCCGGGTAGTTCGAGAAGTAGTCCACAATGAGGACCTAGTCTCGGCCAAGCGCATGGAACAGGTCGATGCCCACCTTGGTCCAGGGCGATGTAGCATGGTGGTTAGCATAAATGCTTCACAGCTCCAGGGTCCCAGGTTCGATGGGTTACGGGTATAGGGTGGATACGTGGGTTTGAGTAGGGTGATCATTGCTTGGCACAACATCGAGGGCCGAAGGGCCTGTTCTGTGCTGTACTCTTCTATGTTCTATGTTCATGGGGTTGCAGGGTTTCTCATGGTTGCGCAAGCTGGAATCGCTGACAAGGTAAGCAGTTGAGCATGGTGTTAGCTATGTCCTCGTTAATCCCAGGCCAGTACACTGCCTCACGTGCCCGTCGGTGGCACTTCTCCACTGCCAGCTGGCCCTCATGGAGCTGTTCGAGGACAAGCTGGTGCATGCTGTGCAGGATGACAATGCGGTCCAGTTTGAGAAGAACCCCGTCTACTACCGCCAGATCATCTCTGACATTATAGAATTGAGGGCATTGGCCCTGGAGCCACCTGTCCGTTAGCTGGCGCATGACACGCTGGAGCAAGGGCTCGGCAGCCGTTGCGCGACGAATTTGGACCAGGCGTTCAGCCGTGGCAGGCAGATTGGAGGCAGCGAATGCCACATGGGCATCAACCTGGCAAACAAATCCCGCTGGGTCACATGGAGTGGTGACAGACCAGGAGAGGGCGTCAGCGACGATGAGCTCCTTGCCCGGGGTGTATACAAGCTGGAAGTCGTAGCGCCTGAGCTTGAGAAGAATGCGCTGCAGGCGAGGCATCATGTCGTTAAGGTCTATTTGAATGATATTGACCAGCTGCCGATGGTGAACTGAGGGAGTTCGTAGACATAATCATGGAATTTAACGACTCCGGTAAGAAGGCCCAGGTACTCCTTTTCAATCTGCGCATAACGCTGTTCGGTGGGGGTCATCGCACGCGACGCGTATGCAACGGGGGCCCATGATGAGGCCTCATCACGTTGAAGGAGCACTGCTCCAATGCCGGATTGACTGGCATCTGTAGAAATTTAGGACTCTTTGGCTGGGTCAAAAAATGCCAAGACCGGGGCCGTGGTCAGCTTTGCCCTGAGTTCCTGCCATTCGTGTTCATGGGCAGGAAGCCATTGGAACTCTGTCGTCTTCCTGACCAAGTTCCTGAGAGCCGTGGTGTGAGAGGCGAGGTTAGGGATGAATTTCCCTAAGAATTTGACCATGCCCAAGAAGCGGAGGACCGCCTTCTTGTCCTCCAGTGTCCGGTGTCTTCATGGCCTTAATGGCAGCTACCTTGTCCGCATCCGGCTGCACACCCAACTGTGAGATGTGGCCTCCAAGGAACTTAATTTCTGTTTGACCAAAGGAGCATTTGGCCCTGTTGAGGTGGAGGCCATGCTCATGTATCCGTCTGAAGACGCGCTGGAGGCGATTAATGTGCTGCTGCAGGGTGGTGGACCAAATGATTATGTCGTCCGCATAGACGCGAACACCTTCAATACCTTCCATCATCTGTTCCATAATCTTATGGAACACTTCTGATGCAGAGATGATCCCAAACGGCATCCTGTTGTAGCAAAATCTTCCAAAGTGGGTATTAAACGTGCAGAGTTTCCTGCTGGATTCGTCGAGCTGGATCTGCCAGAACCCCTTCGATGCGTCTAGTTTGGTAAATAACTTAGCGCGAGCCATCTCACAGGTGAGTTCTTCACGCTTTGGAATGGGATAGTGCTCTCTCATAATATTGCGGTTGAGGTCCTTGGGATCAATGCATATTCTCAATTCGCCGGAAGGTTTTTTCACGCATACCATGGAGCTGACCCAGTCTGTCGGTTCCGTGACTCTGGAAATCACTCCTTGGTCTTGGAGGTCCTGCAGCTGCTGCTTGAGGCGGTCCTTGAGGGGTGCTGGGTCCCTGCAAGGTGCGTGCACCACAGGCGTGGCACTCGGTTTCAACAAGATCTTGTAGGTGGTACGGGAGCATGCCCATGCCCTTGAAAACATTGTGGTATCGGTTAAAAATGGCGTCCAGCTGCGCTCTAAAATCAGTGTCCTGAGAGGCAGACACGCCAGCAGGAGACAGGGAGTGATCCCTCTGGACCAGGTTCAGCAGTTTTCATGCTTACGCACCAAGCAGGGAGGCTTTGGAGGATCCCACTATTTCAAATGGAAGGATGGCTTTAAGTGACCTGTGCGCCACTTCAAGTTGGCATGAGCCACTGGCAGCAATGGCATTGCCATTATAGTCTAACAGCTGGCAGGCTGATGGCAGGATGGTTGGCTTGACACAGAGGCTTTCGAGGTCAGACCTCGCAATGAGATTGGCTGAGGCGCCGGTGTCCAGGCGGAATCGGATTCGGGATCGGTTGACCGTGAGGGTGGCACACCACTCGTCGTCCGGATCAATGCTGTATACTGGTAGAGGTTGGGCTTTTTGCTTCGGGGACACCCTGTGTTTGGTAATGATACCAACTCGAAAAGGTGCTTTTGAGTCCTCGGTGTCAAGGTCAGGCAGCAGGTCAGAATTGGATTCCATGACCGTGGGTTGGATGGCGCAGACATCCCTGCATAGCTGGCTGGAGCGACGAGAGTTGGCAGGCTGAGCAGACCTGCATAAAGCAGCATAGTGGCCAAGTTTGCCACATTGTAGGCAGCGTCGGGATTTTGCAGGACATTGCCGCTTTAAGTGGGCGGTGCCACAATTGGCACACGTTGTTACGTCAGGACGCTCGTTGTGCCACCGCGCATGCGCGGTGCGGTCGTACGTGGTGCGTGCCAGCGCAGTGCTATCTTCGGCGTCGCCGTCCCCTCGTTCAGTGCGTGCATGCGCGGGAGGCCGTGAAAAGCGTGCAAAATGGCTGCCCTCATCCAGTCTGAGGCCCTAGAGTTCCTTGATTGCCTGTACCTGTTCTGCCTCGTGGAGACCTTGCCGTGCCATTTCAGCCGCTTGGATGTGCGAGTATCGGTTAGTGGCGTGTTCATGCAGAACGCAGGTCTCGATGGCAATCGCAAGGGTGAGCTACTTAACCTTGAACAGCTGCTGGCGTAGGGGGTCCGATTGAACACTGAAAATGATCTGGTAGCGTATCATAGAGTCGGAGGTGGACCCGTAATTACAGGACTGTGCAAGGGTGCGGAGGTGGGTGAGAAAGGATTGGAAAGGTTCATCCTTACCCTGCAAATGCAGTTGGAAGACATAGCGCTCGAAAGTTTCATTTACCTCGATGTCGCAGTGACTGTCAAATTTGAGGAGGACCGTCTTGAATTTTGATTTGTCTTCACCATCAGCGAAAGTGAGAGAGTTGAAGATATGGATGGCGTGGTCCCCGGCCGTGGAAAGGAGGAGAGCAATCTTCCTGGCGTCTGAAGCAGCTTCCAGGTCTGTAGCTTCGAGGTAAAACTGGAATCGTTGTTTAAAGATTTTCCAGTTGGCCCCGAGGTTACCGGTGATGCGGAGCGGTGGTGGGGGTCAAACGCTGTCCATTTTGTAGGATGGCTGATTGCTGGTGGAAGGCAGACCACTTGAAGGTAGGTCTAATCAGCTCTAACATCACGTACTGGTACCATGATGTGTTGGGTACTCTGGATCTGTGGAGACTGCGTTTACCCTAGCAGTAACACGTACAGGCTATCAACACTATTTTATTAAGCTAGGAGCTGTTGAACATACTTTCACTGTGGGCCGACACTATGTTAGATTAAACTGGAGACCTATGCCTATCCTGATCAGTCTAGACTATCAGCACATGGTGAAGATCTGTGCTGCAAGCTGTGAGCTCTGTCCTTTTCAGAGGCTGCATCCCGAATGAGCGGGAAAACTAGTGCCCTCTGGCTTTATAGTGAGCGTGCTCTAACTGGTGATTGGCTGCTGTGTTGTGTGTGTTGATTGGTCTTGCAGTGTGTCAGTCAGTGTGTGCCTGCACCATTATATACTGATGTGTATATTATGACAATTCCTACTTTTCAGAGTATTAGCAAAGCAATATGTTTGATGACCAAGACTGAATGAATGTCTAGATTTTTTTTAATATAAGTTTAGAGTGCCCAATTCAGTTTTTCCAATTAAGGGTCAATTTAGCGTAGCCAATCCACCTAGCCTGCACAACTTTAGTTTGTGGGGACGAAACCCACACAAACACAGGGAGAATGTGCAAACTCCACAATGACAGTGACCCAGAGCCAGGATTGATCCTGGGACCTCGGCACTTGTGAGGCAGCTGGGCTAACCCACGGCGCCACCGTACTGCCATGAATGTCTAGATATTTGGTGACTGCATGGTTGAGGATGTGGTTTAATGAGAAAGGTTTCTATTTCATTGACATATATAATCATGGCAGTATACAGTTATTTTTCATCACAATATTCTTTCACACTTAGGTTTTGACCTTGGTGCCCTCAAAAGACCAACCTTTTGGTTAATAGCAGAGCTTGTGAATCAATTGCATCACTGAGACCAGCATTTGCATCTTGCCAAACAGGTCGATGTGGTGCATCTTACTTGTGAGTGAAGAAAGTTAGCATGTTTTCTACTTTTCTGTGCTAATTGTTCCTCATTTTCAGCCCACACTGCTGGCTAGCAGCAATTGACAAGTCTCTCCCATCAGAAATCAGTCTCTCCATAGGCAAGACCTTAACTGTGCCTCCTCATGGCGACGCACAAATATTAGGTCTCTCGCGGACCTCGGCCAAAGCATCAAAATACCTCAGAGGAAGTTTGATCCCCTGACATGTGGGGCGGTATTCTCCGATCCTGGGGCTAAGTGTTGACGCCGTTGTAAACGCCGGAGCGTTTTATGATGGCATCATCTGGCCCCTAGGAGCTGCGATCCTGCGCTGCACAGGGGGCCAGCTCAGCACTGGAGCACTTCACACAGCTCCAGCTGCCGATACGGGTGCCAGCATGGCCGGCGCAGGTCCGGGCATGCGTGCCATGGCCGGCACGAGTTCGCGCATGTGCGCCACAGCCGGCATGAGTTCGCACATGCGCGTGTGTTGCCTTCTACGTGCCGGCCCCAAGACAACATGGTGGAGCCCTACAGGGGCCCGGCGCAGAGGAACATAGGCCCGCCCTGGGATAAGCCTGCCCGCCAATTGGAAGGACCTGATCGCGAGCCTGGCCACCGTGGATGCCACCCCGGAGTCAGATCTCCCCTCCCACACATCAGGACAGCCCCCACAGCATGAACGCCGAGGTCCCGTCGAGTGCAGAGGATCGCCAGGGTGCCACGCTGAGCGGCCACAACGCCGGCACCATTAGCGCCGATTCTCCGGTCGCCGGAGAACCAGCGGACCAGATTCGGAGTGGTGTCGTGTGATTCGCGGCCCCCACCAATGCTCCGACACGGCGAGGGGTCGGAGTATCCCTCCCATGATGTTCAAGCCCAGTGGCATGTGGACACACACTGGCAATTATGAAGCAAATATCCAGCAATGGGTAAATAGCTCCACTGCCTTGTGTGTGCCACGGGAGATTTGAAAGCTAAGAGAGTAAAAAGTCTGCAGTGAAATCTGAAGACGGACTTTACATTTAGACATTACAGAAACCTCTGCAACTAAGCTGGTGCCAAACATAGGCCCGTAACTTCCGGCTAGCAACGGGAGGCCACTGGCCGCCGATTCTAATAGAGAAAACTGGGCACTCACCTGCGCTCAAATGATGCGTCCAATCTTCCTTTCCCTTCAGCAGCCTCAAGCCTCCAGCGCCCCATCTGAGTTTGCAAGAATGAATGAGTCATGGGCACTTCCCCAGTTGTTTTACATTTACATTGAGGATCCTCATTTGTGCATCACACACTATCATTACGGTTAAAGAATGGAACCACTTCCTATTGATTAATGAAACAGTGTAATTTCTTGGTGCATTCGATGCAGTATGTGTTCCATCGCTACCCTGTTTACTTTTGGCAAACCAATGTTCCTGTAGAATATGATGGACCTCTCCTTCATCTTCAAAGGTGATGCTTCAAAGATAATAAGCTACGAAGCCTTATGAAAAATTGCATTCATTACCTGGTGAATGCAGGTCCTAGCAGCATTCTGTGAAACGTTACATATGTCATTAATACCATGTTGAAAGGACCCAGATGCAAAACAATACAGTGCTTTTGTGAGTTTCAGTTCCACTGTTAAGGCAGTGTGGCAGTTAGACTATGACTTCAGGTGTTCTTTCAACATTTCACAATGGTGTCCAATTCCTTCCTTGCTGAAACGTAGTCTCCTAGCACACATCTCCTCTCACATAATTTCATATGATGTCCTTTGCCTGCATACTCCGAGGTGTGGGTAATTGATTTGCTTCCTCGCCAGACAGATACGTAGCCAGGCTCCTCCCATGATCCCTGCGCACACATTGGTGCCTCAAAAAATATTCAAGGACTTTAGGAAGCCAAAACATAAGTGTGATGCCCAGCAGAGGTGAAGCATGACTACAGATTTTTGTCACTGCACTGGATTCTGCCATACATGTCAGAGAGATAGTTCACATTAACTTACAGGAGGCTTGCATATGGCAACTACGGCATTCCTAATGTTAAAGCATTTAAAGTAATCACTGAGGCTTGGAAGGTCGCACATTACATCAGGGAGACTCTTAAACAACACATCTTAAAATAAATTGCAAAATCTAAATGTACTTTAGCTCTGCATCAGCTGGGGGGTTAGGCATGCAGACTTTAGTGTCCTTGAAGGAATCAATAGCATCAGTATTGAGGCCATGATCATCCAAAACCAACTCTGCTGGGCCGTCCGTATGCTTAGGATGTCAGAGTCCCGACTGTCAAAGCAAACCTTCACCCAGCTCAAGGAAAGATTCCAAACAAGAGGAAGACAAAGGAAGCTGTTCTAACACACCTTGTAGGATTACCTCAAGAAATGGAACGTAGACGTCAATGCCTGGGAGACCTTTGCTCAGACGAGACCTACTTGGAGGAACTTCCTACTTGAAGGGTCACACGAGCTCGGTAGCACAGTGGTTAGCACAGTTGCTTCATCGCCTGGCTCCCAGGTTCCATTCCCCACTGGGTCACTGACTGTGTGGAGTCTGCACGTTCTCCCCGTGTCTGCGTGGGTTTTCTCCGGGTGCTCCGGTTTCCTCCACTGTCCAAAGATGTGCAGGTTAGGTGGATTGGCCATGATAAATTGCCCTTAGTGACCAAAAGGTTAGGTGTGTTTATTGGGTTACAGAGATAAGGTAGAGGCAGGGTGCTCTTTCCAAGAGCCAATGCAGACTCGATGGGCCGAATGGCCCCCTTCTGCACTGTAAATTCTATGAAATTCTTCTAGAAATCTGACGGCAAGAGGAAAACTGGAAAAGGAGCCTGAGAAAGGAATGAAATGAAAATTGCTTATTGTCACAAGTAGGCTTCAAATGAAGTTACTGCGAAAAGCCCTAGTCGCCACATTCCGGCGCCTGTTCGGGGAGGAGGGTACGGGAATTGAACCCGCGCTGCTGGCCTGCCTTGCTCTGCTTTAAAAGGCAGCTATTTAGCCCTGTGCTAAACCAGCTCCTACTCACAACTTGGCATCCAAGGACCGATCCCAGCTTTTGGAAACTCCTGCCATGTGAGTGATTGAAGATGCAGCTCTCGGATCAGGCTCATCAGCCACGCAAGGACCACAGAACCAGTAACCAGTAACATCTTAGGTGGACAATCAGACATGTCAGTGAGTGATCACCGCATTCTATCCATTATAGTTTCTTGAGCCTTTGATCATCATGTGGACGGAACATACAAGACACCATGCTCTCTGAGAGGCGATCACTGAAATAAAAACATACATCTTAACTGGCGAGGGAAGAGACCAGAGGAAATGCTTGAGCAAGGCATAGACTTGCCGCCACTCACTATGCTTGATGATAGAACCTTTCCAAACGGTTCAGAACATGTTCTCTCTATCCATCTCTCACTGAAATTAGCCCAATGAGAATCCAAACTTCAACTCTGCACTCTACTTTGCACCACGATTGCAATACCCAGCTGGAGAGATGAGTGAAGCAGGATCTTGTTTTGTGCTCTCGGGAGAACACTGTTACTGACGAAGTTCTGGACGGGGGTCTCTGACCCCCCCTGCCGGGTCGGAGAATCGCCGGGAGGCGGAATGAATCCCGCCCCCGCCGGCTGCCGAATTCTCCGGCGCCGGGGATTTGGCGAGGGCGGGAATCGCGCCGGTCGGTGGCCGCTGGCAGTGGCCCCCCGGCG